>NC_082717.1:70774114-71374114 GCF_030144855.1 Hypanus sabinus
AAAGATAAGTTGAGTGGAACAAGAGCTGGCAGAAACAATGAGTCTACCATGGAAGCCCCGTCTATGGATCTTTGGTAAGAGTTAGAAGTGGGGAGTGGGGTTTAGGGCACTATCAAGTTGGAATCTGTGAAGGGGAGGTTTGATGATAAGATCTGTGACAGGTCAGAAGACGTGGCCTGATATTTGTATATGTGGAATCTTGATCCAGCAGCAGATATCAGTAATATCAGTATATGTCTGAGAACTGCATGCAGTCTGGCCTCTGCAAGGTTTATATTCGTATTGGTGCTTTTGCTCCACACAAGCCTCTACCGCCATACTTTCTCCTTCTTCATCAGACTTTATTTATGAATCATCCTTCATGACTGCAGGACATTCAAATGTACTTAGCAGCTAATAAAGTACTTTTATGAAAAGTGTTCATTGCTGCAATGCAGCAGGGAGTCTGCGCACATCAGCAATGAGGTAATGACCAGATCATTTATTTTTTAAGTGATGTGATAATTATTGGCCAGGACCCCTGGAAGAATTCTGCTACATTTCTCTGAAATAGTGGCTACTAGACCATCTTTGCCTGCTTGTGAGGGCAGGTAGGGCCTCAGCTGATAGACGTTTCAGATTTACACTGAGACAGGTCTCCAGGGATGGTGGCAGGATGCCAGTACCTCATTTGAGTCACCATTCAGTGTGCAAACCAGCATAACGAATGTTGACAGGCAATTTGAGCACAGGAGAATTGACTCTGACTTCACCCGACATCTATATATGTACTTCGCAACTAGATAGGAATCAGCAGTGATAACCCAGGATGAATTTCCCCTCTTCTCAGTCTAGTATTGATGAGATCAGCTGTAAGGTTCCAACCCTTAGATGAGTTCAGCTAACCCAGACCTTTGATCAAACTTCAGACATTCCTATTCTGTATGACTTAATTCCTTTTCTGTAATTCACCATTTTAGGATATCAGCTGACAAATCCGGAACAGTGACTCTCTTTTCCCAATCATTTGGGTAATTCAAATGATGGCAGGAACATAAGAACAATTCATAGCATGAAACAATGATATAAAAATTAGGCCTTACTTAAAACAAGCAAATTAATATAATCTACTGAAAAAATAAAAATGTATATTGTTTTTCCACATTGTAATAGTACATTGGAATGAAGCTGGATCACAATAAAGTCGCATAGACTTTAACTTGCATAGAATAAATGCAAAAACTTCAAAATGAAGATTTTCTTTGAAGCTCTTTAAAAGTAGCCCTTTGAGAGGACAGTTGGATGTTGGGTTTGTTCTCTGACATCATTTCAGTTTCATCTGATCCAATGGAATGTCGACAACATACAAGAGAAAACGCAGCAGTTGAGATGGAATTGGCCTTTATGTAATGCAGTAGAGCAACATCCTTCTTGAAACAATGCTAGCACTCACACAGTGGTGGTGACAGCAGCATCTGCCAGTTTCGGTAGTACAAAGATATAATTGCCAAATTGTGCACATTCTTCCTGGTGATGCTTTGTTCAGGAAGTGGGTGCTGTCAAAAGGGATTCACAAGGAGCTGAAGATGCTTTGTGGTAATTGTGGAGGCGTCAGCACATTTGTCAACCTCTAAAAGGTTGTTTTTGTGACCATGGAAGACATCAAAATGATCCAGGAAAATGTGTTGCGGCATATTTCTCCAGTAACCAGCATAACAATATTCTGACAAATAGACAATAATTGTATTTGCAGACTAAATGAGGACATTCTGATTCTGAGGATGTGGAAGGCCATTAATGATCTTTCTGCGGATTGAAAATGAAAGATAGTGCAAATGATACAACTTCCAGTCAGACAGGTGACTTTTCCAGGAACAAGCACATTACCTCAACATATCTCTTTCAATGTAATTGGCTCAGAGATGGATGAGTTTATCATTAATATTCAATTCTTCAAATAATAAAAGTTAAGACCACTGATAATTAATTCAGTGTCCCTGAGTATACGATTGACTCTCCTACTTAGAGTTATGCTATTCTGCATTAGTGCTGCTTAAGCCCATTCTGGTAATCATATTTTACTCCACATTATCGGTTTGATCGATGAAGCGTGGTCATTGAATATCCATTCAGAGAGGAGTGGGGTGGGGGGAGGGAAGAGTGTGAGAGATAGTGAAAGTAAGACTGTGTGAGTGTGGGTGAGAGAGAGGAGGAGAGAGAGAGAGAGTCAGAGATATAATTTTCAGTCTTTGCAGAAGTGTAAATTACAATTTCTTGAAACGTGCAGCTATGTGGGGCAAAGTAGAATCTGGGGCAATTAAGCGTTTAATCTTTTATATTTTATGCAACCCTTAATCATGAGATAGAGGGCTGGCCATGGCAAACAAGCAGCCGTATATTGCAGTGACTACATTTAATCCATTTAGCTTACAATTTTAACAAACACAATATTGATTTTGGTTTTATGTGCATTAATCATACTGAGAAGCCTTCCAAGCAAGTGACAAACAATGCTGCAGGGTCACACAGCTGAGTAGCAGACTGAAGAAGCTGCTGAAGAGAAGGCAAGAAAGAAATGAAATTCTTTGCACAAGGTCAGGGATGGCAGCATTAAAACTGCAATGGTTTTTTTTTCTTTACATTGCACTACCTCCACTTTCATATTGTAGCATTTTTATTAACCTATGTTAAGGGTTAGTCATTGGAAAGTGCCAAAAATTTATTTGTCACTTTCCAATAACTCCCTGCTCTGTTATATTCAGATTTTTACTGTATATTAGAACTTATTTTGGATGAATTGGCATCAGTGGTAAAGGTGGCAGGGTGTAACTAGCAGTGGAAGGATTTGCTAGAAATATGGTGCAGAGACAATCTGTAAATGTTTGATAGGAAAGACCATTTACAATGGCAAAATGATGGCAAACATAAAATATTTCCCAGCATTTCAAAGGCATGAGGTAAGTTTCTGCCTATTTGGTAGTCAAGGTAACTGTAATGGAATGATGGCATAGTAACCAATGTAGGAGGGGCAAAATTGACAAAAATACTGCTTTCCTTTCAAATGACAGTACTCTGGATGATAAATTGCATCCTTATAATTAGTGCCCAATTGCAAAGCTAATGGCCATAATTATTTTGAAGAAAAATCTCAATTTTTCAGTAAAATGTACTCTTCTAATCCAAACTTTTTTAACCTTGGCATAACCAAAATGAATATAATTAGCAATTATAGTCACTCTCCCATGCATCGCACACGAAAAGTGACAGTGTGACCACAACCAAACAGAAAGCAAAACATTTCAAAAATAAGTACATCTTTCATAAAAGAAAACAAAATCAAATTACCGTGATATAATTTCTTGACATTATGTCACAATGGATGAACTTTTGAAAACCACAGTTACTCCTAGGTGAAGAGCTTATTTTTCTTCATGATGTGAGAAAGTGATGGACTGATTCAACAATGGACTGGCATCCTATATCACTGCCTGAGACTACTGTACAGTTAACTACACGACACTAACCTAACTCACTACAGGTAAAACATGACCTGATTAATTAGAATATTGTTATTCTTTATTACTGTTGAGGAAATACTAAACAAATCAAGTAACATGCTGAAGGATTTCAGATTTCTAGATCCTCACCTGTTATTAATATTACTAAAATATTTTAAAATTTTACATTATATTCATTAAGTAATGGAAGAAAATGAACATAACTGATCAGTTTGATCACTTTCACTCTCATTAGCTTTTAATTCTTCCCCTTTTATTCTTGGTGATCCATTCCAATGATAAATTACAACACGCTCTTGTTTATTGACCATTTCATTAATGCTTTAATGAGTTGAGATGCAATTTATGAAGAACTTAACCTGGTGGCAAATTCATTTATTTCTCATTAGTAAAAGAAAGCAACATCCTGCACCCCACTCTTTGCACTGGTGCTGCCTAATTTCATATTGCAACTTAGAAATTAATGACAACTGCTGAGATCTGCAGAAACTTGTAACCACAAGTGTTTTTAAAGAGAATATTGGTCTAACTGATAAAACTTGCAATCTCATATACTAACTTGACACTTTCGACAACCTATACCAGCATAAATGACAAGTCTCTATTTAGTGCAATACAAAGCTGGGAATGATTTGTACGACTGCATATATTTCTTGAAAAGGTTCTTTGTGAAATGAATGTTGAGGTTAGGAAAGGGTGACAGGATACATCACAAGTCTTAATTTCATCATTACTTAAATCTAATTGAATTTACTGTTCTCTGATAACTTACTATTGTGAATAAGGGAAAGAAAATTAAAGGTGGCAGAAGGTAAGGGGAAGTGATTTCTTTCAAAAGCAGTTCACATTTCTCTTAAGTATAAACAGCTAGGCTCTAACACCACACCGATCAAGTCATATATTTCATTTGATTGGAGTTTGCCAGTTCACATTCCTACTCGTACATCAGTCTTTATGCAGCTTTCAGTATCCTACTGGTCCAGCCTAAGGTGGCTACAGAAGCAACTTTGTCATCAGAAGATAGCTCTACTCTGAGGAAATGGATATGACAGGCAGATTCTTTCAAAGATTGATCATATTCCGGCCGAGAGAAAAATAAGATAGTTAACTTGCAAGATCTTTGGATTTGATTGCTTTTGGGACAAAAAAATCTATTTTTCCCCCGAATATGTAAATTCCAACTTAAGATTTATATTGAAGAACAGGAAAGCAGATGAGAATAACTTCCTTTAATATTATAAAATTAATTACAAAAATTGAGACTAATGGATTGAGAGGTAGTCAGGAATCATAAGAACATTATAATTGGAGTCTCATGTCTGTTTCATTATGCTCTAGATTTCCAGCATCTGCAGAATCTCCTGTGCTTTTGATTTGCAAAGTCTCTTGAGGGATGACTACTCTGAAAAAGTTTAAGTCTTCTCTTCAATGGGAGTTCAGTGAGACCCTCTCCCACTGCACCCCTCTGTGATCTCTGCTGCCCTCAGACTCTTCAACCATGTACACACCCAGACTCACTACCACTTCCTGGGAACTTGGCTTTGCTGCATTCTTGTTCCACATGGCTTCCAACTCCATTTTTAGGCCTCCCACTAGGTACCTGCATTCGACTGACCGCTTTACACTCCGAATTTCAGCGCTACCCTCTCTGCAATGCAGAGATACCTACGGGCCCGGTCTCAGTTCTGGGCCTCTCTCTCCTCTACCTCCCATGGACATCTCCAGGATTTCATCGTCTGTCAGATCCACGCCTCCAACCACCAGTTCTCCACTTTCCTTGTATCCAGGAGTGATAAGAAGACTGCTGGCCTCCAGATCACGGATCCCACTCTGGATGCCTCCAGACCTCAGTTCCTGCTGCTTTCCGCTCACACCTTGATTTGATTGGGCATCCCCAGACAAGGGCTCTGCCAACTCCAACTCTGGTTCCGATGACCTCAGACATTTTGAAACCGCAAATTATACGGCCTTTAGCTTTGGCTCTAGCCCGGACCTCGGCTGCCGCCTCCTCCAGGCCGAGACAGTCCTCACTACCACTCGGCACTTGGACACCTCTTCCCCCACCAATACTCTGCAACCCTGGGTCTCTCACGCTCCATGTCAGCTCCAACTTCCTCCCAAACTGAACACCCCAAACCTCCTTCCTCCTCTGATGGCACCAACTCTCCTCTCCCTTTTGACCTCAGCGTTTTGAGTGAATGTCTAAGTAAAATCACAGGATCATATACCCTACAACGGAGAATATATTTTCTCTCCATCCATGTGAATTGTCATCTTCAAAGGTTATGAAAATGAGACAGGGAAGTGGAATTAAGGCTAATGATCAGATAAGGATTCAATTTATTGAATGGCAGCAGTCTTAAAAGATCATGCAACATACTTCTGAAAATGTTTCTTATGTTCCAGAGCAATAAAAAAACAGGGATCAGAAATTCCCTTCCCTTCAGGGAAAGAAGCAGGAGATATATCTCCGTGAAGTATCTTCAAGCTTTCACGCTTTCAGGCAGAGCAGCTCAAAATCACAGTGACAAGTTGTTAAGAAAAGTTTCCTCAAATCACCTCCAGCTCTTTAACAAGCTCCATTCAATCCATCTCTTCTGCTTAGTGACCTGTTAGATTTTCTCTAACTTATACCATTGAAACTGCACATGATTTTAAATAATGTTATCTGAGCTCCTCTTCACTCTCTCTGAACCATACCAGCTTCTGGGCACAGATCTACTACATCCCTGGTGCACCTTTCTTGAGGCTTTACTATCTTTCTTGAAGTAGTGTCCAAATGTGCAGTGTATACTAAGTATGCATATATCGTTGAGAACTACGTGTGTCAGGCTGTTGTTTGTCTGTTTATAGAATCAAGTAATACAGAAAGAGGCTGTTCATCTCACCTCATCCACCCTGAACTGTAGACACCCTTCCATATTAACCCATCACCCAGCATTTAGTCCAGAGCCCACTCTCCTGAGGCAACTCAAGAGTTCACTGGGACTCTTAAATGTTGTCAGTGACCCAGCTTCAACTTCACTCACCAGCAGTGCATTTCAAATAATTACAATTCATAAATCTCTTGGTCATAGATAGGGTGAATGTACAGAGTGTTTTTCCAAGGGAATGGCTGGCAATCAACTAGAGGGCATAGGCTTTAGGTGAGAGGGAAAATGAGCCATAACTTCTGATGTTCTAAGGTGAGTGGGGAGAGATTTGATAGCACCATAACTCCTTATGTTTTAAAGTAGTTATACAAGAGGATGATTTGGACTGATAATTTAAGTCCTAAATGGGGTAAGGTAATTTCATTAACACAAGGGAGAATCTGGCAAGGGTAGACTGGGAGTCATGGCTATCCCTTGAGGTCACGGATGATGGTCTTTGTTCCGTTTCCACAGAGCAAAGATGCCTGCGCCTGTGCGTGTATTTGTTTAATGTGTACTTGATGTTGCACTCCAGGAAGCACACGATACTTCACAAATCAACCAACTGATTCCAATGGCATGGAAACCATGACGATTGGTGCTGATGGATTTGTTGCAGCCTTCATTCCCCTTCACAACCAGAGTTTGAAGTAACTTTGTCCGCCTGTTCCATCGTTGAGGTCTTGGTTGGATTGTTCTTTGTCAGGGACCTCACCCTCGATCTTACCGCCATGGGTGACCCTACCAGGAGCACAGCTCCAGACGGCATCGCTCTCAGGATCTCAGATCCACACAAGCTTCTCCACCATGACAAGGTGACAATCCACGGAGAAGTGATTGGGAATGTGCACTTGCAATTAGGTCTACATCTGTACAATGGGAAACATTCAAAGGAGAGTTCAAGGCCACATGTCTCTGTAAGAGTAAAACTCATGGATAACAAGTCAAGGGAACAATGGATATTGAGGAGTGAAGTATCTGACAGGTATAGTGCATGGATAAAGCAGCTCCATCAGGCACAGGAGCCTTAGGACCCACATCATCAAGTTCAGGAACAGTTCATACCCTTCAATATCAGGTTATTGAACCAGAGGGAACAACTTCAGTCTCACCATCACTGAACTGCTCTCACAACTTATGGACTCACTTCCAAGGATCTTCATCTTATGCTCTCGATATTTATTGCTTAGTTATTTATCATTATCATTCTTTTTTTTCCTTTCTTTTTGCATTTGCACAGTTTGTTGTCTTTCACACATAGGTTGTTTTGTCTGCCCCGATAAGTGCGGTCTTTCATTGATTGTATTGCGTCTCCTGGATTTACCGTGTATGCCCGCAAGAAAATGAATCTCAGGGTTGTGTATGGTGACATATGTATACTTTGATAATAAATTTACTTATTTACTTTCAACTAATCACTGCCAGCTAAAATTAAGATATATCTGAAAGCATTCTATAAGCAGATGAATAATCATCGATAAAATAGGGCTCATTAAGAACAAATCGCCAACCTGTACACACTGTCTTTGGTTCTTTGAGGAAATGGGACCCACTCTCAGGGCCTCATGACTAGCCGCTTTTCGATATGCCAAGGACAGGGCCTGGAAGACGAGCGTACCTTCAGGGTGCTAGATTTTTCATGGCTCTGGAGACGGGCTGATTCGAGGCCAGTGCTGCCGCCTGATGTGGCGTGGGAGTATACAGAAGATCGAAAGCAGTGAGCTGGCTGCTGGCCGTGTGCCCAGGGACATGAGATCTTTGTGCACAGAGCCCAGAAAAACAACAGAGAGGGTGGGGGGGGGGGAGGGAGAGGATGAACCAACCTGTGGTATGTCCAGTACTGGGTGAATGAGTAGTCTTTGGGGATACTGCAAGTTTGTGTTTTTATTGATGCTTTGGTCCATGCTTGAGTGCTTCGTGGGGGTGCCGATGCTTTTTTGCTGGTGGGGGAGGGGATCATTGCTTTGCTGCTGCTTATGTGTGGGAGGAGGCTTTGGGGTTCTAACATTTAACTGTCATTCATTCCTTAGGACACTCTTCTGTTTTCATGGATGTTTGCAAAGGAAATATTTCAGGAAACAACAACACACACAAAATGCTGGTAGAACACTGCAGGCTAGGCAGCATCTATAGGGAGAAGCGATGTCGATGTTTCGGGCCGAGACCCTTCGTCAGGATGTATTTTGTATACATTTCTCTGACATTAAATGTACCCATTGAAACCTATTGAACTACAAAGTACAGATGAAGTCCTAAATGAATATTGGCGATCACAAAATATGCAGAATTTGCAGATGGCAAATTCAGTGAAGACACAGGTCATAGTTTGGTGCAGATCTCCACACATAACGAGGAGGTAGTTGATACCTTAGCAGGCTTAAAAGTAGATAAATTCCTTGGACCTGATGGGATTTATCCCACACTACTGCAGGAGGCAATGGAAGAGATGCCAGTGTTCAGGTGAGTTACCAGATGACTGTAAGACAGCAAATGTGGTTTCCCCTTTTCAAGAAAAGCAACAGAGAAAATGTCTGTTAAGAGTAGACCTGTGAAACTATACAGGGAAGATACTGGGGGAAGTTCTGCAGGTGGGGTTTAACAATCACTCGGTGGGGATTAACGATCACGAAAGCTAGGTCTAATCAGAGACAGCCAACGTGGCTTTGTCAAGGGCAATTCTATCTGGCCAATTTTATTAAATTCTTTGAAGAGGTAACAAAATCTCAATAAGGGGGAAGGCTGTAGATGTGATTTACATTGACCTTAGTAAAGTCTCGGATTACGTTCACAGACAGTTTCATAAAGGTTGGAGTGCATGTGGTCCACTGCAAGTTGGCAAACTTGATTCAGACTTGGCTTGGCAATTGGAGATAGTGTTGGTAGAGGGCTGTTGTTGCAATGTGATGCCCATGACTAGTGGTGTCCTGAAAGGATAGGTCCTGGGAATATCTGTAAATGACTTGGCCATGGATCTGGGAGGCAAGATCAGTAAGTTACTAGATGACACAAACATGACTGGAGAGTTTGATAGTGTGGAAGATAGTTTTATGCTATACAGCAATATTAATATTTTGATGAAATGGGATGAAAATAGAAGATAGAGTTTAATCCAGACAAATGCATTTTGTGAGTATTGATGAGGCTAGGACATATACTGTAAATAGTCCTGTCTTAGGGTCATTCATTGACAGAAGGAACTTCTGTGCAGTTTTGGGGCCACATTACTGGAAGCATGTGGAAGATTTGAAGAGTATACAGAAGTGGCTACTGGGTAGAAGGATAATTGGATTAAGATGGCGCTACCGAAGGCGTGTGACAGCTTACTGGTAAATCGAAAGGCAAGAGATTTGACTAAAAACATTACTTTTAGCATCTTTTCTGAAGCAAATTATGGCGTACTATCCCCGGAGGTGGAGTTGAGGCTGTTTTGGGAGGTGAAACGTGCTGGGGCACTGCGAGGCACAATGTGTTCAAGCCGGAGATGGGGTGAACAATTTGGACGGAGTCGATGTGGAAGAGTTTCGATGCCCACCCATCTAACCTGGGTGTAAGGTTGGATTGCTCCAAATGCTGAATGGATTTGGTAAAATCGAGAACGCCTTTGGGCTAGGCAGCCCAATTGTATCGTGGCTCAGGGATCCAAGTCCTAGAGCGAGGCACTACCCAGTAACTGGAGAATTTAAAACCCAGCACAGATAGTCTGGAAACCCAAGTGTTGGGAACGGAGGCGAGGGCTGGGCTGATTTTGCTCGTTCACCTGTGAATGTTCATTCCTTTCGCCACCACATCCAGGCTGTGAACTGATCTGTACTTTTGCCCCGCTTGTGTGATGATGTGAGACCAAAGCTTGTGCCTACAACAGCTTCTCGGCAAGTGGATCTGGGACTCAGTCTGGTTCAGGATGCTGTTGTCTTGCTTCTGTTGTTTGCGTGATTTGTGTTTTATTTCTCTCTCTCTTTCTCCACACAGTGGCTCTTGGTCTTTTTTTTTTAAATTGGATTATTCAGGTTTCTGACTTTGTGGCTGCCCATTAGCAAACAAATCTCAAGGTGTATATTGTACACATTCTTTGAATTTGAATTTCGATATGAGATTCTGTAAGGCATTGCCTGGATTAGAGTGCATTAGCTATAAGATGTAGTTGGACACACTTGGATTATTTTCTCTAGAATGTCACAGGCTGAGGGGAGACTGATAGAGGTATATAAAATTTTGATAGGCACAGTTAAGGTCAATAGTCAGAGTGTTTTTCCCAGTGAGAGTGGCGGCTACCTGTAAGAAACAGCCAGGGGAAATAGTGAAAACATACACAATAATCATTTGCTCCCAGCCAGGCAATTATGCACTGACCATCATGTATCCTTTTACACAAAACTATTTTTATTCTCCACAAGTTCTCATCAGCTCCTTTGGTTCCACTACTTACTTACACATGAGGGGCACTTCACAGTGGCCAAGTAACCTATAAATCTGTACATCTTTGGCCCATGGAAGGAAATAGGACTACCGAGAGAAAATCATTACAGTCAAAAAGAAAATGTTGCACCCGTGTTGATCTGATTTCATTGGAGCTGTGAGCAGCAGCTTTACTAGTTGCATCGCTATCCCACCCATCGAACAGATTTCCTGTCAGCAAAATGCATCTTCAAAATCCCAAAGAAAGAATCCAGAATGCAGCCATATGTTAAAAGAGGAAGGTGATATTAGTACTCATGAAATACTAATGAGTTTATATCCATGGTAGAAGTAGTCTCTTATGAGCATGTTGCAAAAATAATCTTTTAATCAACTGCTTTCAGAAATTTTAGTATGTCACACACTTGGCACATTTAGCCAGGGATAGACGAGACAGTGGGAAAATATAATGACATGGTTAAACATTTCGTTTGAAAGGTGCAACTTTCAAAGCATTTTTGATTAAGAGCTGATGGACAGCTTGCTATGTGGGCTTAAAGACAACAGAACTCAAACAAATTCCTATGACGTGCTGGGACTGAATGTCAAGGCAGGGTCTAGTATGACCTCAAGTATGAAAGAGCACTGAGGAACAGAGAACATATTTATTCAGGACACAAGCAAGAAGTGTACCCCCAGGGAGTAAGCTCATAGCAATGTAAAGGTAGTGATAGCCATTTATTCTTCATGGCTGTTTTTTCAAGGATGTTACAACCTCTTTGGCAGGCAAACAGTAGGTCACCCTTGCACCAGAGGGAAGAAGACTTCAAATTGTTCAGGTGACAAAGGCAGGAGGACCTAATATGACTATTATGGAAGACACTTGGCCTTAGGAACCCATTCACAACAACTGAGTTGTCATTGAATAGTACATACACTATTTCACATATTTTCAGGATCGCAAGAGGCCACCGAAGAGTGTAGATTTAACCAGCTCCATCACTGACACAATTCTTCCTACCTTCAAGGACATTTTCAAGAGATGATAACTAAATAAGGCACTATCCATTTTCAAGGACCCTCATGATCTCTTATAACGACTATCACGGAGGACATACAGGAGCCTGAAGACTTACACTCGATGGTTTAGAAATAACTCCTTCCCCTCTGCAATTAGACTTATGAACAGTCAATGACACTATCTTATTATTCCATTCTTTTGTACCATGTCTTAATTTGTCATTTATAGTAATTTTCTGTCTTTGCACTGCACTGCTTCCACAAACAAATTTCACATCATTTAAGACAGTGATGATAAACCTGATTCTGTTTCTGAGCAAAGAAATTGCATGTCAGCTCTTGGCAGGGTTTGAAGGCCATTATTTCCGACAAAGTGAAACCTAACATGAGTGGCAATGATGTTTCACTCCCAGATGAGCTCAAAGTCTTTTATGCACGCTTTGGAAAGGAGAATAAAGTTACACCCGTGTGAATCCCTGCAGCATCTGGTGACCCTGTGATCGCTGTCTTGAAGGCCAACATCAGAACATCTTTCAAGATGGTGAACCCAGACACAGGGAATCTCACAAGGTGCCAGGCCCTAATGGTGTACCTGGTGCCAACCAACTGGCGGGAGTGTTCAAGGACACTTCAATGTCCCTGCTGTAGTCAGAGGTTCCTACCAACTTCAAAACTCACACTCATACCAGTGACCAAGAAGAGCAGGGTGAGCTGTCTCAGTAACTATCGCCCTGTGGCATTCACATCTACTGTGATGAAGTGCCATTGAGAGGTGTTATAATTTATAGCTCCAAAACATTGAACATTTTTTTTAAAAAAGGACAAGGGTCTGGGTACAGAAGTCTAACTTCATTTTTACTTTAAGCAAGGCGTGCTGTATGATATGGTAGCTTCATGATGCATGCAATTTATATATGTTTACGCATAACCCATAATGAATTATTTAAACAAATAAAGAATGCTTACTTAAACAATATATTTTCAATATTACTGAGAAATTAAATACACAACACTCCTCCCTGCTTAGCTATAAACTCCAACTCAATAAAAAATGCATTTCAACTATATAGCAGAATACTATAAAAGGACAAGGTATGTAGACATCCACAGCATAGTAAATTTTAAATTGTCCCATTCAGGCCAGAAGATTTAATTGTTCTGGAGGCTTTCTTGTAGGATAACATGTTTTCTGTCAAGGGAGGTCACTCTGCTTGGCAGGTAAGACTTGGGGCAGTGAATACTATCTCAGGTTCTGGAGCCTCCTCTGTGGTGGTTGTTGGAGCTGACTTTGAAACTGCAGGAAGTGGTTCTTACAGCTCTGGAAATCTTTCTTCCCCTTTTTCAGCTTTCTTCTCTGGATCTACTTCCATCCTTACTTCTATCCTGCTCACGGCTTCTTTCTTTCTCTTTGTCCCACTCTTAGTCACGTTCCCTTTCGTTATCCTTTGTTCACTCACAATCCCTATCATGATCTTGCTCACTGTACCAATCCCACATACACCTTGTTCCCATTCTTTTTCTTTCTCACATTCCTTCTCTCTTTCACACTTTTCTTTTTCCCGCTCACATTCTTTCTCTCTACTTCTCTCCTTTTCAACTTCTTGCCTTTTTTTCTCGTCTTCCCTTTTCTTCTTCTAGCTTCTTGTATCTCTGAATTTCCTAATTTCTCAAGAAATTATATCTCATTTCCATCCCCATAGCACATATACCATCCTCCTCATTCTTTTCCTTTTTCTTCCTTCCACAAGGTGTGTCTTGATCTTGGGAAGATGCATTTAGTTCACTGGAATATTCTCCCATTAATCCTTCTATTGGTCCCTCTTCTCTTGGTCGCCTCATCCACAAATCAACTGACGAATCTTTTGTTTTCGTATCTCCATTGACTCCTTCCTTTTTGGCCTTCCATTCATCCAGCTGGGCTTTGGTCTTTGCATCTACTTTTACAAGCGGGTTTTTGTCCCCGACTTGAAGTTAATGCAATAGCATTAACACATGCAGAGTAGATTCTCGTTCTTTATACTCACAAAAGCCGAATGCTTGCAACTTTCTTGAAGCTCCTTGAACTGTCTTCCAGCTTAAAACCAAGCCACATTTTGCAAGTAACTGCCTGATTACCAGATCAGAAGCTTTCTCAGATATGTCGCCTATAAAAACTATTGTAGTCAGACAACTGCTTTCATCATTTTCACACTTACTCTGAGCAGCATGGTCCTTCCTCAGTCCAATATGCTTTCCAACCAGAGGCACAGAGGTTGGCACCAACACCTCTCTGCTCATTGTTGGGCAACGGTTCATGGCTTACAGCATGGATGCAGTTGCGAGATCATCGAGTAACTTCCTTAATTCACTTTCAGATTACTCTATTGCAGGGAATGTGGCATGCAAATAGTGAATGGATCTCAAATCAAGTTGTAGTTATCTCAGCCAGTCACATCCCCACAATGCGGACCCTCCTGTTTTCACCACAGACAAGACCAAAGTGTCTTGTTGGTTGTCATATTTCACTGTTATGAATGTCATTCCTACAGGAATTATCTTCACCAGTACAAGTTCTTTGTTGAATATCTGGAGGCTTCAGTTCAGTATCTTTGAAATGCCACTCAAACTCATTTTCTGAAATGACTGAATCAGCTGAGCTAGTGTCCACTTCCATTTTAACTAATTTGCTGCTCAGTTCTGGTATACGCTTTATTACTTGTTTTTTGTTAGTTTTCAGATTGCAAATCTCAAGGCTACCCAGTCCTGCGCCATTCTCATCATTATCAAATTTTTCATCAATAGCATGCAGATTAGTGCACTTTCTGAAACTGCAACTTGACTTTTTATCTTTTTCTCTTCCCACTTTATTTATTTTTGTCTGCCTGACATGCTGTTTGTACGTGCCCTACTTTTTTGCATTTTCTGCAAATTTTCCCTTTAAATCCGCATTGGTTTGGTATACCTGAGCCCCTGCCGCAATGATATCACAATTTGTTTGGTCAGGCCAGTTTCTGTTTAGGTATTGCAATTTTGTTTGCATTCACTTTCATTCATGACTGCAACTTAATTGCATCTCTGTCTGCTGTTTCCATTGAGACAGCTATTTCAAATGCTCTTTTAAATGTAAGTTGGGCTTCATTTAGGACCTGTTTTTGAATGCTTTCTTGTAAGATTCCATAAACTAAATTATCTCTCAGTGTATAACTTAGCCATCACTAAACTGACAATTCTCAGACAATCTCTTCAATTCAGCCACATACGCTGAAATGGACTCCCCCTCTTTTAGATTCCACTTATGAAACATAAACTGTTCTGTAATCAACAGTGGTTTCAGTTCTAAATATTCTTGCATTACTTTCATGATATCAGCAAAGCTCACTTTGGCTGGTTTGGTTGGAGATGTTAAACCTTAAAGCAAACTGTATGCCTTTAAATCCAATGCACTTAGCAAAATTGATAGTCTCTTCTCATTTTATTTTATTTGCTTTAAAAACTGCCCAGTCCACTTAGTATACAAAATCCGGTTATCTGATGTATAATTAAACACGTTAATCTGGCTATGTGTCAATCTAATGCAGCCAGCCATTTCTGCTCTTTTTTATGATTATCATCACCTAGTACTCATTGTTTATGAACCTGTGAACTTGTCTGTTTTCTGCCTTTCTTTAAACTCGATCATGTCTTCCCCTCTTCTGAAGAAAGCATGAGTTGTGCTGTTCTTCTACTCGACCATTTCGTGCTGTGCTATTTTTAAGTTGAACATCTCACTGTGCTTCAACAGGTAGGTGATTGTCTTTGGTTCATTTTTAAAATACCTCATCACCATTGCTATGTTTTGTGATTCCAAAACATTAACCTAATTAAAGAAAGACAAGGTTGGGTATGCGAGCCTAACTTTCATTTGTGAGATGTGCGAGATTTCATTTTCAATGTGTGAAATGTACGTGGTAGCATCATGACATATGCAATTCACATATTTTTAGATGTGACCCATTAAGAATTACTTAAATAAATAATGCTTACTCAAACAATATTACTCAAATATTACTGAAATATTAAATACAGAGCAGGAGGCTGGTCATGGCAAGAATCAACTCCAGCCAAAGCAAGGATCTGGATGTGTTTGGATTTGACTATCCCCAAAATAGGTCTATAGCAGATGCAATATTAACAGTTCTCTATTCGGCCTTGGTTCACCTGGGCAACAACAACAGCTATGTTAGGTTGCTGTTTATTGATTATAGCTCAATGTTCAACACAATCATACCCTCAGTTCTAATCAACAAATCCAAAACCTCGGTAGATTCCTCTGCAACTGGATCCTTGACTTCCTCATTAGGACAGTCAGTGCAGATCAGAAATAACATCTCCTCCTCAATGACAATCAATGCTGTTCACCTCAAGGATGCGTGCTTAGTTCATTGCTCTGTTCCCTCTACATATATGACTGTGTGGCTCAGCACAGCTCAAATGCCATCTATAAATTTGCCAAAGACACAGCTATTGTTGGCAGAATTTTACATGGTGATGAGGAGGTGTACATGTGCTGTTGCAAAAACAATCTGCACTCAACATCAGTAAAACCAAGGAACTGATTGTGGACTTCAGGAAGGGGAAGTCAAGGGAACACATATCAGTCCTCATCGAAGTATCAGCAATGGAAAGGGTGAGCAGTTTCAAATTCCTGGGAGTCAACATCTTTGAAAATCTATCCTGGGCCCAACAAACTGATGGATTTATAAAGAAGGCACCAAAGTGACTAAATTTCATTAGATGTTTCAAGAGACTTGGTGTCTAAGACTCTCACAAATTTCTACAGATGTACAAAGGAGAGCACTCTAACTGGTTGTACCACAGTGTGGTCAAGATGGCACCAGTGAACAATGATCCCTCGGTGACATGTTCCAGGTAGCAAATCTTTCCAAACATTTGACTTCTTCTACAGCTTTTGCTTGTTATTTTTGTCTTGTTTCTGTTACAGAAACTGTTGAAGCCTCTGACGTATAGCTTGAGTCTCGATTAAATGATCTAGCCCTGTGCATTGTCCGGAGAGCTGCCTCATGAAGATCAAAGAGACAGAAGACCCGAAATGGTCCGAGAACTCAAGCTGGTTTGTGGATAAGACCAGAGATGAAGCGCAGGGTCCTGAATGACTCATCTTGAAACAGCAAGGAAGATTGAGGCATCAAGCTGAATGCAGAGCGGGTTGGCAACCGCTCCCAATGGAGATAGTCAGCAGTTGGTTTGGTGCGTTCAGTCCCGGGTCAGCGGTCACTCTTTACGGAAGGACAGAGTTTGCGTGACTGCTCTCCTCGTATGCAGATAGATAGAAACATAGAAAACGTACAGCACAATACAGGCCCTTCGGCCCACAAAGCTGTGCCAAACATGTCCTTACCTTAGAAATTCCCTCGCGTTATCCATAACCCTCTGTTTTTCTGAGCTCCATGTACCTATCCAGGAGTATCTTAAAAGACCCTATCATATCCGCCTCCACCACTGTCACTGGCAGCGCATTCCACGCACTCACCACTCTCTGTGTAAAAAACTTACCCCTGACATCTCCTCTGTACCTACTTCCAAGCACCTTAAAACTGTGCCTTCTTGTGCTAGCTAGTTCAGCCCTGGGAAAAAGTCTCTGACTATCCACATGATCAATGCCTCTCATCATCTTATACACCTCTATCAGGTCACCTCTCATCCTCCGTCATTCCAATGAAAACAGGTCATCCTTGTAAATCTCCTCTGCACCCTTTCTATGGTTTCCACATCCTTCCTGTAGTGAGGCAACCAGAACTGAGCACAGTACTCCAAGTGGGGTCTGACCAGGGTCCTATATAGCTGCAAAATTACCTCTCAGCTCCTAAAGTCAATTCCATGATTGATAAAGGCCAATGCACTGTGTGCTTTCTTAACCACAGTGTCAACCTGCACAGCAGCTTTGAGTGTCAAGATGAAAAGACATTTTCCATGCTCTGATTATTGGACTATATTTTATATTGGTTTCCTTCAGTTTTTTGGTGTTTTCTTTCTTATGGACAATTGGTGGGTGGGTAATTTGTTAACTTTTTTGTGTGTAAGAGGTGGTGGGGTGAGGATCGTTAAAGTCACTGTTCTTTTTTAAGAGTGGGGGGTTGGGGATTGTTATGTGTAGGGGGTTGGTGATTGTTATTGTGGCTGTATTTTTTTGCTGTAGGCAAGCAGATATTCTGGGGTCTGCGAATTTTGCTTCTTTTCTTTTTCATGCTAGTTGGAGGAGGGAGTTGATGTCTTTCCTTTCATCAATACCCATGGTCTTTCTGTATTTATGGCTATCTGGAGTGGACAAATATCAGAATCGTATTGTACATGCATACTTTGAAAGTAAAGTGTACCTTTGTATTCAGTTTTATCTACCATTGTCACCCTCTTTTCTCTAAACTAGCTATATCCCCCAGGGGTCCTGCTTAAAACATTTTTAAGTTTTGTATCACCTATTCATTTCGAAATGTAACTCTGCCTATGTAAGCTCAGGTCACTAGTATCTGAAAAAACTCAGCACTTTGGAAATGTCAGAGTACATTGTCATCCCGTGTGAAAACCACTATTTGTTATTACTCTCTGCTTTTTAACCTTTTAGTCAATTTTGCACTGATACTACCACTGACCCTTGAACCTCATGGATTTTAATTTAGTTAACACTTCCATTAGGAGGTACTTTGTAAAATGTTTTTTGAAAGTCCATAAACATGGCATCTATCACACTACCCTCATCTTGTCAAAGCTTTGGACAGGGCAGACTGCATCTAGAATACTGCACCAGTTAACCATATTGATATCGGAGTTGAAAGGGTTGGAAATGAACAGTTCTACAAACTTGATTTGTTGATGAGTTAGAAGATTGAAGAGTGACCTAATTGAGTTGCTTAAAATGCTAAAGGGGGTTTTAAGGTTCAGAGTGTTAAGATTTTAGTCAGCAAGTGCATTGAGAGATGCTGATTAAAGACAGGTAATGGAATCAAAAGAATGGTGAACAGATTCAAGGCATTGAATGGCCTATTCTTACTGCTGCTTTCTCAAAATTCTATTTTCCCTTGAGATTAAACTCACATAAGCCAAAAGGTATGCAGTCAGTGCTCCTTTTAATAAAGCGATCTCCCTCACAAAGTGGGCAATGAAGACACAGCTATTGAATAGGTACCTCATACAATTCAGGAGCAGAGTGCATTGTCAAAAATAACAATTCAGGAAGAGCAAACATGTTTTTATAGATGATTAAACATTTACTAGATATCTGGAGAAGTATTTCCACTGCTCCAAGGGTCATCAGTTGTTCCAACTTATAGGACTCTATGAAATTTTTAAAAAGCCTCACCTTGAAAACCCAATTTTCATTTTGAGTTTCAGCTTTTACAACAACAATTTTATCTTAAAAGAAATGGAAGAACACTTATTAATACTAAATTATTATATGATTAAATGTACCATTCTTTGCAACAAATGAACTAATATTTTAAAGATAAACATTACACCTTCACCCTTTCATGCTCATACATATGGTCTACTGTTTTTATGTCATAGCCCAGAGAACAGTGACTGTAATCCCCTTCTCCGACCAAACTATAGTCCCCAGTTTTTAGAAATATAGAAACATAGAAGACCTACAGCACAATACAGGCCCTTTGGCCCACAAGGTTGTGCTGAACATGTCCCTACCTAAGAAATTACTAGGCTTACCTATAGCCCTCTATTTTTCTAAGCTCCATGTACCTATCCAAAAGTCTCTTAAAAGACCCTATCGTATCCACCTCCATCACCTTTGCTGGCAGCCCATTCCACGCAATCACCACTCTCTGAGTAAAAAACTTACCCCTGACATCTCCTCTGTACCTATTCCCCAGCACCTTAAACTTGTGTCCTCTTGTGGCAACCATTTCAGCCCTGGGAAAAAGCCTCTGGCTATCCACACCATCAACGTCTCTCAACATCTTATACACCTCTATCAGGTCACCTCTCATCCTCCGTTGCTCCAAGGAGAAAAGGCCGAGTTCACTCAAACTATTCTCATAAGGCATGCTCCCCAATCCAGGCAACATCCTTGTAAATCTCCTCTGTGCCCTTTCTATGGCTTCCACATCCTTTCTGTAGTGAGGCGACCAAAACTGAGCACAGTACTCCAATTGGGGTCTGACCAGGGTCCTATATAGCTGCAACATTACCTCTCAGCTCCTAAATTCAATTCCACGATGATGAAGGCCAACATACCATACGCTAGCAGTCACCAACCTTTTTCAGCCCAAGACCCCCTACCTTAGGCAAGATCAACCTATTAAATTGTTTAGAGAAAAAACGGCTCAGATTATACTTCCAACTGGAGGCCCTTTATTTGAGCTAATTGTATTTTAATTACATAAAATGCTTTTGTAAAACTTTCAAATTAACTCAACCAAGAAAACACTGTAACTAGCATATCAAACCGGCCATAGCGGCATCAAGTTCATCCAATAATGCCCTGGATAAGCGGTGCTGAAGCGCTTTAGCTCAAATCAAGTTTATCAGTCTGACCACCAGTGTCATTACATGAGAAAAGTCCACGACCTTCCCAGGCAAGGGCAGCTGATGAATCACACAGTGATAATCCAGGAAATCGGGAAAATCAGGGTCATTACGGCACAGTTCTATAAAACCAACGCGCACACCGCGCATTGCTGGGGCCCCATCAGTAGTAACTGCCACCAGTTTATGAATGGGGATGTCATTTTCACAGACGTTATTTTTAAACTCATGGTAAATATCCTCACCTCCCATTCTGTCCTTTAAATGCAAAAGAGTGAGGAAGTCCTCCTCTGTTGTAAAATCCTGGAAAGCCATTTTGACAAATACAACAAACTGAGCTGTTTGCATTACATCCAGGGATTCATCGAACTGTTGTAAAAAATATTCACAGAGTGACAAGTCCTTTAACACTTGTCGATCCACGTCCTCTGAGCCTTCAACCCTGATTTCAGTTCCTCATCTTTCCTGGTATTGGTAAACTGTTACTGAGACACTAGTATAAGTTTCCGGGGTACGCAAGCTAATGACACCACTGTTTTTGTTTCCCATTTCTTTACGTTTGGGGAATGTTGGAATTTAAATGTTGTAATGTGAGCATTATAAAGCAAAGTTAATACCAATTAGGATCATGGTAAAGCTGTTTGTAAAGAGAGATTGTTTCCAGGGTTGTGGGGTTTTCCTTCCGGTCTTTTCTGCCCGGTGCGCATTAGTGAAACCTCTGTATGCGAATATCATTTTACCGTCCAAGATAAAGTTGTTCCTTTTGGGCATGAAGTTGTCGAGTGGTCCTTTTTCAAAGTAGAAGTTACTACATATTTTCATCAAAAGGTTTACTAGGCACAATGTATTTGTGTATTTATTTTTCATTTTTTTCAGGATCTACTGGGAAAATCTCAAAGATCGACTGGTCGATCGTGATCGACCGGTTGGCAACCACTACCATAAGCCTTCTTAACTACTGAGTCAACCTGCGCAGCTGCTTTGAGTGTCCTATGGACTTGGACCCGAAGATATCCCTGATCCTCCACACTGCCAAGAATCTTACCATTAAAACTATATTCTGCCATCATATTTGACCTACCAAAATGAACCACTTCACACTTTTCTGGGTTGAACTCCATCTGCCACTTCTCAGCCCAGTTTTGCATCCTATCAATGTCCTGCTGTAGCCTCTGACACCCCTCCAAACTATCCACAACACCTCCAAACTTAGTTTCATCAGCAAACTTACTAACCCATCCCGCCACTTCCTCATCAAGGTTATTTATAAAAATCATGAAGAGTAAGGGTCCCAGAACAGATCCCTGAGGCACTCCACTGGTGACTGACCCCCATGCAGAATATAACCTGTCTACAACCACTCTTTGCTTTCTGTGGGCAAGCTAGTTCTCGATCCACAAAGCAATATCCCCTTGGATCCCATGCCTCCTTACTTTCTCAATAAACTTTGCATGGAGTACCTTATCAAATGTCTTGCTGAAATCCATATACACTACATCTACTGCTCTTCCTTCATCAATATGTTTAGTCACATCCCCAAAAACTTCAATCAGGCTTGTAAGGCATGACCTGCCCTTGACAAAGCCATGCTGACTTATCCTAATCATATTATACCTCTCCAAATGTTCATAAATCCTGCCTCTCAGGATCTTCTCCATCAACTTACCAACCACTGAAGTAAGATACACTGGTCTATAATTTTCTGGTCTATCACTTCTCCCTTTCTTGAATAAAGGAACAACATTTGCAACCCTCCAGTCCACTGGAACCTCTCCCGTCCCCATTGATGATACAAAGATCATCGCCAGAGGCTCTACAGTCTCCTCCCTCACCTCCCACAGTAGCCTGGGGTACATCTCATCCGGGCCCTGTGACTTATCCAACTTGATGCTTTTCAAAAGCTCCAGCACATCCTCTTTCTTAATATCTACTTGCTCAAGCTTTTCAGTCTGCTCCAAGTCATCACTATTATCACCAAAAGCCTTTTCCATAGTAAATACTGAAGTAAAGTATTCATTAAGTACCTCTGCCATTTCCTCCAGTTCCATACACACTTTTCCACTGTCACATTTGATTGGTCCTATTCTTTCACATCTTATCCTCCTGCTGTTCACATACTTGTAGAATGCCTTGGGGTTTTCCTTAATCCTGCCCACCAAGGCCTTCTCAAGGCCCTTTCTGGCTCTCCTAATTTCCTTCTTAAGCTCCATCCTGTTAGCATTATAATCTTCTAGATCTCTAACATTACCTTGCTGTCTAAACTGTTTGTCAACTTTTCTTTTCTTCTTGACCAGATTTATTACAGCCTTTGTACACCACGGCTCCTGCACCCTACCATAACTTCCCTATCTCATTGGAACATACCTATGCAGAATTTCCCACAAATATTCCCTGAACATTTGCCACATTTCCTCTATACTTTTCCCTGAGAACACCTGTTTCCAATTTAAGCTTCCAATTTCCTGACTGATAGCCTCATAATTCCCCTTACTCCAATCAAACACTTTTCTGACTTGTCTGTTCCTATCTCTCTCCAATGGTATTGTAAAGGAGATAGAATTATGATCACTGTCTCCAAAATGCTCTCCCACTGAGAGATCTGACACCTGACCAGGTTCATTTCCCAATACCAGATCAAATAAAACCTCTCCTCTTGTAGGCTTATCTACATATTGTGTCAAGAAACCTTCCTGAACACACCTAACAAACTCCACCCCATCTAAACCCCTCACTCTGGGGAGATGCCATTCTATATTTGGGAAATTAAAATCTCCCATCACAACAACTTTTACCTACCTGTTCCTCAATATCCCTGTTACTATTGGGCGGCCTATAAAAAAAACCCAGTAAAGTTATTGACCCCTTCCTGTTCCTAATCTCCACCCACAGAGACTCCATAAACAAGCCCTCCATGATGTCCACCTTTTCGGCAGCCATGACACTATCTCTGATCAACGGTGCCACGCCCCTACCTCTTTTGCCTTCCTCCCTGTCCTTTCTGAAACATCTAAAACCTGCCACTCGAAGTACCCATTCCTGTCCCTGAACCATCCAAGTCTCTGTAACGGCCACTACATCATATCTCCAAGTACTGATCCATGCTCTAAGCTCATCCACTTTGCTCACAACACTCCTTGCTTTAAAATAGATACATCTGAAACCTTTGGTCTGAGCACGTCCCTTCTCTATCAGCTGCCTATTCTCCCTCACACGCTTTCTCTGATCTTTCTCTATTTGAGAGCCAGACGCCACTTCCCCAGTCTCTTCAGTTTGGCACCTGAGAACATTTCCATCCAATACAAACCTTTGATTTCTGTCCACACAAGCAGTTCTCGCATGATCTTTATCCTCCTCCACCTCACCATCTGCTCTAACACTCTGGTTCCCTTCTCCTTCCAAATCTAGTTTAAACCCCTTGGAGCAGCACTAGCAAATCTACCCACAAGGGTGTTAGTCCTCTTCCAGTTCAGGTGCAAACCGTCCCGTTGGAACAGGTCCCATCTTCCCCAGAACAAAGCCCAACTTTAATGTCATGGAATGAAAAATAAAATGACATTACTACTTCAGATCTTTCCACTTACGTGAATCTTGTCGACCATTTTCAGGAACACCTTGAATAAACTGAAACAGAGTTCCTTATGGATCACCTTGGGAAATAATGGATACTGAGATTTCTAAGAGCTGAATTTCTGAACACTCAGTCAGCACATTTTTCCTGCGGGCTTAAGCAACCAAAGCAGATTTTATTATTGTTGCTTTTCTAGGTCACAATATCGTACAATCTAAATGAAAATAACACAGCATTAAATTGACCTATGACATAATGCTGCATTTTTCATTCCACAATAATAATAATCCAGGAGCCTGCACTCACTTGGCAACCTAGGTCATTGGCTTCCATCCTGCAAACAAGCTTTACTTGATGAATTTACTTTCATATTTATTCATGTCGAGTTATATGGATCACACTCTTGCTCATTCCTAATTGTCCTTCAGAAGTGGTGGCTAGCCACCTGCTGGAATCAGTGCAATTTTGGTAAAAAATCTCTCTACAATGCTATCTGGTAAGGAGTTTTAACATTTTGGCATATCAGCAAAAAAATAACAATGACGCATTTCAAAGTAAAGATAGTATGATGTGAAGTGAGTATTGCAAATGGCAATATTCCCATTTACTGAATGTCACCTTTTTCCAGTTGATAGTGGCTATGTGTTCAGGAGGTGGCATTAACTAATTATTGCCATGTGTCATATAGGAGTCACACAGGTCATTTTTTTGCGAAGAGATAGTGAATGTTAAAAATAGTGGATAGAGATCCAATCATGGAAGCTGGTTTGTCCTGAATAGTGTTGTGCGTAAGCACGTTTGAAACTGCAGTCTCGGTCATTGGCTACATTTAAACAGAAGTTGATAGGTCCTTGATTAGTCAGTGTGTCAAAGGTTATGGGATTGAAAGGGATAATAAGTCAGCCATAATTGAATGGTGGAGTATACTCAATGGATCTAACACTGCTCTTATGTCTTATGCCCCAACTCTTAATGCTCAATGCCTGAGCCTTTGGAAGCATGCATACTGAATGCCTTTTTCATCTATCATGCCACTTTCAGGGATCTATTAACTTGCACCCCAAGGTTTCCTTGTTCATCAATGCTCTTAAGGTCCCTGAAATTTACTCCAAGTGTCCTCTTAGAATTTGACTTTGTGCATAAGTTCACAGTTGTCTCAAATAAATTTCACCTGCCAGCACTTTGCCACCTTTCTAATTGATGCATGTCACACGCTACTCTTTGTCAATCTTCTTCATTATCTAGGATCTGTACGTATACGCATGCGCGTGTGTGTATGTATATACATGTATAGACGCACACTTGTACATTATATAGTGTATATATAACTCCTACCACCCAGCCAGTTTTGAATCTATTTGCCAACATCCCTTGGATCCCTTGCATAGTAAGTTTCTGGACTAGACCATTGTGTGCGATATTTTTAAAGCCCTTACTAAAATCTATTTAAACCACATCTACTGCTCTGCCTTCATCGACTTTCTAAATTACAGTGCCTTTTCAAAATATTTACACAGATTATGAGACCTGCTGTCATGCTCTCCTCTGCACAAAATTGCTGACTCCTATTGATCAGTCCCAGGCTTTTCACGTGAACATAAATCTTCTCCAATGAATTCCCTACTACTAATGTAAGACTCATTGCCTTGTACTCAAAGGTTATCTTTACACCTTTCTTTTGAGGAAGGGGCAACATTAGCTTCCTCCAGTCTTCTGGTACCACTTCCATCATTACTGAAAATGCAAAAAGCCCAGAAATCTTCTCCCTTGCTTCCATTAGCCTCTGGGGATAGATCTCGAGATGCCCTGCAATTAATCCACCATAATATGTGCTAATATTTCTAACCCTACCTTCTTCCTGATATAAACATGTTCCCGAATATTAGTGTACCCTTCTCTTAACTTACTACTCCCTGGTGAATACCAATGCAAATTTTTCAATTAGGACCTCATTCATATCCACTGGTTTCACAGGCTGATTACCCCTTTGGTCCCAGAGGAACCCTATACTTTTATGAGCTATACTCTTGCTTCTTAAATTTTTAGGATTCTTCTTAATTCTGACCTCCAAGGTTCTCCTTTCCCTGTTCTCTTTTTGCCCTTCCCATTTCTTTTCTAACATCTCTCCAATACTCCAAAGGACCCATTTGATAGTCCGCATTACATCAGAGGAGGTGCTGGATGTCTTAACACATATGAAGGTAGACAAATCTCCAGAGCCTGATCAGGTTTATCACAAATACTGTCGAAAGCTAGAGAAGAAATTGCACAAGGCCTGGCTGAGATATATGCATCATTATTAGCAATGTGCGATAAGCCATAAGACTAAAGGTGGCTAATATTGTACTTTTATATAAGCTGGGCTGCAAGTAAAAAAAAATCAGGGAAGCAAAGACCTGTAAATCTAACATTTGTGATAGGCAAGTTTGTAAAGGGGATTCTGAGGGATAAGATAAATGTTTGAAAAGATAAGGGTTGGTTACAGATTGCATGTAAGAGAACATGTCTCATGAATTTGATAGTAAATTTGACCGAGTTTTTTTGAAGATGTAACCTGGTTGGTCAATGAGGGGAAACCAGGTCTACATGGACTTCAGTAAGGCCTTGATAAGGTTGCACATAGCAGCTGCTATGGAAAGTTAGGTCCAGAAAGAGCTATTTAATTGGATACACAGCTGGCTAAATGGTAGAGGGTGATGGTGGGAAGTTGTTCCTCAGACTGGCAGTGCCAAATAGAGTTTAATTTGGATAAGTGTGACATGTTAGTTTGGGAAAACAAATGGGAATAGAACTTTCAGAGGCAATGGCAGAGTCCTGGGAGTGTTGTACAACTGAGTGACCAGGAGTACAAGTACACATGATTCTGTTAAAGTGGCATTTCAGGTAGCCAAGGTAGCTTAGGCAGGTTTTGACATGCAGGCCTTCATCCGATAGGGCACTGAGTACACAAAATGGGACGTTACACTGCAGTAAAGCAACATTTGGAATATTGTGTTCAGTTTTGGTCACCCTGATATAAAGAAAATGCCTTTAAGCTGGAAAAAGTGCAGGGCAGATTTACAAAGATATTGCCGCATTATGGAGTTATGGAGAGAGATTGGACAGGCTGGGACTTTTCTTCACTGGAACGTTGGATAATAATGGGTGATCATGTAAAGGTGTATAAAGTCAATGCACTTAATCTTTTTTCCTGTGCTGGGAAATCAAGCACTAGAGGGCCTAGGTTTAAGGTGCAGGTGGAGAGATTTAATTGGATCCTGAGGGGTAACTATTCCAACCATTGTGTGGTGGGATATGGAATGAACTGCTAGAAGAAATGATTGAGGCAGCTATATGTATACAACATTTTTAAAAGGTAGTAAACACAGGCGTGGGATCAGCTTAGATTGAAATCTTGGTTGGCATGGACCATTTCCACATTTTATGACTCTATGACTCTGTCTGTGAACTGGTATTAATAACAACAATATTGATGCACTTGCACATATAACTATGGAAACAAATTTCGCTATCAACTTTAATTCTGTGGTTTCATGCAAGTACAAAAAGAAAATGACTCATGCTTAGCTGGAGCTGCATTGAATTGAATATAGGATACAAGGATAGAAAAGGTTCCACCCATTCTAAGTGTGTCCACTGCTCATCAGTAGACAACCTCCATTCACCTTACTTTTTTTTTCAGAGAATATATGCTTGATCTATGCAAATTACCCTCATAGTGCAACCCCTTTAGTGTTCCACTGGAACTATCTTATTCCTCTAATACTTCTATCATATATCCTTCCTGATGTGTGGTGCCACATACAAAACAGAATGTAAATATATTTCTTAGGGAATCTCACATTTTGACACCTTGCGAAGAAAAGGCATTGATGAACATGGACAGAGATCCTGAAAAAACAATCGTGGCATTTGGGTTCATTACTATGTTCAATGCATGCTGATTTCGGAGACTTTATTTTGTACATTTTGGAATGTGCAATAGAGAAAGGGATGGTTTTCTAATCAAGGGGAATTATTTGCTTGATTTTACTTAAACGTACTGCATTTACCATTTGTGATTTCATTCTTTTCCTTTTCAGACAGATTTTTGTCTCAATCACTCCTACATGGAGAAATATTTGATATATCTAAAATATTAATTTGATGGATTATATTTCAGAAGTAGAGTGCAAACTTTAAGCTACTATCTTGCAGATTTAGTTTATGTTTCCAAGAATGATGTTCGAAACGCAGGTTTCAAAATAGAATGTAGTAATTAGATTAAAATCATACCTAGAACGAGAAATAAGATGGGGACCAACAACTTAATAAAGGTGAGATATTTCAGGAATAAAGAGAATAAGTTAAAGCATTTTTGTTGCTTTAAAAGTACCAGATCACAATTAAATGTGGAGGAATAAGATTCCACACAGACAAAATAAATTTTTCAGGGCCGGAGAGAATGTCTGATTGTAATGATTATTGACCACAACAGTCAAAAATGAATCTAGAAATGAATGGAGGAAGCACCAACACAAGCTGAACCTTCAGCTGATCTTTCAAGATATCCATATTAAAAACAGATGAATATCTAATCTTTTGCATATGCCAAAATTTGGTGCCAAACTTAATCCATCATAACAGTAAAAACCATTATCATTAATGGTAAATGTGGTCCAATATAATTGAAATTCCATTAACAGAAGTACCATTTGAGGTGGTTTGTTTTTCAGTCAATTGACACAACAGGACCGCTGGTCAAGCATAAAATCTTACTCTTGTCTGCATAATAAAGGCTGTATGCATTTTTTTCTCACAGCCCTGTAACCTTCAACAACCATACAAGAACTTGAATTGAATGTATGATTCGAATTTCCACCACTCTAAGAAAGGCACAGCTGGTTTCTATTTTGTGTGATATGGCAGCAATTTAATCTCTTGTTTCTCAGAGCCTTATTATTTCACTCCAGCTGTTCTAAACTTCATCTGAACGCTACCTGCCACAATCTGATAACACACTGGGAGCCAGCTATTATCCTCTGTATAGTACAGCTCCTTTAGCATTCTTGCTTTAAATAAATCTTGGTAAGGAACTTAAAAGCATCAACAGCTACTGGGCATAATAAAAGAGGGACTTTAGAACTCAAGTGCCATACCAGTTAAAATAAAAATCACAAAATAAATTTTGAGAGCAGCCTATGAACTTCCTCTGCTCAGATTAACTTGAGAAGCATTCATGGAATTTCCATAGTACTTACAAAACATGGGCTACACAGAAGAAAATAGTTTTATAGAATAGCCAAAAAGCACTAACAAAACAATTGCATTCTTTCAAACAGTGTCAAGCATGACTTGCTTCCGCTCCAGGTGAGGTGGCTGAGCACACCAATACAGGAGCTAACTGGGGCAGGAAATACTTGATTGGTAGTTTGGGATTATTCTACCATTTATGTTGGGCTTTTGTGTGTTCCAAACAAAGTGACTCAAGGTTCCGATAGTTCCTGAACACTACACTGCCACTTTGTGTCAGGATGCCTGCAATTCAGTGATGAGACTGCACTTGCAACAAGCTGGCTTTGAGATTATCGTTAACTAGTTTCATAAAGTAAAATCTTGCCTTGACAGAGGTCAGAACAGAGTGTCTGTTTAGTGAGTCTGGTATCAGGGATGTGAATGATGTTGCCTGACCAGAGCCCACTGAGGCGAACTCAGCCCTCAAGGCTGGTGATATCAGCTGAGGAAAGGATGCTGACATTTGTCCACTTACTCTGTCAGTATTTGCTTTCAAAGAGAAGTGGATCTCAAGATACAGAAGGTAATCAATGATCTCCAACATTTTTCCATGGATTTAGACCATAAAACATAGGATCATAATTAGGCTATTCGGATCATTGAGCCTGCTCTGCCACTCCATCATGGCTGATCTTGTCACGACAAGTTTCATGACGTACATCGGTGATAAAATACCTGATTCCAATTCCGTAAAGGTGTGCAGGAGCCACAAAAGCAGCTCAGAAAACATCAGTGGGTTATTCAGCCCTTGACCATATTCTGCTGCACTTTGCTAATCTGTGATCGAACTCCATGTCTCTAGTTAATGAAAACCTTTTAAGCTTATATATAAACCTAACACCAGAGGCTGCTGTAAATTGCTATTTGCAGAAGAATCTTCTAATCTTCAGAAAAGTTTTATAACAAACATGAAAAGAGTCTGGTTTTATCTATTGCACTATCACACTTAGCCCTAAACTTATCAACTAACACCCTACTTCCATTTATGTCTTGAAATTACACCTGAATCTTCAAGATACCAAGAAAGCAATCCCAAACTTGTGTAATTTCAAATCCATTTGCAGAGTGTTCGTGGAGTGGAAACATAGAACAAAGCATTTCGAAATGATTTTATCTTACCCTTGCAAAATTTCCAGACTGAAAGGATGATATACACCCCTTTAAATCTGAGAATAGAACGCCGAAATACTGATAGTGTTCTAAATGATTCCTACTTCTTACAAGCTAGATTTACTTAAATATACTATTCTGAAAGAGTGATGGAATCTTCAAGGTTTCAAAAAAGCAATTGTAGTTTTCAAAAGAGAATTGGATAAATAACTGAAAAAGGAAAATTCATCACTGCTTTGGAAAGAAACGGAAGACTGCAGAACAATTTTGTTAGCTCTTTTAAGGAGCAGCCGCAGATATGATAATTGAATGGGCTCCCTTTGGCTTCTTTATTCAGGAACAAAAGGAAACAGAAAATTATGCAGCACATAAAACACAATATGTGGCAGCAATTAAGCAGGTTTAATACCCGAAAGATGGCACAAGCCAGTTTTAATCACACACATCTGCCTGGGCACCTGTATGATTCCATCATCTCCATGTTTTATTCCGATTCCCAAATCCTGGTAACATGCAAATGTTTTAGGCAAAAAGAACAGATATCCAACATGTATGAAGGTCAATAAAACATGAAGCATGAGAAATTTTTCCTCCACTAGGCACATAGTAGACGTTGCTTTTCGTTCACTATTGTTGACAAATGAAATTTGGAAAGAACATAGAATTGCTATTTGTCATCAACATCAATGATTTGGATTAGGTAGTGTGGTTGACAGTGAACATGATTATCAGGATTTACAGAGGGATCTTGATCAGCTGGGTAAGTTGATTGAGGAATGGCAAATGGAGTTTATTTCAGATAAATGCAAGGTGTTGCATTTTAAGTCAAAGTCAAAGTAAATTTATTGTCAAAGTACGATATGTTATATACTACATTGCGATTCACTTTCTTACCAGCATTTAAAGGAAAATAAATAAATACAATGGTATTTATGAAAAACTATTCATTAACAAAATAATATGCAAAAGAAGACAAATTGTGGAAATAAAGAATAAATAATACTGAGAACATGATTTGCTCACTCACAAGTTATGGAGTCCTTGAAAGCGAGATTGTAGGTTGTGGCAACACGCAGAAAATGCTGGTGGAATGCAGCAGGCCAGACAGCAACTACAGGAAGAAGTACAGTCGACGTTTTGGGCCAAGACAATTCATCAAGACTAACTGAAAGAAGAGATAGTATGAGATTTGAAAGTGGGAGGGGGAGGGGGAAGATCCAAAATGATAGGAGAAAACAAAAGGAGGAGGGATGAAGCTAAGAGCTAGAAAGTTGATTGGCAAAAGGGATACAGAGCTGGAGAAGGGGGAGGGGAGCACCAGTGGGAGATGGAGAACAGGTAAGGAGTGATTGTGAGAGGGACAGAGAAAAAAAAGAGAGGAAAAAGGGGGGAAATAATGAATAAATAAGGGATGGGGTAAGAAGGGGAGCAGGGGCATTAACAGAAGTTAGAGAAATCAATGTTCATGCCATCAGGTTGGAGGCTACCCGGATGGAATATAAGGTGTTGTTACTCCAACCTGTGTGGCTTCATCTTGACAGTAGAGGAGGCCATGGATAGACATATCAGAATGGGAATGATGGGACATGGAATTAAAATGTGTGGCCACTGGGAGATCCTGCTTTCTCTGGCAGACAGAGCGTAGGTGTTCAGCAAAACAGTCTGCCAGTCTGCGTCGGGTCTCACCGATAAATAAAAGGCCACACTGGGAACACCGGACGCAGTATACCACACCAGTTGACTCACAGGTAAAGTGTCGCCTCACCTGGAAAGACTGTCTGGGGCCCTGAATGGTGGTGAGGGAGGAAGTGTAAGGGCAGGTGTAGCACTTGTTCCGCTTACAAGGATAAGTGCCGGGAGGGAGATCGGTGGGAAGGGATGGTGGGGGGACGAATGGACAAGGGTGTCGAGTAGGGAGCAATCGCTGCAGAAAGCAGAAAGGGGGGGAGGGTAAGATGTGCTTGGTGGTGGGATCACGTTGGAGGTGGCGGAAGTTACGGAGAATTATATGTTGGACCCGGAGGCTGGTGGGGTGGTAGGTGAGGACAAGGGGAACCCTATCCCTAGTGCGGTGGCGGGAGGATGGGATGAGAGCTGATGTGCATGAAATGGGAGAGATGCATTTGAGAGCAGAGCTGATGGTGGAGGAAGAGAAGCCCCTTTCTTTAAAAAAGGAAGACATCTCCTTCGTCCTGGAATGAAAAGTCTTATCCTGAGAGCAGATGCGGCAGAGACAGAGGAATTGCAAGAAGGGGATGGCATATTTGCAAGAGACAGGGTGGGAAGAGGAATAGTCCAGGTAGCTGTGAGAGTCCCATTTTCTCTCAATTTTATGCAAATCTGTTCTCACTGCATCCTCCCACCACCCCACTAGGGACAGGGTTCCCCCTGTCCTCACCTACCACCCCACCACCCTCTGAAGGGGCGACCCTTCTCCTGTGAGTAGGCTGGCATGGTATACTGCATCCAGTGCTCCCAGTGCGGCCTTTTATTTATTGGTGAGACCCGACACAGACTGGCAGACTGTTTCGCTGAACACCTACGCTCTGTCCGCCAGAGAAAGCAGGATCTCCCAGTGGCCACACATTTTAATTCCACGTCCCATTCCCATTCTGATATGTCTATCCATGGCATCCTCTACTGTCAAGATGAAGCCACACTCAGGTTGGAGTAACAACACCTTATATTCCGTCTGGGTAGCCTCCAACCTGATGGCATGAACATTGATTTCTCTAACTTCCATTAATGCCCCTCCTCCCCTTCTTACCCCATCCCTTATTTATTATTCCCCCCCTTTTTTACTTCTTTTTTTCTCTCTGTCCCTCTCATAATTGCTCCTTGCCTGCTCTCCATCTCCCTCTGCTGCTCCCCCCCCCCCCCTTCTTCGGCTCTGTATCCCTTTTGCCAATCACCTTTCCAGCTCTGAGCTTCATCCCTCCCCCTCCTATTTTCTCCTATCATGTTCGACCTCCCCCTCCTACTTTCAAATCTCTTACTATCTCTTCTTTCAGTTAGTCCTGACGAGGGGTCTCGGCCCAAAACGTTGACAGTGCTTCTCCCTATAGATGCTGCCTGGCCTGCTACGTTCCACCAGCATTTTGTGTGTGTTGCTTGAATTTCCAGCATCTGCAGGTTTCCTCATGATTGTAGGTTGTGGGATCAGTTCAGTGTTGCGGTGAGTGAAGTTATGCTGGTTCAGGAACCTGATGATTGTAGGGTAATAACTGTTCCTGACTCTGGTGGTGTGGGATATAAGGCTCCTGTTGCTCCTATCCAATGGTAGTAGCTGGAAAAGAGCAGGGCCACGATGGTGGGAGTCCTTTATGATGTATGTTACTTTCTTGCGGCAACACTCCATGTAAGTGTGCTCAGTGGTGGGGAGAGCACTGAGTCTATATTTTTTTTTTGGACTGGTCTATATTCACAACTTTCTGCAGACTTTTCCGTTTCTGGGCATTGGAGTTTCAATACCAAGCCATGGAAGTAGGACATTTTAGGAAGGAAAATGAAGGTAGGACTTTCACAACAGCAAGGTCTTGGGGGAGTGCCATAGAACTCTCGTTCCCTCAAAGTGGCACTGCAGGTAGATAGGCTGGTGAAAGCTGAGAAGAGTTCAGAGGAGATAAATGTTAGGGCTTGAGGGACTGGGTTATGAAGAGAAGTTGAGGAGGTTGGGACTTTTTTTCAATTGGAGTTTAGGAGAACAAGGTATAATGTTATAGAGATGTAAAAATTATGAGGGACAAAGACAATGACATGGCACACAGTCCTTTTCCCAGCAAATCCTTGAGAATCAAGGATTAGAGGTCATAGGTTTAAGGTGAGAGGGGTGAGTAGAGACTTTTCCACCCAGGGATGGTCAATTTATGGAATGTGCTGCCAGAGGAAGCAAGCATATTAACAACATTTAAAAGGCACTCGGACAAGTACATGAATAGGAAAGCTTTAGAGGAATCTAGACCAAAATCAGGCAAATGTGACTCTGGGTTGGCATGGTCCAGTGGGGCCAAAGAGCCTGTTTCCCTGTTATATGACCCTATGACTTTATTTCTAAGCTGGCAGTCTCGTGGCGGTCTAACCTTAGGTCCTCAATGTTGAATGTGGCGTATCTAATGGATAAAGAAAATTATGTGTGTTTTTTTTAAATTGTAGCCTGAGAAACCCTGAACTTCTTTGAAGATTCCCTTTTAGCTTTCACACTAATGCATTCACAAACATCTTCTACAATTTCCGAACAGGCAATTAGGCACTCTGGTCTGATATTATGAGCCAAGACTGTTTCCCTCAGATCTGGGAGTAAGATCTTTGTTTTACAGAACACACACGAGTATTCATAGACTTCTAAATTATGCCAAATTCTCATGGTCTATTAATCATCAGCACTTCTGAAAGGGACCCCACAGCTAATGATGCCTCTGGCACACCAAGTTCACTTCATATTTCCTACATTAACACTTTTGCATGGTCACAGGTGAGAAAAACAATTAAACAGATCTTAAAGTTTTTTGCAATTAGAGTTTGGAAGGGCAGGTCAGATTCTGGTGTTGCCTAATTAACAGTGCTTGGGTGAGCACCATTGTGAATCACTCCCATTTTCCAGCAAAGTGGTGATTTGGAAACAGGAGAAATGTTTCAAAGAGTTCATGCAATAAGCTTTTTTAATTTAAAATGGCTGTATCGAAGTATCAAATTTACATACACATCACTGTGTAAAGTCCATTTGAAATATTTCAAGTATGAAGTCTATCAAAATACCGGTTAACAAGCAAAGCTTTTTTGCTGCATCCTTTATCCTTTACTTCATCTGTGCACATTTTCAAATCTGTTTGGAGATGCAACAGCTTACATTTCAACAACAGAAATGACTTCAAGGTACTTCAGTGATCTGCACACTAATGATGGTTCCTGAGCCAGGAAGAAATGAGGGGAAAGAAATCTGATTTTGATTGCTGCTGTTAAACATGATCCACTCACTGTATACTTCACTCTCAACATTTGGTTCACCTCATGATACTACAGCATACATAGCAAAGTACAATTTTCCACTGCTGTGAAACTTAGATGGAAGACACGAGTTTTGAGGAAGTTAATGACCAATAGAAATTATGAACTGTTCACCTCTTAATCTAAAATCCAAAGTCTTCATTGCTCTCAATAGCAGACTCCTGAGTATTTTAATATATTGAAACTATGAAATATATAAAAAAAAATAGATCTGGACCTTATTTCACAATTGGCTGAAAAGACAGATTAAGAACATAATCTTGAACTAATATAAACTACTGCAGTTGCCAAAAATCTGAAAGAGAAACAGGACTGAAAAGCCATCAACATGAAATGTAAATTCCATTTCTCTCTCTCAAATGCTAGCTGCCCTACTGAACATTTTAGACACGAGATTCCAAGGATGTTGGAACCCTTGACCAACATACAGACTAGATACTGAAAGAATTTAACAGGTCAGGCAACATTTATAACACAACCAATTTGGTCTGAAACTGATCCACTATCTTAAACATTCTGTCCACCATTAGTGCACTCAAGGTGTACAGTCTGCCATCTGTGGAATCTAAGACAATCTGCACATGTGCGAAAACAAGGGCACAAGGTTTATAGGGCATAGGCATAAATTTACCATGGAAACTGCAGAATTACAATTAAAGCTAGTATACATATTTATTGAACTGATTCATTCATTCACTACGGCAATACAAAATACAATATTATACATTGCCGTAATACATGGGTGATCATGGTCTTTCCATCATCGTAATTGCACCTGGCAAATTTTTCCACATAAGTGGTTTGCCATTGCCTTCTTCTGGACAGTGACCTTACATTATCAATAGTCAACAGAGATTGTTGGCCTAGCATCAATGGTTATATAACCAGGACTTCCGGGGCACCAAGGCGCGATTCGAGTAGCAGCAGTACTCTCAATGGATACAAATGAACCCGCTAAAAAGCACAACTGCTTACAAGGTCAATACAGTCAACAAAGATGCCTTAATGCATTTAAATGAACTATCGCAGCTCAAAACTGATGGAAACAACACCAATTGCGGTCGAAAGTGCCCACGTAGGATTCCAAAGAAGAGGTGTGGCTATAAAATGGGGTTAAAGGAAAAGGGGTTTTAATCTCCCTGTGTCGACTATCTGGCAAACATGCAGCCTCTGGTGAATAAAATCGATGATCTCAGAGCTAGGCTGCTGAATCAGAGACACATTAGGACCGCGTGTGTCTTTTGTTTCACGGAATCCTGGTTAACCCTTTCTGCACCGGATGCAGCGATTCAGATCAACAGGTTTAGTACACACTGTTAGGATAGGTCTATAGAGACTCTCAAAAGCAGAGGTGGAAGAGTATGCCTCATGATCAACTCTTCTCGGTGCACAAATATATCAGTGCTGTCCCAATTCTGCTCACCAGACCTGGAATATCTAGCAGTTAAGTGCTGTCTTTTTTACCTACCACAGGAGTTCTCTGGAGTCATTTTTGTAGCAGTATATATTTTAGCTCAGGTCAACATCAATCACGCTTTAGATGAACTGAGCAATGGGATCAACATGCATGAAACAGTGCATCCTAATGCCTTCACCATTGTTTTGGGAGATTTTGACTTGCAATACTAGAGGAAACAACACACTGGACCATTGCTACACCACCAAGAATGCCAACCGTGCTATTCCACGCCCTCACTTCGGGAAGTCTAATCACCTGGCTGTACTTCTACTCCCTGAGGATAGGCAGAGACTGAGGACTCCAGCACCAGCAGTGAGGGGCAACAAGGTATGGACAAGGGAAGCACAGGAGAGTCTACAGGACTGCTTTGAGTCAGTGGACTGGACTGTATTCAGGGATTCATCTTCAAACCTGGATGAGTATGCTGTTGTTACTGACTTCATTAAAACCAGTGTGGATGAGTGTGTGCCCACAAAGACTTACTGCACTTTCCCAAACCAAAAGCCGTGGATGAACCAGGAGGTACGTTATCTGCTGAAGACTAGATCGGTGGTATTCAAGTCTGGCAACCCAGGCCTGTACCAGAAAACCAGGTATGATTTTGAGGGTTATTTCAAGGGCAAAGAGACAATTTCAAATGAGGTTGGAGGCGACATCAGATGCAAGGCAACTCTGGTAGGGTCTGCAGGATATTAGTTCCTACAAAGTGAAACCCAATGGCATGAATGGCAGCAATGCTTCACAACCAGATTAACTCAACGTCTTCTATGCACGCTTTGAAAGGGAGAACACAACTACAGCTGTGAAGATCCCTGCTGCATTTGATGACCTTGTGATCTCTGTCTCAGAGGCTAATGTTAGGCTGTCTTTATAGAGAGAGAACCCTCGCAAGGTGGAAGGTCCAGATGGAATACCTGATAAGGGTCCTGAGACCTATGCCAACCAACCAGCGGGAGTACTCAAGGATATTTTTAACCTCTTACTGCTATAGTTGGAGGTTCCCACTTGCTTCATAAAAGCAACAATTACACCAGTGCCTAAGAAGAAATAATGTGAACTGCCTTAATGACTATCGCCCAGTAGCACTCACATCCAGAGCAATGAAATGCTTTGAGAGGTTGGTCATGACTAGACTGAACTCCTGCCTCAGCAAGGACCTGGATCCATTGCAATTTGCCTATCCCTACAATAGATCAACAGCAGATGCAATCTCAGTGGCTCTCCACATGGCTTTAGACCACCTCGATAATACAAACAAATAATGTCAGGACCCATGTGCTGTTCATCAACTACAGCTTAGCATTTAATACCATCACTCCCACAATCCTGATTGAGAAGTTGTAGAACCTGGGTCTCTGTAAATTGGATCCTGGACTTCCTAACCGGAAGACCACAATCTGTGTGGATTGGTGATAACGTATCATCCTCGCTGATGATTAAATCTGGCGCACCTCAGGGGTGTGTGCTTAGCCTACTACTCTACTCTCTATATACACATGACTGTGTGGCTAGGCATAGCTCAAGTACCATCTATAAATTTGCTGATGATACAACCATTGTTGGTAGAATCTCAGTTGGTGATGAAAGGGCGTACAGAAGTGAGATATGCCAACTAGCGGAGTGGTGCCACAGCAACAACCTGGCACTCAACGTCAGTAAGACAAAACAGCTGATTGTGGACTTCAGGATGGGTAAGACAAAGGAATACATACTAATCCTCGTAGAGGGATCAGAAGTGGAGAGAGTGAGCAGTTTCAAGTTCCTGGGTGTCAAGATCTCCGAGGATCTAACCTGGTCCCAACATATTGATGTACAAAGTGTAGTTATAAGAAGGCAAGACAACGGCTATACCTCATCTGGCGTTTGAAGGGATTTAGCACGTCAACAAATACACTCAAAAACTTGTACAGATGTACAGTGGAGAGCAGTCTGACAGGCTGCATCCACAACCAGCTCCCATGGCTTCATGTGTTACTGGTTGGGAAGATAAGTAGTTGCTACACCTTGCCCAACAGTGACCTGCAGGTTAGCAGAGGGAAACAGCGCCTCACGTCTCTTTTGGTAGAGAGGTATCTCCATCCCGCCACCCTATTGAAATGATAACCAAGTGAAATAAAGTGGACTGGTTTCCATTTTAGTTCAGAGGCTTAACAAACATTAAAAAAAAGCTATGTTCCTTCACAGATACGAGATTCTGCAGATGTTGTAAATCCAGAGCAACACGCAGAAAATGGTGGAGGAACTCAGCTGGTCAAGCCAGCACCTGTGGAGAGGAATAAAGAGTCGATGTTTTGGGCCGAGACCCTTCATCGGTTCTTATTGTACATATGATTAACTAATTCAGAGAAAAAAAATTAGCTGCAGCCTGGTTTGCTGCAAAGCTTCTGCAAAGATTATGAAAGCTCACATCGTAGGACAAATATCTAAAAAAAAATTGTACTCACCATAGATACCAGTGGATATACAGGGAAATGCCTGCAATTAGAGAAAAATAAATGAAAAATTAGAGAAAGAACAAAAAAAAATTGCAGATCTGATGAAGTAATCAGTCAGCACTCAGTAAAGCAGAGCTGTGCCCAGATTGTCTGTCATTCAGAAATAAACTATGGATTTGAATAATCAGGATTGGTGGGTAATGAGGGTTTTCTATTTTTAAGATTGTGTGTATTCAATGAGCAATTGGTTTCATATTTATTTGGAGAATTATGAGACAAAACTAAATAACTGAACTTTCCATTAACTTGAATTGTTCAGAGAAAATGGAAAGATTCAGATGAGTCATGTCACTCTGCATGGTAATAAAAAGCACCAACCAAATACGGCACAACTGTGCTAGTCAGTGAGTTGGGTGTGAAGTGGGACACATGGGATTGATAGGAATAGCAAAATCATGTCTCTTAGAATCCCTGACATGAGCTAATTTGTCTTGGACCGAAAACCGATCCTCGCAATCTCATCTTTTCATCGCCAACAGTAGTTTGGCAGCGATTAATATTAATCACATGATTATTATGGACTGAATACACCAACAAAAACTTGCCTGTTATGTTCAGTGGGATGCTAGAAATAAAATACCCCAAGTTTTTTCTGTTGCATTGATCTCAGTACTGTATCAATTAACAACTATAACTGTACACCCTTCACACTCAGCCTCTTTCAACATGGCACCAGCTGAATTCCTCAGTCACAGCAACAGTTGGACTTTCTCCATATTTGAGAAATACTATCATGAATCACAGTAGGCCACCATTGCTCCACTACTGTATCTTTCCATAGCTAACAAAGGGAGGCAGATTCCTTTGCAACATAATCTAAGTGAATGGCAGAACAATCAAAGAGAGCGGAATGGCTTCTGTTCTTATGAAATGTAATCCTACAATGTGCACTCAATGAGAAAATCATGTTGAGCATTATAACACATATCTATCCAGCACTCAGAATGGAGGAGAGACTCGGCTAAGTCAATCCAATCGTGAACGGCAATCATGAGATGACAAATAATGATGAACTGGAATACATGAAGGGGACAGAGAGCCTAGTGACATGGTGTCATAACAACAACCTTTCCCTCGATGTCAGCAAAACAAAAGAGCTACAGGAATCGGGGGGTGGTGAACGCCCTCCTTTTTACTGCAACACTTCTGAGGTCGCGAGGATTGAGGGTTCAAGTTCCAAGGAGTGAACTCACCAACAGTGAGTCTGCAAGTCCACTGGGGGAAGTCGGAAGCTTGATATTCACGAGTCTGTGAGACCACTGGAGGCTGGGTAGTCGGCCTGGAGGCCCGTCTGACTGTGTGAGCAGGTGGGCAGGTGGGATGGAGGAAATGGGCTTGTTTTGCTATTGCTTTACTTTGTTGCTGTTGTTGTATTGCTTTTGTTATTGCTTGTGTTATTCTGTTGAAAAGTGTGGACATGCTACGTTGGCACTGGAATATGGGGTGACTTTTTCAGGCAGCTCCACAACATGCTTAGGTTGTGTTGATAGCACAAATGACACATTTCACTGTATGTTTTGATGTACCTGTGACAAATAAATGAATCAGAATGAATAGTTTGTCCTGGCCCAACCACATAGACGCCATTTCCAAGAAAGCTCACCTCTGCTTTTTTAGGAGGCTAAAATAATTTGGCATGTTCTCTTTAAGCCTCATCTTTTTATAGATCTACTATAGAATACATCCGGTCTGAAGGTATCATGGCGTGATATGGCAACTGCTTTGCCCATGACTACAATAAACTGCAGAGAGTTGCGGTCACACTCCACACACCATGGACCACCTACACTTCACGCTGCCTTCGTAAGGCCACGAGCAGAATCAAAGTCACCGCCGACTCCAGACATTCTCTGTTCTCCAGCAGGCTGAAAGTCAGCTTTTATCCTGCTGTTATAAGATTACTGAATGCTCCCTTTGTACAATAACATGGAATCTTGACCTTACAACATACCTCCTCATGAATTTGCAGCGTAATGCCTGCCTGCTCAGCACTTTGTAACGGTCACCTTTATTCAGGTTCTGCCATTGTTTTCCTTTTACTACCCCAATATACTGATGTGAGGAAATGATCTATCTGGATGACGTGCAAAGCCAAGTTTTTCACTGTACACTGTATATAACAATAAACCGATTTAACACATTTACCAATTTGATGTGGAAATCTCAATGCATTTAAGATTATCTATCCATCCTGGAGAACATTCTGCAGAGTTTCAACTGAATGTTCTTGGATGCACAGCCCAACAGTTAGATTTTGACCAGATATTGCTCCTGTCTGTCTTCAAAGAAGATAATCAAAGTTTTTATGGGAAAATAATTGCATCTTTGGTCACTAGTATTTTATGAATGCAAGTTAACTTCCCGTTGCACTCATCAATTGAAATGAAATTGACCAAGGGGACGTGAGTACATCTGGTGCCTCAGTATCCTCATGCATATTCAGCTGAATCGAGCTTTCATATTCTCAAAACAGTACAATGATACTAACCTCATGATGTTTCAACAAGTTATCACAAGACCACAAAACATAGATACAGTATTAGGCCACTCAACCCATTGAGCCCACTCTGCCACTTTATCACAGTTGATCAAGGCGGGATGGTGGCGTAGTGGCTAGCATAATGCATTGAAGTGCCAACTATTTCGAAGATAGGGTTCAATTCCTGCCGCTCTCTGCAAGGAGTTTGTATATTCTCCCCATGATCACATGGGTTTCCTCCGAGATGCTCCAGTTTCCTCCCACATTACAAAAGATGTACTGGTCCGGGTCAGTAAGCTGTTTTGAATTTCTGCTTCTACGGCGCCATTTTCTTATGGTCTAACATCAGACATCTCTTTTACACTTTATGAAAAATCTTTTTGGCATCCTTTTTTTATTATTGGCTAGCTTACCTTCATATAGTGATGAAATGTTTTGAACAGCTTGTCAAGCCTCATATCACAGCCAGCCTCCCCTCATCGCTGGATCCTCTACAGTTTGCTTATCGTCCAAATCGCTCTATGGAGGACGCAATATCCACCACACTGCACACAGTTCTCTCTCACTTGGACAACAAAGACACTTATGCCAGAATCCTGTACATTGATTTCAGTTCAGTGTTCAATACCATCATCCCGCAGAGACCAGTGGAGAAACTGTCGCTGCTCGGCCTTAACACTGCCATGTGTCGCTGGATTCTGGATTTCTTCACAGAGAGACCACAGTCAGTCCGTGTTGGCAGGAACAACTCTGACTCCATCACACTGAGCACTGGATCCCCACAAGGCTGTGTGCTTAGTCCACTGCTAACACATGACTGTGCAGCCAGATTCAAGGAGAACCTGATCATTAAATTTACTGATGATACCACAGTTGTGGGGCTCATCAGCAAAGATGATGAAACAATGTAGAGGGAGGAGGTGCAGTGACAACAACTTGATGCTTAATGTCACCAAAACCAAGGAGATGATCGTCGATTTCAGACGGTCTCAGCCCAAGCACACACCCCTCAGCATCAGCACAGTGGAGAGAGTGGAAAACATCAAGTTCCTTGGGGTGCAGATCTCGGACAATCTCACCTGGTCCAGGAACACCACTGGGATTGTGAAACGAGTCCAGCAGAGATTGCACTTTTTGAGGAAGCTTAAACAAGCATCACTCCCCATTAATATCCTAACTACATTCCACAGAGGTGTGGTTGAGAGTGTGCTGACCTTTTGTATCACAACCTGGTACTCCAGCTGCAGTGCTGCTGACAAAAAAGCCTTGCAGAGGGTGGTTAGGGGAGCAGAGAAGGTTATTGGGGTCTCCCTACCTTCTGTCCAAGACCTCTTTCAGAGTCGATGCCTCCAGAAGACACGGTACATCATTAAAGACCCCTCACACCCTCTCCATGAACTGTTTGCTCTTCTGCCATCAGGTAAACGTTACAGGAGCACCAAAACTAAAACCACGAGGCTACTAATCAGCTTCCTCACACAGGCAGTCAGACTGCTAAATAGCTGCTCTACCTGACTCTGCTTTGGACACTTTTAACTTGTTTTTAACTGACATGTGGTTGTTGTGTTTTACTATTTATTGTTATGTTTATTATTTAGTGTTGCGTTTGTTATGTTATGATTGCACTGCTCCTGGGAAACGCTGTCTCATTCTGCCCTGCAGAGCTGATGTACGGTTAGAATGACAATAAAGTTTTTGGATCTTGAATCTTCATTTTTTCCCTCTTTTTTTAGTTGCCTTCTGTTGGTTTTTAAAAGCTTCCCACTGATTGTTGCTGTAGTGCAAGCACTCACTTTTGCTTTTATGCCGGCTGTTACACTCTTATTGTGCAATTATATTTTATACTTAAGCAACTAGAAATTCACTGCAGATTTAAGCATTATCCTGGAGTCTGGTATATCGAACAAGTCCTTTGTCCTTTGGTATATTCAAGTGTTTTGTTAAGGTACTACTTTCTTCCAAGGAATTTAGTTACTTTAAGTTACACTAAAATCAGTTGTGGTTCACATATATTTAACTTTTGACTGAATCTCCCAGCTTGCAAGGGAAGTATCCATTATTTGCCCTTCAGCTGGGCATCCATAACCAGTTGTACATAGGAACAGGAAAAAAATATATATCTGAAATTCATCCTGATGAGAAATATTTGGTAACTTTGATAGAGGTCATGAGCTGAATGTGATATTATATACCAGGAAACTACAGACCTTTTGGTTCAAAGTTCTTATTGATTATTAGACACCTAAACAGATCCCATGGATTCCTCTTAGACTTGCCAAAAGAGTTATTGATCTGTGTTTAAAGTCACTCCATTAAAACTACCATACCATATTAAATTCCACAGATGCTGCCTGAATTGTTGAGCATTTCTAACATTTTCTTTTCACTTAAAATTTCCAGTATTGATGAGTTTTTACCTATATTTTCAACAAATACATATCTTTATGGGAAACGAACAGAAATCTATCCAATTGACTTGAACAAGATTGAACTTCAACTGCCCAATGCTATAATAGAAGGATGCTCTGATAAGTCACAAATAATCACTTCCTTTCCAACATAATCTCATTCAATTTATAGTAGGGAAAGTAAATGAACAGGTCTATTAAAAATATTGCATTGAATATCTTGCTTTTCAATAAAGCACCAAAAAGGAGAACTGAAGAGAAAGCTTACTTTTGCAATTAAACTTAATTGCTTAGAAACTGGAACCTGTTATTCCTTTCATTTTATACATAAGTAACGCATAAAAAGCAATTTGCACTATCTTATAGTGTCTGTATCCAATTCAAGTTGAAGCACATCCAATGCATATTTGGACAAGTGACTTTCACCAATGGCTTTCATTTGCCTGCAGTTTTTCTTGCACAAGGTAAAATCACTATACATGGCTCCTTTTTATAATTTACAGATAGAAATTCAATCATAATGTCACACTTACAAACAGGTACACTCCATTTTTAATGTAGTGATAGTGCTTTTATACATGCAAGAAGACATACCACATAATTTTTATTAAATATGGCCCTCCATGAAAATAGTTGCAATGGGCAACTCCCTCAATCCATGAGCCAGACATTTGCCAGGACATGTGGGGCTTTGCTTAACCCAATATTAAAGAAACTTCATTTAAATTTTCTAGGTTTGCAATTATTTTCAATATTTGAAGACTGAATGAAATTTTGGACAGAACCCCATTAAAATTTTATTCAGGTTCTATTGTACTGTATTGTTGTTGCAACACAACAAATTTCAGGATTTATGAATGTGATAATAAACCTGATTCTAACAATTTTCTTTTTATTTATAGAATGTGGACATTGCTGGAAAGGCCAGGATTTATTGACCAACCAAGAGATAGGATGCTTGATTAATCAGACAGTCCAGTTTGAGAAAAAGAGCCATTCAGTTTTCAGAACATAGAACAGGAACAGGTCTTGTGCTCATGATGTCTGTACCAACATTAATCTAATCCCATTTGTCTGCTCATGGTGAAATTCCTTCACTTGCTGCATATTTATGTGCCTGTCTGAATGCCACTTACACATTGTTTGTATCGTATCTGCTTCCATTACTACCCCTGGGAGCACATTCCAGGCACCTAGCCTGTGTAAGAAAAACAGCTTTTGAAGACTCCTTTAAACTTTTGTTCTGCCACCTTAAAGTTATGGTGTCTAGTATTTGATGTCCCATGCTAAGAAAAAGACTTTGACAAACTACCCTATTAATGCCTCTCATAATCTTTTATATTTCTATCATGTTGCTCTTAGACTCCAACACTCAAGAGAAAATAATCTAAGTTTGCATAACATATCCTGATCAATCTTGTCCCGGCCCTTGTGGCTAAAGGGATCAGTGGGTATGGAGGGAAGGCAGGTACAGGGTTCTGAGTTGGATGATCAGCCATGATCATACTGAATGACGGTGCAGGCTCATAGTGCTGAATGGCCTACTCCTGCATTTATTTTCTATGTTTCTAATCTCTTCTGCTCCCTCTTCAAGCCTCCACATCCTTTCTGCTTTTCAGCAACCAGAACTGCACACAATACTCCATATAAGGCCTAAGCATTTATGTAGCTGCAATGTGATTTCCAGTCCAGATGAAGGGAAGTATGCTGTACACATTAACCAAATTAACTACTTTGGTTGCTGCTTTCATGAAGCTATGGAATTACACCTGAAAATCCTTCTGCACATCAATGCTCCAAAGAGTCCTCTTACATTTGATCTCCCAATGTGCAACACCTCACAGTCATTTCAGATAAAACAACTGCCATTGCTTTACCACATTTCCAACTGGTCTATATCCTGTCATATCCATTCAAATTTCTCACTGTCCACAACTCTGCCATTTTTTTGTCTTTTGCAGACTTACTAATCAGCCCAACAATATTTTTGTCCAATCACAAACAGAGGTTCAAGCACCGATCTTTGCAGAATAGCGTTAGTCCAGAATAACTCCAAACAATCAGTTCCCAACCTGCCTAACCACCTCAGTAACTTAAACACACACTTTGTTTTCTCTTTTATCTCAGTTTGGACCAAGGATCTCTTTCCGTGGATGCTGCTTGACCTACTGAGTGTTTCTAGGAAATTTCAGATGTATTTCTGATTTCCAGCCTCTGCAGTTTTTGCTTTTAAATTTATTTACTGAAATGAAAGATATGAAAGCCTTAGACAAGATGTTTTGCAAGGACCAAGAGAGGGACTTTGGACCACTCAAGAGAATGTCCAAGAGAAGAAGGCTTAACTCCAAAAAAAAGGATGAAAATAAGTAAATTCAAGAGGAAAGTAGATTACTCTCCCAGTGAGTAGTCACAACGCCCAAATTTTGTTCAGGTCTGCCAGTAGTTCTGCAAGGGATTCCTGGCACTTCCCAATACCAACTATAGTTAATCACAATGCACAATAGATGCGTTCACATCAGGAAGTCATAAATTTACTTTTGAAAATTTAGCTCTGCCAGTGATTTCCCAGCACTGTCCTGTCACTGTGCATTGATAGAAGAGGTAGTAATTTCTGGAACTTCTCTGCATTTATGCTAAGGTATGTGTTCTAAAGTAAAAGTAAAAAATTATTATCAGAGTACAAACATGTCACCACACACAACCCTAAGATTCTATTCCTGTGGGCCTACTTAGTAAATCTATAGAACAGTAACTGTAAACAGGATCTGTAAACTATAAACATTAGGAACTGAAAACAATCGTGCAAGTGCAGATAATAAACAAATAGCAATAAATAACGAGTATGAAATAACAAAATAAAAGAATCCTTAAATGAGTGTAGTCCTCTCTGGACAAAGACGGATTCATGAACCTATCCATTTGAAGCAAGATTTTACAGATGCTAAGAGAAAGATAAGAATAAAATAATTCACTTTTTGCAGTAATTTAAGAAGCATTTGAATGTATTTTAATCATGAATTTTAAAGTTATCTAAAATAACTACTGGCATTTGTTATTGAAATATTTCAACAGCAATTCTGATGCTTTGAAAATGAGAAGAATGGCTCCATACACTCTACGTTGTTAAGAATGAGCACCAATGCCACTGGCATTGCTAAGTGTGCATGACTGGGTAGGACTGATGACTATTTTTTTCCTGGTTCAAGAGTCTGGAACTAGTGATAGTTTTAGGATAAGGTTTTGCCACTTAAGGTTACAGAGACAAGAAATTATTCCAAGGGTTATTACTCTTTGCAATTCTGCCTCACAGATAATGCTAAATGGTTAGCATTGAGTTCATTCAAAACATTTAAGGGAAAAATCACCATACTGAACGATAGAACAGACTTGAAGGACTTTATGAACTACTCTGACTACTTCTGTTTTTATGCTCTTAAGATGTCAACTTGTAAGCTGGGCTATCACAATCTCATTCACGCTCCCAAACACTTGACTATTCTGTGGATTTAATCTCTTGCAAACCTGAAACGTCGACTGTGCTTCTTCCTAGAGATGCTGCCTGGCCTGCTGCATTCCACCAGCATTTTGTGTGTGTTAATTGAATGCTACTATTTTAAATCTAAATTGCAATAAAATTTTTCTTTAGTCTAAATTACCTTTCTTGGCTACTGATCTTAATATTGGTTCAATAAGATTAATTCAATAAAATAAAAATAAACTAGCTATCATGCTTAACTGGTTAATATAATAGCATTGTGCATGACCTGATGTGTTTTAACCAACACCAGACCCCAAGAATGGTATCAGCAATTGCAAAAAGGTTCCACATTTACGCACCATTAAAATTAATTACTGACAGCAGAATCATTAGTTTAGTACATCTTCCCAGGGTGTTTCAAAGCCGGCTTTTATTGAGGCTAAGTTAGATTTTAACACATGTCTGTGAGAGCAAAGAGGAGAATGACAAGGAAAGAGATGGGTCTGAGAAAGCTAAATGCACAAATAACAATGATAGAATTGTTAAACCTTGGGGTACACCAGCTGGTGGAAAACAGAGAACAGTTGGAGGATAGGTAGGTTTCAGGAACTTACAGAGAGTGAAAAGGACTGAGCATTTTGAAACAAAGATGAGGATTTTAAAACTAAGGCACTATTCCACTAGGATTAGATCATGTTGAGTTTGTAGGTTTGTAGAGTATGGAGTTTCCTGTTGTCAGGGTCTCTATTTTTAAGTTTCATGAACAGAGTTGGCATGTGCTATTAACTTCAGGTACTTTCACTGGCATTTTGTACATATCAATGCATGTATAACTTACCATCTAGCATCCTTACATGTCATAAATGTACACTTAACGTAACCAATTCACAACTGTCAACTTTGTAACCGGAAACCAAACATGTTCTAATATTTCATCCAGTGATTCATTTGCATTGTATAGGTAGTTGTTAGGTGTAAATTTAAGCATACTTTATTTGTAGATGTGATTCTGTACCCACTTGCCAAACAAAGTCAGCACTGATTCTACAGGGACCTAATTACTTTAACAATATCCACCTTTAAACAAACCTCATTGTTTCTTCTCAATTCCACATCAAAGGATACTTTGATTTTCTTTCTGCAGATTAACTCACCAGAGATCAGATTTAAAATGGGGGCAGAGATGACTTTAAAAAGTGCTTTGGAGGCTTATATTTCCACTGATTAAATAGCGTGTGTCATAATTATTAATTATTCCCATGATTTCAATGTGTCAGCGCTGCAGCGACTGCAGGTTAAGGTTCTGATCTCACGTGTACCGGGTACAATGAAAGACAGCTAAATTATTAAAATAACTGCTAATCCTTGAACTTCCTTGTATAATTGTAGTTACATGGGCAGTCACTCCATAGATCTTAGCCGTAACAATTGATACATGCTGATGTGTTTTTCTTTTCACATCAATAGAAGCTTGACTTCTGAAGTGCAAATGGTAACTACCCTTAATAGCTCCTTGTCATCCAGTTACGAAACATGCACCATAAATCTCTGCAGATACTACAGCAAGTTTCCCAAGCTATCATGCCTTTTAGTGTCATCACCAATGCCTCAGTTCAGTGTTGGGACCATTTCTTTTCACAGGTTATGTCATTCATTTGGATGACAGAACTGATGGCTTTGTGGCCAAGTTTATGGATGATATGATGATAGGTGGAGGTTTATGAGGATGATTTTGGGAATGAACAGGTTAATGTATGATGAGTGTTTGATGGATCTGGGCCTGTACTCACTGGACTTCAGAAGAATGAGGGGGGAATTTCATTGAAACCTATCGAATATTGAAAGGCCGAGATAGAACGGATGAGGAGATGTTTCCTATAGTGGATGAATTTGGGACCTGCGGGCACAGTCTCAGAATACAGAGACGTCCATTTAGAATGGAGATCAGGAGGAATTTCTTTAGCCAGAGGGTACTGAATCTGTGGAATTCATTGCCACCGATGGCTGTGCAGGCCAAGACTTTAAGTATATTTAAAGTGGAGACTAACAGCTTCTTGATTAGTTAGGATTTCAAAGGCTATGAGGAGAAGGTAGGGGAATGATGTTGAGAGGAATAATCAATCAGCCATGATGGAATGGCAGAGTAGACTTGATGGGCCAAATGGTCTAAATGGGCTCCTGTTTCTTATGGTCTTACAGTTCACTATTACTTGAACCGAAAAATCTTAAGTTTGAATTTCCCTTTCCACCCGTGCCCCCAACACTACTTGTTTTTTACCACTTCAACACTGCATGAAAGAGGAAATATTGTATCGCTGCAAGAAAAATATAAAAGGTTTGTTAAAAAAGGGTGTGTTGTGTTATGGAAATCAGGATGGATTAAAACTGGTCAGAGTGATTAGAGATGGAATGTGTTGGTCAAGGTGGAGAAATATGAGTAAATATGTGAGTAAAAACAAGGGAGCATTCACTCAATGGAAAAGCACTGAAAGGTGTGATTGATCAGGAACTTGGAGTCTCAAAGGCAAAAAGTGCAGGTAGCAGAACCTATATAAAACCATTTGGAATTTTATAAAACTGTCCCAGCATAACAGAGATTATAGTTAATAGGTTTGCATCCATCAACAGTTAACCCAAAGTCAGAGCACATATGTGCTTTGTGAGGATTTCTAATTATCATTGGTTGCTGAGACCAGAGACGGTGCAGTACAAATTCACCAGGATAATGCCAAGGATGAAAAGCTCCAGCCAAAAAGTGACTTATAACTACTATCACAGCGAAGTGGTCCAGGCTAACAAATAATATAATAGAGACTCTTGGTAAAATTGTAAAATGCTTGGATAATACTGATGAGAAAGGACCATTTCTTTTGCTGATGTACATGCTTTGTTACAAGAAGTGGAGCAGAAACCTTTACAACGTTTTAAGAGAAAATACATTATATAAGAAAACTCAGTGATTTTTCTACGGGATTCATCACAGTCTCAGCTTCAAACTACTAGCTGAGAAAAGCAATCTTTGGGGAGGAATTGTGAATTCAGGTAAGCGAAGGTGAAAATATACTTGAAAAACTGTGTGGCACAGTTCAATAGTGTGGAATGTAATGGTTCGCTTGTTTACGGTAACCAACTACAGCATTTGCAGATATGTTACAGATCTCAGCACACTGGGGTCATCTGTGACAGGGGAGTAAACAAAACCTTAAATAATACCATAAAATACAGGAGCAAAATTAGTAAGCCATTTAGACCATCAAGTTTGCTCTGCTAGTCCAACATGGCTGATTTAATATTCTTTTCAACCACATTCCCCAGTCTTCTCCCTATAACCTTTGACACCCTTACTAAGATGGAATTTGATATGGTACACAGGGAAATTAAAGGTTCTAATTCCAATAATGCAACAACATAATTCAAAATCAAAATCAGGTTTATTATTACTGGCATGTGACATGAAATTTGTTAGCTGCAGCAGTTCAATTCAAAACGTAATCTAGCAGAGAAAAGAAAAATAATAATAATAAATAAAATAAAAAGAAATAATAAATAAATCAATTACAGTATATGTATATTGAATAGATTTAAAAATCGCAAAAATAGAAATTTTGTATATTAAAAAAAACAGTGAGGTAGTGTCCAAAGATTCAATGTCCATTTAGGAATCGGAAGGCAGAGGAGAAGAAGCTGTTCCTGAACCACTGAGTGTGTGCCTTCAGGCTTCTGTACCTCCTGCCTGATGGTAACAGTGAGAAAAGGACATGCTGTGGGGGCTGAAGGTCTTAATAATGGAAGCTGCCTTTCTGAGACACCACTCTTTGAAGATGGTCTTGGTACTTTGTAGCCTAGTACCCAAGTTGCAGCTGACTAGATTTACAACCTTCTGCAGCTTCTTTTGGTCCTGTGCAGTAGCCCCTCTATGCCAGACAGTGACGCAGCCTGTCAGAATGCTCTCCACAATACAACTGTAGAAGTTTTTGAGTGTATTTGTTGACATACCAAATCTCTTAAAATTTCTAATAAAGCATAGCTGCTGTCTTGTCTTCTTTATAACTACATCAATATGTTGGGACCAGGTTAGATCCTCAGAGATCTTGACACCCAGGAACTTGAAACTGCCCACTCTCTCCACTTCTGATCCCTCTATGAGGATTGGTATGTGTTCTTTCATCTTACCGTTCCAAAAGTCCACAATCAGCACTTTCGTCTTACTGACATTGAGTGCCAGGTTGTTGCTTTAGCACCACTCCAGTAGTTGGCATATCTCATTCCTGAATGCCCTCTCGTCACCACCTGACATTTTACCAACAATGGTTGTATCATCAGCAAATTTATGGATGGTATTTGAGCTATGCCTAGCCACACAGTTATGTGTATATAGAGAATAGAGCAGTGGGCTAAGCATACACCCCTGAAGTGAGCCAGTGTTGATTCTCAGCAAGGGGGATATGTTATCACCAATCCGCACAGATTGTGGTCATCCAGTTAGGAAGTTGAGGATCCAATTGCAGAGTGAGGTACAGAGGCCCAGGTTCTGCAACTTCTCAATCAGGATTGTGGGAATGATGGTACTAAATGCTGAGCTATAGTTGATGAACAGCATCCTGATGTAGGTGCTTGTGTTGTCCAGGTGGTCTAAAGCCGTGTGGAGAGCCACTGAGGTTGCGTCTGCCATTGACATATTGTGGTGATAGGCAAATTGCAATGAGTCCAGGTCTTTGCTGAGGCAGAAACTCAGTCTAGTCATGACCAACCTCTCAAAGCATTTCATCACTGTCAATGTGAGTGCTACCAGGTGATGGTCATTTAGGCAGCTCACATTCTTCTTCTTCTTCTTAGGTACTGGTATAATTGTTACCTTTTTGAAGCAAGTGGGAACCTCCACCCATAGCAGTGAGAGGTTGAAAATGCCTTTGAATACTCTCACAAGTTAGTTGGCACAGGTTTTCAGAGCCCAACCAGGTACTCCATCAGGACCTTCTGCCTTGCGAGGGTTCACTCTCTTTAAAGACAGCCTAACATCGGCCTCTGAGATGGAGATCACAGGGTCATCAGATGCAGCAGAGATCTTCACAGCTGTAGTTGTGATCTCCCTTTCAAAGCGTGCATAGGAGGCATTGAGTTCATCTGGTAGTGAAGCATTGCTACCATTCATGCCATTGGGTTTCACTTGTAGGAAGTAATGTCTTGCAAACCCTGCCAGAGTTGCCTCCAACCTCATTCGAAATTGTCTCTTCGCCTTGAAATAGCCCTCTGGAAATCATACCTGGTTTTCTGGTGCAGGCCTGGGTCGCCAGACTTGAATACCACCGATCTAGTCTTCAGCAGAAGATGTATCTCCTGATTCATCCATGGCTTTTTGCTTGGGAATGTACAGTAAGTCTTTGTGGGCACACACTCATCCACATTGATTTTAATGAAGTTGGCAACAACTGCAGCATACTCATCCAGATTCGAAGATGAATCCCTGAATACAATCCAGACCACCAATTCAAAGCAGTCTTGTATGCGCTCCTGTGCTTCCCTAGTCCATACCTTCTTGGTCCTCACAGCCGAAGCTGCAGTCTTCAGTCTCTGTCTACACCAAAAGAGTAGAAATATACCCATGTGATCAGACTTCCTGAAGTGAGGGCTTGGAATAGAGAGTAAGCATTCTTGATGGTGGTGCAGCAATGGTCCAGTATGTTGTTTCCTCTGTTATTGCAAGTGATCTGTTGATGGTAGTTGCTTAGTGATTTTTTCTGACTGGCCTGGTTAAAATCTCCCAAAACGATGGTGAAGGCAAATTACAAACTGCAGTTTCATTACATTCTCTCAACCAGATCTAGCTTCGGTAAATCAAATACAATGTTACAGAATAATTTAGAAAACATATTATGGCCCTAAAAACATTGGCATAATTGATACACAGTATATTGTAACACAGCCCTTTTTTTAGCAAGTCTAATCTGAGAAGAGCACTCGTAACACCAAATAAATAATCTGCAGGAATGCTTCTCTGAAGAGATCAAGTAGTGTTCAGGAAGGTAAACTAACAAAAAGCATCCAGCCCAGATGGGGTACCTGGCGAAGTAGTAAAGACCTGTGCGGATCAACTAACTCAGTGTTCATTGAGATCTTTAACCTCTTGCTTCAGCATTCTGAGATAACCACCTGTATCATGCAGGCTTCAATTATACCAGTGCCTAAGCAGAATGTGGTAACCTGCCTCAATGACTATCGCTCATTCACATTTACATCCACAGTGATGAAGTGCTTTGAGGAGTTGGTGATGAAACATATCAACACCTGCCTGAGAAGCAACTTGGATCCTCTCCACTTTGCCTCCTGGAGCAGCATCCACAGCAGATGCCATTTCATTGGCTATTCATTCAACCCCAGATCATCTGGACAGCAAAGATGCATATATCAGGATGCTCTTCATTGACTACAGCTCAGCATTCAATCCCATCATCTCCTCAAACTAATCAATGAGCTTCAGGATCTTGGCCTCAATACCTTCTTGTGCAATTGATTCTGGATTTCCTCACTTGCAGACCCCAGTCTGTTTGACAGACAGACAGCCAGGCAGACAGATAGGCATACTTTATTGATCCTGAGGGAAATTGGGTTTTGTTACAGTCGCACCAACCAAGAATAGTGTAGAAATATAGCAATATAAAACCATAAATAATTAAATAATACGTTAATTATGCCAAGTGGAAATAAGTCCAGGACCAGCCTATTGGCTCAGGGTGTCTGACACTCCGAGGGAGGAGTTGTAAAGTTTGATGGCCACAGGCAGGAATGACTTCCTATGACGCCCAGTGTTGCATCTCGGTGGAATGAGTCTCTGGCTGAATGAACTCCTGTGCCTAACCAGTACATTATGGAGTGGATGGGAGATATTGTCCATGTATGTATATGACATGCAACTTGGACAGCATCCTTTTTTCAGACACCACCCAGAGAGTCCAGTTCCACCCCCACAACACCACTGGCCTTATGAATGAGTTTGTTGATTCTGTTGGTGTCTGCTACCCTCAGCCTGCTGCCCCAGCACACAACAGCAAACATGATAGCATTGGCCACCACAGACTCGTAGAACATCCTCAGCATCGTCCGGCAGATGTTAAAGGACCTCAGTCTCCTCAGGAAGTACAGACGGCTCTGACCTTTCTTGTAGACAGCTTCAGTGTTCTTTGACCTGTCCAGTTTATTGTTATTGGATTGGCAATAACATTTCCTCCACAATCTCTATTAGCAACAATGCTGTATAAAGCTGTGTGTTTTGTCCCATGCTCTACACTTATGACTGTGTGTGTGGCTAAGCACAGCTCCAATGCCATATTCAAGTTTGCTGACAACAGCACTGCTGTAGGCCAAATCAAAGTTGCTGATGAATCAGCATATAGGGGGGAGATTGAAAATCTTGAAAAGTGATGCCACAACAGCAACCTCTCACTCAATGTCAGAAAGACAAAGGAGATGATTATTGACTTTAGGATAAGGAAATGAGAATTGCATGAGCCAGCCCTCATTGGAGGATCAGAGGTGGTGAGGGTCAGCAACTTAAAATTTCTCACTGTCATTATTTCAGAAGACTTGTGCTGGACCAAGCACAGAAGCACAGTTATGAAGAAAGCACGGCAACACCTCTACTTCCTTAGGAGTTTACGAAGATTTGGCATAACATCTAAAACTTGCACAAATTTCTATAGATGTATGTTGGAGAATATATTCACTGGCTGTATCACAGCCTGGTATGGAAACACCAATGCCCTTGAACAGAAAATCCCGTAAAAAGTAGTGGACATGGCCCAGTCTATCACAAGTATTTTCCTCCCCACCACTGAGCACATCTACACAAAGTACTTTTGCAGGAAAGCAGCATCCATCATCAGGGACCTTCAATTAACAAGACAAGCTCTCTTCTTGGCTGCTATCAGGACACAGGTACAGGAGACTTGGGTCCCCAACCACCAGGTTCAGGAACAGTTAACACCTCTCAATGGTTTGGGTCTTGAATCAAAGGGGATAAGCTCATTCAACTTCACTTCATTGAAATGCTCCTATAACCTCTGGACTTGCTTTCAAGGACTCTTACTCTCAATACTTACTGCTTATTTATTTATTACATTATTTCTTTCTTTTTGTATTTGCACAGCTTGTTGTTTTTTGCACAATGGTTGAGTGCCCAAGTTGGTGCAATCTTTCATTGATTCTAATACAGTTGTTATTCTATTCTGAATTTATTGAGTATGCCTGCAAGAAAATATGGTTCTATATGGTGACATATATGTACTTCAACAATAAACATACTTTGAACTTTGGTTGTTATAGTAGTGTACATGGCAATGGAGTAACTGTAATACGTAAACAAGATAGAGGGGCCATAAATGTGTTCCTCAAGCAATTAATCTCTGCAAAGAGGGGTGGTAGGTTTGTGAACACAAGTGACAGTGGAGCAAATGTGGCCATTACTAATAGGCCCATTGAGTACTAATGACCTTAAGAGGGATGAGACATGAAATGATTGATTGAATCAAAATAATGCACGCAGAATGCTGGAGGAACTCAGTACGCCAGTCACCATCAGTGGAAAAGAATATAATCCATGTTTCAGGTCAAGGTTGTGATTGAATTAAAGTGATTCTTTGTTACCATTAGATTCTGACTAGGAGAAGAGGTTCCATTTCAGATTGGTCAGTAAACCAGCTACTAAATGTTTGCACACTTGTTCAAGAAAAAAAAAGAAAATGCTCATCAATAATGAGTTACCTTAGAAATGTATGTTACATGCCAAATGCATTATGCTTAGCTATTAAAATCGCATTATGAGTCACGACATCAGTTGACACGCACATCGGATTAGTTTATTGTCATATACACCAGGGAGCAATGTAATTCCTCCCTTGGTGAAGCTCACAGTCTGGTCATCCCAAATATATGTCAGAGTGGCTCCTTTGCATTTGCGCAGTTGATTGCTTTGGGTGACTGAATTTACACAAAACAACCATTGTTCAGTTGCTGCATCTCCCCATTTCAATTCATATATTGTGTGATCATGTCTCATTCCAGAGGCTGAAACACTAAACTCCAGACTGACACCTTATTGAAATACTGATGAAGTGCTGCACTACAAGGCACTTACTTTCCAGTGAGTTTTTGAATCTCAGCTAGACATTTCCTGAGTTCACTGCACTTCTGCAGAGATTTTCAGTACAATGAGAGGAGAGATTAGGACCTCAATTTAAGCGTTAGCTGTAAAATTCGACTTTTACTTTAAACTGCATCTCCTCCTCAGTTCTACACAGGTGAGCTAGCCTAGCTCCAACCAGAACCTTCGGATTCAGGGGCAACTGGTAGATACGATTAAACTGTATTAAATACCAACTCAGTCAGTTAAACCGAAAAATATAGGAGACTCTGTTATAATAGTCTTCACACGAAACAGTATATAGTTCCAAGAATTCAATTAAAGTGGTTTAGCAGATTTTAATTGAATAATTTGATGTTTTCTTCAATTTGTTTTCTGTCAGATCTAAAAAGTTGATCATGACTTTTGGATGTATTTGACCCTGAGGGACATTCTTGTGAATATGGAAATACGCCAAGTCTATTGCAAGGCGTGACAGATTTCTGAAAGTTAATGAACAGAAACATCAACAGAGAAATGGAGGGTTGATCAATTTTCATTGAACTGTGAAAATACAATTCCCTTCAGACACAAGAATCTAGATCACAAGATCTTTCTCTTCAAATTTACTTTTAAAAAGTACAAGCTCACTTTAGAATTATGCCACCACAGAGTATTGTCATCCTAGTTGTTCCATTCACTTTAAGAATCTGAAAGACATACGGCACATATGGCCTGTTAAGCCTATTTTAACATTCCATCAGATCATGGCTGAACTTGCTCTCAGGTTCATTTTGCACATCAATTTTTCTGTGTTATGAACTTCATAAAAACACAATTTAAGGCCCATGCTTGGACTATTCTGTCCTTTGTTTTATCAGGCCATGTCCTTCACCAAGGATGCGGTTCCAAGCACAGTTCAAATTATGATGCTCAGTTACCCATGCTATAAGTAGCAATTGATGTGCGGCTCTTTTCAAGGTGATTGGGCTGTGCATATGCAGAAATGGACACCACAACTTGGAGTAATTTATTATGACTGCTTAATATTTCAAAGGATGAATACGAGAAAGCGCAGTGTTTTGTTAGCCAACAAGATTATCAGATTGAATGGCAGCTTGATACCAAATAGATGCGTGTCATCTGAAGGCAGGAAAGTCACATTTTCAAATTCAAAGACACAGATGGCAAATTATTATATCTTAATTGTAAATTGTCTCATTTCAGTTTTCAAACGTATGAGTGCTGTAGTGTTCATGCATGAATTAAATGCCCCATTTCTTACTCTGACAGATGACTGGAATGTTTCAATTAATGTGGCAGACTGAAATGTGATTGGACTTTAATTTGTTGTGACGAAGAAAATATTATATATTTGTGCATTAATTCAAGGGAAAACAAATGTATCATGCAAACTTGAGAAATTAAAGCTAAATAACACTATCCACAAGCAACACATCTATCACCTGGTTTGAAAATGCCATTAATTAATGCAAAATTAAAGTGAATCTGGATTTGTCTTGCCCTTTTCCTTACAAGTATCTTTGCAAACTAAAAACTATTAGTTAGAAGAACTGCTTAATTTTAAAGTGTCCTTTCATTGATAGGGATTAATTAAACAAATAAATAATCCAAAAAGATTAAGTTGGTGGATCAATTATTATTGTGTGTTTTTTCAGCTTGCAAATCCCCTTTGATTGACCATTTTCTGTCAAGAAACGGTGATTGCTTGCTTGGCTCAAGGAGTTTGCTAACAGCTTTTGCAGAGTGCTACTTCCTCTGGACCTCAACCTATTAGCATCCAATTAATTAAAACCAGAATCCATTAAAATGAGTAATTTCTTCAAATGCCTTTTGTCTCTCGCACCCCCCCCCCCCCCCCCCCCCCCGTCCCTATCTCAACAGTACCAAATGCTGTAATTCCATTAACACTTTTGAAAGAGGTCATTCAATAAAATCAAAGTGAAATGCAAAAATTTAATAAAAAAGTTAAGAGTCCAAGTATTGGCACAGATAAATTGGATTCTAAAGCTTTAACCTTTCTCACCTTACCACCAGAGCTACTCAATACAAATGTATCCATCTGTATGAGTAAATTAAGAAGCCATCATTCTGAAGCAATTTCTATTAAATAGAAAACTCAGCAGTTTATTTGGATACCAAAGAATTGTGCAAACTGGCATAAATACTTACAACACACACTAAGTGCTGGTGGAACGCAGCAGGCCAGGCAGCATCTATAGGGAGAAGCGCTTACAACCCATTTCAGCCTTAATGAGATGGTGTAAAAGACTTAAATGCTCGGCATGCTCCATTCCAAAATCTGAGGGATCCAATGTTCAGACATCCATACCTAACAGTTGACTTTTGACAAGACACCAAACATTGTACTCCAAAGCGATTCTTACTAATAATTTATCATTTGTCATTCACATTGTTAATTGTTGATTAACTTCTGGTCAAGATAGTGTCTACATATCATGCTCCTTTGGCCGCATCTTCTGGATAGATCATGGAACCATCTTTTTCATTGCCTTTATGTCTTTTACATTTGTTTCTCATCTCGGATGTGATTCTGGAGCCTGCTTGGAGACAGTTTGGGTGCTTCAGTGCTCTGGAATTCCCGAGATTTCAGGAGGTACAGGCAGTATGAGTGAACCGCGTGGCGAGATGCCTGCAGGATGGTGTGCGAACCAATGCTTGGCCCCATTTTGCCAATTAAAGCTTCCATTGTTGGCTGATTAAAGCGATGAGGGTGACTGAAACATCAAGGTGAGCGTGCAAGTTTGGAGATCGTTTGCGTGCTCCAGAGTTCCTCAGTGGCTGAGAGGAATCCAAGAGGCAGAGGCAGCACTTGCGAACCTCATAGCAGGCAGGCTACTGGATAGGGTGCAAGCTGATGTTTGGTTCCATTTCACTGATTAAAGCTTCCACTGTTCACCAACTCGCGGGACAATGGCAATTGAAGCGTTGAAGTGAGTGTGGAGGGTGAGCACCAGCTGATGGCTTTTGATCGCTCTGCTACACTACCAGAGAGGGGAGAGCCTGCCACTGTGGAGAGCATTGTCCAGGCTTACTCTGCATTTTGGATGTGGACATGTGCTATAAAATCCTTTTTTCAGTCTTATAGTTTTATATTCTGTGTTTGTTCACCTGATCTTCTTGGTTTTATTTTGAGCAGGAAGAGGGATTTGGGGGTTGGTGTGCCTGTTCTGTTTTTGTTCATTTATTTTTGCAGAGAGATGGGATTTGGGATGATCCTGCTGCCTTTCTTTTCTTTCTTGGTTTCACGGCTACCCGGAGAATTGAAGAATTTCAGATGATAAAATGAACCTTTGAACTTTTCCACACAAATTATTCAAAGTATTTACTAAGGAAAGTTACATATTTTACCTCCAAAACTCTTGTCTTTAAACCACAGAACTTTGAATATCTCAGTGTTTCACGAAAATCAAAAGAACGCTGAACCAATTTGTTTAATCTCAATTTCAATCACAACCTCACTATCCTTGGAATCAATCAAGTGAACCTTCATTGTATTCCTTCAATTGCAAGTATATCCTTCCTGAGATGGGGGAACCAAACCTGAAAACAATTATCTCAGATCAGGTTTCTACGGAACACAATATAATTGAAGCAACAGTATCTACTCTTGGGCTCCAATTCTCTTGCCATAAAGGAATATAGGCATATATAGGAATATAACTGCTCATTATATGTGCATGATTATCTGCAGTAATTTATATACAGGATGTACACATCCCTCCAAATGTGAATGCTTGTCCCTTTCTGAACATCCAAAATAATGACTTATCTTTCACTTTTTGTCTGATTGAAGTTTACAACTTAGCTGCTTTTTTCATGTTATAGATTACCTTCATCCATTCACTCAGCCCCTTCATATTGAATTAAAAATTGCTTGTCTCTTCCGCACAACGCACATTTTCAACTAGGTGTGTACCATTATCAAATACTTGACATCATTAACATATTGCACATTGTGAGCAGCATTGATCCCTGTAGCACTAAACCAGATGCAGTCTCCCAATCCAAAAATGCTTATTTATTTTTAATCATTATCTCCATTGATTTATTAGTCACTGCCAATGTGACATTTACTGCAGAGATTTTTCCCATTCTCTTCACTCCCACTAACCTGCCTCTTTTGTAACTTGCAGTACCCCACTCATTACACTGGCATCAAAACTGACAGTGATGTGGACTGACAAAGATCAAATATCATATCTCAGTCACATCTGCCTATCTTTCTCTGGACCAAGACCTCACCATCAAACATTGTTTCCCACACTCCATTTTCTCATGATATCTTCCCTCCACTGCTTCCAACAATGTGGTGCTCTAATCCTACACAGACTATTTCTAATTTGTCCCCAAACCCACAAGTAGGATCATCTCACTAGACTCATTGTTTCAGCCTGCTCTTGTCCCACTAAACTTACTTATTCTAATAATGACTCTACTCTTTCTCCCCTGGACCAGTCTCTCCGAACACAAACTTGTGAGACTTCAGATATCAGTTTTGAATTTGCCAATCCCAATTGGTTTACTGTACATACAATCTTTCTGCACCTCCATTCCATATCAGAGGTTCTGGAGCCCACCTCAAAATTCCTTGAAATGAGGCCCAAATAGTTCCTCACCAACAACACATTCATTCTCCTGCTGAAACACATTTAACAACTTCTTCAATTCCATGCATTTCTCCAGATCAAAGGAGTATCTCTGGGCACTTAAATAACACTGGTAAAACAATTTTTAGTTCAGTCCTACTTGGTTCCACTCCCTCAGCTCTACAGAGTACATTGAAGACGGCATTTATACTGTTTCATGCAGAACTTGATCATTTCATCACTTCTGCCTACTCTCAAATTCATGTGGTTCATCTCTGCCTTTTTCCTTCCCGGATCACTCCATCTCCATCTCAGGGGACAGGTACGACACAAAAATCCATCACAAGTCCATAGATTCCCACCGCTACCTTGCCTATACTTCATTCTAATCCCCTCCCACGAGGACTTCATTCTATTCTCCCAGTTCTTCTGTCTCCTGTTGTATGTAATCTGACAATAAGACATTCCACAGTGCCTCTAAAATGACTTGTTTCTTCCTGAACCATGGCTTCCCCTCCATCGTGTCTGTTTCTCATACCTCTGCTCTCACACACTGCACTCCTGAACAGAGTAAGATCAAAGTTTCCCTTACCCCTACCTTCCCCTATACAGTCAACCTTTGAAACATCTGCTAGCTCCAACAAGATACTGCCACTGCACATGTATTTTTTCTTTATTCCCATTTCTGCATTTTAAATGAATTGCTTCCTTCACCATTCCCCAGCCCCACTCTTCCATTACCACCAACCACTCCTTACCAAGTTACTGCATCGTCTTTCACTACTTCCCTTCCAACTATCAAGAGACTATCAAGAATTATCAAGATCTTTTCAAGCAATTCTTGAAATCTAGTATACTATATTTGTTACAGAATATGACACTAATACAACACAGGACAGGCCCTTGGACGCACTATGTGATTGTTCCTCTCTACACCTTGTGGCATGTTGGGCTGCAACCTTGCCATTACTTTAGCATTTATTTTGCAAGGCTGAGTTGCTCGCTCGATGCTCGCCCCAGTACAGATGGAAAGCATTCAAGGAGCCAGCTGGATTCGAACCCAGGACCACTCATCTCGAAGTCCAGTGCAGATGCCACTATGTTGCCACAGCCAGCACAATGTTGAACCAACCTAATTAAACTAACAGGTGTAGGAATCTGCAAGTGATTATGCTCCCATGTAGGGACATGTTTGGCACAACTTTGTGGGCCGAAGGGCCTGTATTGAGCTGTAGGTTTTCTATGTTTCTATGCACCTGGTGCCTATACTCCTCTTTGTAATAGAGAGGGCAAGTTTGAAACATACCTTTACAGTAGTCTTTTGTGGATGGCACAAACTGCAGCCATTACACACCATGGGTCAAGGGAATTAATGTTTTCAAGTTGGATGTGCTTCTTCTCAATTGCTGCACCTACCCAGGTAAATGTATAGTTTTCTATCACTCTCTTGATAGATGGTGCAAAGACTCTGAACTCCTGGGAAATGAGTTTCATCTGCCACAGAATATCCCTCAGCCCTGCTGAGTTTCTGGTAAATGGTGAACCCCCTAAGGTACTAATGGTGGGGGACTTAGGCAAAGTAATGCCATGAGATGTCAAGATGGCGAGGTTTCCTCTTATTGGAGATAGTCATTGCCTGGCACTTCTGTGGAGTGAATATTACTTGCCACTTCAGGTCCTGCCTGGAATTGATCCAGGTCTTGCTACATGCAAGTGTGGTTGCTTCATTTGTTGAGGAATTGCAAATAGAATTGAACATTGCACAAACATCAGCAATCATCCCCACTTCTGACTTGACAATGGAAGAAAATTCACTGTTGAAGGTAATTATTGTGTCTAGGACAATGAGATCAGAACCTCATGCAGTGACATCCTGCTAGTAGGAGTGACTGCTGACAATCACAATCATCTTCCTTTTTGTGAGGTGAGATTCCAGCCATTTGAGATTCCACCATTATCTTTTAATGTAGGTTCCAAATTTTCCATAGACAATTCACAGCTCATCCCTTCATTGCCAGTTTTATTCAAATTTAAGGATGTGGCTTCAGGTTAAACTAAATCATTTTCAATGTTGGTACAAAGCTATTGTATTAGGATCTTGTTTTCTTCAAGGCTCCTCAACTTTTAAATGATAAACATGTTCTCAACACAAAAAACAATATCTTAAGCAGCCTGTTTCCTCAGCATATTGATCTGGAAAACCATCACTTCCCACGGGAAGAATTTCTTCTGCACACATTTGCTACAAAGTTGGTTGATATAGTCAATAAACAGGTTAAAGTGCCCATGATTATTATATTAATCTGCTGCATGCACCTCTAATTTCCTGAATTAGACGATGCACAACATTATCACTCTCTGTCAGAAGCAAGTCCCATTTCCAACAACATTTTCTGTCCCTTGCTCTATCTTAGCTCCACCCAGGCTGGTATTATTTCTTGAAATTCTGGACCAAGATGCTTTCTCACTACAGCTTTACTCTAGTCTTTAACATTGTGGCAAAACTACCTCATTTCCTATTCTGCCTATCTTTTCCAAAAGTTAAGTATGCTTGAATCTTTAAGCCCCCACCTTGAGTGCTCTACAATGACATCTCTACAAAGCTTTTTACCATTGTTCTTTGTCTCTGACTGGAGGTATACATTTAACTTGTTTTGCAATGTTCAATTCTGACAGATTCTGGGTATCATTATCCATCTTCCTACCCTGCATGACCTCACCAGAACCCTGTTTTCTCATTTTACTTTCCTAAACCACAACTTTTATTTTTGATAGATGCTGCCTGGCCTGCTGTGTTCTACCAGCATTTTGTGTGTGTTGTTGTTTGAATTTCCAGCATCTGCAGATTTCCTCGTGTTTGCACTTTTATTTCTTGTTGTGTATTTAATGTTTCAGTTATATCTGAGTAATCTTGTATATATTAGACCATGGGACCATAAGACATAGGAGCAGAATTAGATCATTTGACCCGAGTATGCTCCGCCATTCAGTCATGGCTGATCCTTTTTTCTCTTCCTCAGCCTCACTCCCCAGCCTTCTCCCCATAACCTTTGATGCTGTGGCCAATTAAGAACCTATCAAGCTCTGCCTTAAATACACCCAATGACCTGGCCTCCACTGCTGCCTACGGAAACAAATTCCACAGATTCCACATCCTTTGGCTAAAGAAACTCTCCACATTTCTATTTTAAATGGACACCCCTCTATCCTGAGGCTGTTCCCTCTTGTCCTAGACTCCCCCATCACGGGAAACATCCTCTCCACATCTACTCTCCCAAAGCCTTTTCAACATTCAAAAGGTTTCAATGAGATTCCCTCTTATCCTTCTAAATTCCAGTGAGTACAGACCCAGAGCTATCAAATATTCCTCGAATGATAACCCTTTCATTCCCAGAAATGAAACATTGTTTCATTAAGCACTTTTTTCCTTTAAATAATTCACAATAGGTTAGATGTATTAATATGTCAATCGCATACATTTTTACGTTACCACCTGATATGTACGTGTCTCGCTTAAGTAAACTCAAACTACACCCATATCTTCAGCCTCCTGTGAGTTTCTTTGAATTAAATTAACATTGTAAAGTTACAAAACATAACATTTCTCATCTCCTTTATTTTATATCTATGATCCGAAGTACTTATTCCTTCTAAGTTTGGTTAGAGTCTTGCATTATTAAACCATGCAGACCCCTCATCATTTTCTATATTTCAATTAATGCACCTTTCAGTTATCTCTTCTCCAAACAGTCCAGCCTCTCTAATCTAAGCATTGCCCTTCATCCCAAGAAACTATTCTCGTAAATCTTTCTCTGGATCCTCTCTAATGCCTTCATATCCTCCCAATATGTGGCAATCAGAATTGGACAGAATATTCCAGCAGAGGCTGGATCAGAGTTTTGTAGAGTTTCAAATAACAGTTAACAGGTCAAAGCAGAGAAGGTAAGGAAATTGAGATGGTGAAGCATTGAAATAAATGGAGAAGTCCTTGTTTACAAGAAAATACACAATTTGATTACTATCAAATTGGAATGCCATCTGGATTGTCTACTGATGAAACATCTTAGGAAACAGGCATATTGTGTTTTAATGAAATTTCCCTTACTTTACTGTCAGACTGGCTAAATCATTCATTATAACACCAGTTTTAGTGAAGTCCATACTTCAGGATGAGTATTGATAACGGCAATTTTAAATAGGCTAACTTTCAAAGTCAATTAATTTATAATTGAAAGCCAACTGTTTACAGTCTCGGCTATCAGTACACACTACTTTCAATTATAATTCATACTTCTGTCATTATATACGTGCAAAAACACACCGTATGATTAGACGTCATGGCCTTATGTCTGGTTATTTCTCTTAAGTGATTTGATCCATTACTTCAGATCATTATTATATGTATCAATATTTATATATTTAATAATGATCTGAGGAGAATAACATTTCTTAAATAACTTAACCATTGGAAAAATGCAACTCCATGAAAATCAGGAAAAGGATGAGCACAAACTTACACCCATACCACACATTCACTTCTGGGTTTAAAACAAAAAACACAATGAGAAATAAGAATTTTTTAAATGACTGAGTATATTGTACTTGAAATTAAGTTTATTTTAACAACATGAATCTCCACTTTCTTCACTAAACTGCTGGAATATTCAATCTCGCTCTTTTGTACATTGTAAAAAAAACCTCAGGTATCCAGGCTGCAAACTTAGTCAATAGCTACTTGAGATGGCAAGTGGAGATGAGTTATTAAATAAATGTCTTGGTTTAGATCTTCCTCTTTATAAAATCTCAGCCCTTGATGAAATCTCCTTCCACAGAGTTTTGTTCCACAAAATTTTACAGTTGTTGAAGAAATGACATGGAGAAAGCTGGAGAGTATTTTCAACTGCTACTCCTGACAGAAAAGTTCACTTGGGTTTTGAGGTCATGCAAATAGTCATCAATAAACTCAAAGGGGAACTTTGGGGACTAATCGATGAGCAGACAGAATCTAGAACTTGCTATCCACAGTGATAAGCCGAGATAAACACTGTAATTTGTACCCAGTCCGCTTGCAGCTGAGGTGAGGGGGGATCCCAACCAGGGTAAATCCATTCAAAGCTTCAGAGGAACCAGACAACCTACCTGGTCGGTTGCTTAAGGGTTATACAGTTCAGCTAACAGAGGTCATAATGGACATCTTTAATATCTCTGTAACACCCTGGTAGAGGCTTTACAGCTAATGTTGTAGGGCATTTCATGTAGTGGTTTTTCTGTAGAAGCAGTGTGTTCTACTGGCAGTGTTTGGGTTACCGTTAAGGATAATCGAATTGACTTTATTACTTACATCCTTCATAGACTTAAAAAGTAAAAATCTTTACATTACATCTCCGTCTAAATGTGTAATGTGCAATTTATAATAAATAGTATATACAACATGATAGTCAATATAGCATTGAAATACAGTTGTGTCAGAATGAGCTAAGCAGTTTGATGGTCTGGTGGAAGAAGCTGTCCCGGAGACTGTTGGTCCTGGCTTTTATGCTGCGGTACCGTTTCCCAGATGGTAGCAGCTGGAGCAGTTTGTGGTTGGGGTGACTCAGGTCCCCAATGATCCTTTGGGCTCTTTTCACACAGCTGTCTTTGTAAATGTCCTGAGTAGTGGGAGATGCAGAGATGCTTAGGAATGTGTGTGTCATTCAATCAATCAGAAGGGTAGAACTGGGAGAAAATTCTAGAGATCGCTGGGGGAGCAGCTTTTGTGACGGACACCAAGGTAGGTTGAGGTCTTTTACAGTGGGAGATGGAGAGAGAAGGAGCTCAAGAGAACTGGCTGTAGAATTCAATCCAGCAGAAATGCACAATCCAATAGATTCCAGAGGGGAGCTTTAACAGGGATTGGTGAGTAAGAGTTGGTGCAGTAAGTACATCTGAAACGACAGCTTTTGGCAGATTTGAGCTCCACCTGTGCACATTTGACCGCTTAATTATAAAGGGCCCTTTTTTTCTTTCCCTTTCTTTTTTAAATAACTCTTCGGTTAAGTTAATGTTCATAAATATACTATCTCTATGATTGTATGCATGTGTGTTCTATTACTTCTCACTAATGGGCGATTACAGGGGGCAGTAAGTCACACAGGATTCACACAAACTGGGGTTTGGGTGGGCGAGACATCCCAACCTCACGGGTCTAGCAGGACCAAAGTCGTATACACCCTAGACGTTCAGTGCCTGAGAAAGGTGGTGTCCTCACCGTAGAGTGCAGTGGCTGTTAGTGAGGGGCTAATGAGCCACATTTCCAGAGATGTCCATTAAATAGGGGTTTCATCTGTTTGCAACTACCCCTGCAGACTTCAAGGCAGCCACCATCATTCCAGTGCCCAAGAGAGTGATAGTAATTGGGCTAAACGATTACCATCTCGTGGCACTGACCTTAACACTCATGAAGTGCTTTGGGTGGCTGATAATGGATTGTATAAAACCCCACCTCCCAGAAACATTGTACCCTTTCCAGTTTGCCTACTACTCTTATCAGTGCACTGATGGTGCCATAGCCTCAGCCCTTGACATCATCCTGTCTCTCCAAGAAAACAATACCTCATATGCCAGGTTGTGTTGTTCATCAGCTTCAGCTCGGCATTTAATATGACCGTCTCTCAGAGGCTGGTGGGTAAACTGTCGTTGTTGGGACTCAACACCTCTCTTTGTAACTGGATCTTGGACTTCTTGTTAGGAAGATCCCAGTCAGTCTGAGTTGGTATCAGCATCTCAAGCTTCATCACGCTGAGCACTGTTGTTCCCCCAAGGCTGTTCACGCTGCTGAGGCACAAGTTCATTGCCAGATCCAGCTCAAACCGCATCATCAGATTCGCTGATGATACAACAGTGGTTGGCCATATCAGCAACAATGATCAGTCAGCATACAGAGAGGCTTGTCAAATGGTGTGAGAGCAACAACCTGAGTCTCAACGTAAACAAAAGCGATGATTGTGGACTTCAGGAAGGCACAGGTTGACCACTCTCCATTGCTTATCAATGGCTCTGTTGTGGAGAGAGTGAAGAACACAAAGTTCCATAGTGGATGATCTAACCTGGACTCAGAGCACCTTCTCACTAATCAAGAAGGCAGAACAGCATATATACTTTTTGAGGAGACTAAGGCATGCACGGCTTCCTGTCCTAATCTAACAACTTTCTGCAGGAAAACTATGGAGAGTATCCTCATTGTGTGGGATGGAAGCTGTAAGGTATCGGACTGCAGGATCCTAGACATGATAGTAAAAACTGCTGGGAGGATCACCAGTGTCTCCCTCATCCCTATTTGTGATTTCTAGTGGGAGTAGTGTACATGAAGGGCCCAAAACATTGCTGAGGATCCCACCATCTCTTTGACCCACTACCATCAGGAAAGAGCTGTAGGAGCGTCAGATCTAGGGTTACCAAACTGGGTAACAGCTTCTTCCCTCAGGCTGTGAGACAAGTGAATATCCTGCCACAACTAAGGTCTCTCACTAGATTAGTGAATTGTTTACTGTGTACTGTATATTGTTTACTTGTGTTGCACTACATGTACTTTGAATTATATTTTGTTTTACATGCTGTGTAAAATGTATATTTTGTGGGTGCACTATGGTCCGAAGAAATGTTGTTTCATTTGGTTGTATATACGTAGAGTCAGGTGACAATAAACTTGAACTTAAAGAAAGATTAATGCTATTAGCATATTCAAATAAAAATTCTTCGTATTAAATTTGTATGTCCTATAGTCATTGGATATAGATTTTTATATTTAATTCCAGTTTGATTTCGAATTTAACCAAATCTGAAAGAAACTTGTTGGCTAACTGGATCTCAATGTAGTTATGCACAAGGACACCGAGATCCTCTTTGTTAACAAGTCAGAATGTTTGAAGACAGCAGCGAGTGATTTCACCTGTTACCAGTTGGGTCAAGTTTATAAGACATTGGGAAGTGGTGTTGGTTACTCTAACAAAATAAAAGTTTAACCAGCAAAACAATGCAATGTAGTATCTTCCAAGCCAAGTAATACAGGGTCAGATTGGTCAGATTCCACATCAGTGACAGAGATGCTCTAGCAGTTGTATGTCTTTAGATAGTGGTACAAAGATGGAAGAAAACTACATCCCATATCAAAGAACAGCAATAAAACTGGTACACGATAGAATTCATTAATCAACAAACCGTCGCTAAGAGCATTTGAAACTAACAATGAAAGTCATGCTCTGGTGTGGGCAACATTTCATAATTGACTTTTTTTGTTTTTACAACTTAACTAGAAACAACATTTTCTTTTCAGATGCTAACCATGTGGTGTATTTATGAACCAGGAAATGTCCAGACATCAGATATGTTTGACTGGAGTTAAGGTTTTGGAATCTGATGAAAGGTCAACAGTTTGAAACACTTCCTCTCTCCACAAATGCTACCTGAAATTATAAGTATTTCCAGCATTTTATATTTTACTCTAAATTTGTCATGTCTGCTATTTTGCATTTGGATTAATTAGAAAGAATGGAATCAGATGATGAGTTCCAACTGCTCCATTTTAGAGCACAAAATATTATGCACAGACTGAACAACCAAAGAACACCATAACAGATCAGAATCAGGATGAAGTTTAATATTACTGGCATATGTTGTGAAAATCATTAACCTTCTGGCAGCAGTACAATAAAAATACATGATAAATAAATATAGACAGAAAAAACTGATTTACAGTAAGCATATATATGTCCATTAAACAATTAAGTTAAAATAAGTAGCGAAAAAATCAGAAATAAAAAAAAGTAGTGATGTAGTATTAACGGGTTCAATGTCCATTTAAATCGGATGGCAGAGGGGAAGAAGCTGTTCCTGAATCGCTGAGTGTGTCCTTCAAGCTTCTGTACCTCCTTCCCAACAGTAACAATGAGAAGAGGGCATGTCCTGGGTGGCGGAGGTCTTTAATGATGGACAATGCCTTTCTGAGGCACCACTCCTTGAAAATGTCTTGGATACGAAGGAGGCTAGTACCCATGATGAAGCTGACTAATTTCAAAACTTGTTGTAACTTCTTTCGATCCTGTGCAGTAGCCACCCCCCCCCCCACCCCATGTCCCATAGCAGACGGTGATGCAGCCAGTCGGAATGGTCTCCACTGTACATTTTTAGAAGTTTTTGAGTGGACTGAATGTAGATCAGAGGAAGGAACTGTAAGATCACCAACTCCGGATCAAAGGTGGATATACGGGAATATATTTCCTAATGTTAGAAGTTATATAAGGATTGTGTCACACAGCACAGAAACAGGTCCTTTTGCCCAACTGGTCCATGCTCTCTAACTTTTCAATCTAAGATAGTCCCATTTCCCTGCAATTGGTATATATTACCACAAACCTTTCTTAACCACGTTCCTGTCCATGCCTTTTATGGCTGCAGTGTGCTTCTTACTGGGGTCTGCATCTCAACTTGGGATAGGTTCTAAGTCTCCACTGGACTTATGCAAGAGCAAAGAAATTTGGGCACAGGCCATCATTAACTCCTGATCAATGGACACTCCAGTTCATAAGAACAAGCTCCCATGATAATATTAAACTCAGAATATACATACATACATTTGGCCCTCTCTTTTCATTTATAGTCAATGTTCTTTCCTTCTTAGTCTTATGTGCTTTTGGTGTGTGGAGGTATAACTGCTATATTGGGTGATTTTTGTGTCCTGTGAACAAAATCAATTTACGGGCATCAATTCCAATCAACCTATTTGCTACCCAGGGACAGCTGTATGACTACTCATGACTTGCTGGAATCTATTGCCATACTAAATGGTATGGAAGCAATGTACCAGCTCTGCAGAGGTTTACTCAGACCCTCAGGTCGGTTTGAGCAACAAGGTTTAAGAAAAATAAACTGGTCTTGGAGGATAATTGTCACATATTAACCACAGTGATAGCCAGGACTGAAATGTTGAATATGAAGATGAGCTCCAGAGATGATGTCTGACCTGCTGAGATCTGGCAACCTTTACACTTTTTGTGCATGGCTTTTATTCCCTTCCATAGAAAGAAAGATCAAGGATGAAATCACCAAGTGGTTAAAAATGACGAAGTGATTTGATAGGGATAATACTATGAAACTATTTCTTTTGGAAATTAGTACACGTCGGCCCAACTATAAACTTACACCTAAGATTGTGTAGGAATGAAATAAGGTTGAACTTTTATTCACACAACAGTTAATGGAAATTAAAAGCATTCACCACTAAGTCTGTACAAACTTGGTAAATTGAAATATTCAGGATGGACATTGTTATTTGGTTATCAGGTAGGAATAGAATGCAGCACAGAGTCATATGAATGTTGAGAGATTGATGACAAGAGGCTGAATGGCCTCTGCCAGTTCATATGATCTGAAGGAATCTGCATTTAATTATGTAAAATAATAAAATATAGAAGTAATTTTATAACAACAGAAGCAAGCAAAATTAGAGAACAAGATAAAGAATGAACAGGTCCCAAGAAAGCTTGGACAAATTAATTTTACCATTCACGTTGTGACAGAAAAAGACATTCTTAGCAAAATGAGTTTTTATTGTACTATTCAACCCCTTCATAATTAAAATTAAATGAGGTGTAGAAGTATCTGTTGGATTTCCATTTAAGGTTACAAACTCAAGGTCAAACTGGAAGGAGAAGCAGTCAGACATACTTAGATATAAATCTGCTGCATGCCCAATGAGTACAGGCGTAGGTCGAGTGAGTGATCTGTCCTCTTACATTAGCTATCAGAGCTCAAAGTTGGACTGACATATGAACATTGAACTTGATGATTAATTATCCCGTTAAACTCCAAAATGGTCTGTCACTGATTGTTTAGCTCACCAAGAGAGGGGCCAGAAGTCTGAACAAAACCAATGTCAGCTTGGTTGTTCAGCAAAGCTCATTCTCCTGACTTGCAGCAAACTTGACAACCTTGTTAGGTTTCCAGAGACAATACAATTTCAAATGCAACCTGAAATTGATTCATTACATGCACACAGTGGTGCTTAAATGTAAATTCATATGGCTGCATATACAAGAGTTGGGTCTCATTTTACTTTGGTGAATACTCTCTTACTAAAGATTCAGTGCACATGAAAAGTACTGGCAAATAATCAACAGAGAGCTCAACTGCCTTCCTTTGACATACAATGACTTTGCTATTACGATAATTACCCCAATCAACAGTCTGGGGTCAATCTCGTCTAGAAACTGGACTAACCACATAATTAATATGGTTAAGTGCAGGTTACAGGTTCAATATACTTCAGTGGTAGACCTACCTCCCAACTCCCAAAAATCTTTTGAGGAGTTTGGAGGAATAGACACCACCTATCAAAGTGCAGGTGCAACAATATGCAAGAAACTAGTTCGCATCTCGTTTGTTTGCTCCCAATGAAGGTCACCATGAGCTGCAGGATGTACCACCAACACAATGCATTGATACAACTCTTGCTTGACAGGACTTCTTAGACTCATGATTTCAACAAGCAAGAATGCCAGAAGCAGAAAGCATAGAGGATGGCACACATCATCCTATTTGGAAATGTAATGTTACCATTTCACTGTTATTGAGTAAAATTGTGCAACTTCCAAGGTAACTACAACATGGATTGCATTTGCCACATGATCTACAGTGATTCCAGGCTAACTACCATTTTTATTCCCTAAAAGCAACTTAGTGTCGGCAATAAATGACTTAATCACTGATCTTCTTAAAATTTACTACAGCTGTACTTATCCACACATATGGTATGTGATCTAACACAGTCCCAACATGTGCCTTTTTGCAGAGTTAGGAGAGACATTAGGCAATTTACTCACTACTAAACATCTGGCCTCTGAGTTGCACTAACCATATCATATAATTTAACTCATCTATTAATCATCTGTTCACCAGTAAAAGCTTGTTCCCCATGAATACTGATGGTGGGTCAACTGTTGTAATACTGCTTAATATCAAGAGGCAAAGATTCATCTCCCTCTTGCCAGGCACACAAAATACTGCTGATACTGTAAATAAGAAATAAGGCAATAATAAGACTGGATATCATAAACACAAGAGATTCTGCAGATACTGGAAATACAGAGCAATAAGCACACAAACTGCTGGAGGAACTCAGCAGATCAGGCAGTATCAATGGTAATAAATAAAGAGTCGATGTTTCAGGCTGAGACTTTTCATCAGGACTGAAAGGGAAGGGGAATATGCCAGAATGAGGGGGTTGGGGGAGGGGAAGGAGGATAAGCTGGTAGGAAACGCCAGGTGGGTGAGGTTGGGGGTAAATGAAGTAAGAAGCTGGGAGATGATCAGTGGAAAATACATAGGGCTGGAGAAGTAGGACTCTGATAAGAGGGGATGGACCAAGGGAGAATGGAAAGGAGGAGGGGAACCAGGGGTAGGCAATAGGCACGTGAGGAGAGGTAAGAGACCAGAATGGGAATTTCAGATGAGAGAAGAGGAAGCAGGAAAATGACTACCATAAATTGGAGAACTCTATGTTCATACTATCAGGTTGGAGGCGACCTAAACAGAATATGAGGTGTTACTTTTCCAACCTGAGTGTGGCCTCATCGTGACAGAAGAGGAAGCCATGACTGACATATCAAAATGGAAATGGGGATACAAATTAAAATGTATGGGAAGTATTGACTGAGAAGTCAACTTTTGCAGATGGAGTGGAGGTGTTCGACAAAGCGGTCCTCACAATCTACATTCCATCTTACCAATGTTGAGGAGGCCACACCAGGAACGCTGGAAATAATAGACAACTTCAACAGATTCATAGGCGAGGTGTTGCTTCACTTGGAATAAATGTTTAAGGCCATGAATGGAGGCGAGGGAGGAGGTGACTGGGCAGCAGTAGCACATCTGCCGCTTGCAGGGGCATGCGCTGGGAGCACATACGTTCATAGGGATTAGTGGCAAGGGATGAATGGATTAAGGATTCATGGAGGGAGGGAGCCCAGCGGAAAGCAGAGAATGGGGGTGAGGTAAGGACGTGTTTGGTGGTAGATGGCAGAAGCTGCAGAGAATGAAGTGTTGCATAAGGAGGCTCATGGGGTAGTAGGTGAGAAGAGGAGCTCTATTCCCATTAAGGAGACAGGAAGATTAGGTGCAGCTGGATATCTGGGAAATGAAGGAGATGCAAATGAGGGCAGCAGCAATGGTGGAGAAAGGGAAACCCCATTCTTTGAAGGAGGAGGACATCTCTGATCAGCCTGGAATGTTATCGCTCTCTTGACAGATTCTGTTCAGCATTTCCAGCATATTCTTTTTCTCTTACTTATTGGAGCTGGCCATTTCTAGTTACTTATCACTTTTCAGTGTGAATCCAACTCTTGCTCCAGATGGGTAATTTATGATTGGAATCGAAAGTTTGTTTGATTATTTGTGAAGTTTGCTTGCTGTTGGTGACAGAAGCAGCATTCTTATTAAAACTGTTTTAACTATGGATGAAAAATGGGGTATCGATGCAACATGCTCAAAGTGTTTATGTTTCATTTGAGACTCTGCTCTCCAGAATTTCATTGCACCCTATCAACTCATCCTTTTATTCCTTCTCTGGTTTATGTACCTAACCAACTTTGAATAAATGCATCTTTCATTTCCAACATTGCTCATGACAGAAACAGGATGATACTTATATGAGTTGCTCAGGGGATTTCTAAGCTCTAACTGTAGACTATTATTACTGTCTCTCATAGTGCCTGCATTTGCTCTAGGCATTTATCATTTGGGGCATTTATCAAGTGTAAGGGGGTAGAGGCCTGACCATGAAATAATCTGAATAATTTCTCTTCTTGCCATCTGTATAGCAAATCACATACTATTTCTCCCCAGTGTCATTCTATCAGGTACAGGTTGAGGCATTTTTAATGCCATATTTATGTTTGCTGAAAACACCACTGTTGTTGGCCAAGTCAAAGGTGATGATGAATCTGCATATAGGAGGGAGATTGTAGATCTGGTTGAGTGATGTCTCAACAACCTCTCACCGAACATCAGCAAAACCAAGGAGATGATTATCAACTACAGAAGGAAAAGCCAAAGGTCCATGAGCCAGTCCTCAATGGGGGAGTGGAGATGGAGAGCATCAGAAGCTTTAAATTGCTTGGCATGAAAGTATCAGAAAGAACGCACGACAGTTCCTTTCCTTAGAAGTTTGCATAGATTCAGCATGGCACCAAGAACATTGACAAATTTTCATAGATACACATTTGAAAGTGTCCTAACTGGTTGCATCATTGCCTGGTATGGAAATACAAATACCCAGGGACAGAAAGTGATGGATACGTCCGGTCCATTCCTGGTGAAGCCCTCCCTACCACCAAATACATTTACATGTAGCAATGCCACAAAAAAGGCATCATCCATTATCAACAACCCCCACTATCCAGGACATGCACTCTTCTTGCTGCTAACATTGGCCAGGAGGTAGGGAAGCCTTACGTTCCATACCATCAGGTTCAGGAGCAGTTATCATCAAGTTCCTGAACCAGCACGGATAACTTCATTCACTGTTACTCTGAACTGATTCTGTGATCTACAGGCACACTTTCAAGGACTCCTTACAATTCACGTTCTCAGTATTATTTTTCTTCGCAGTTTGTCTTCTTTTGCACAATGAAGTTTGCCAGTCTGTCTGTGCATTGTTATTTGTAAATTTCTGTTTATTTCTTATTTTTCCCCTGTTAACATCTGCAAAAAATGAAGTTCGAGGTAGTACATAGTAACATTAGCTGGCTGGTGGCGTAGTAGCATCAGCGCCAGACTTTGGAGCAAAGGCTCCTGAGCTCGAATCCAGACAGCTCCCTTGCACACTTTCCATCCGTGCTGGGTTGAGCGTCGAGCCAGCAACTCAGCCTCATTAAAAAAACAGAAAGCCTGCTAAAAAAAAACACCATCAAACCATGGCTTCCCGATGACTCCACTTGGAGTTAAGGGCTTTCTCCTTTCTTCATATAGTAACATTATGCAATTGGATAATAAATTTACTCTGAACTTAAGATGAAAGATTGTGTCTAAATAGTAACCAGCAGTTTTGTTTGAATCACAGGATTGAGAACTCAGCTGTTGCAAGCCATGAAACTTTCAAATCTAAACAGACTTTGAATAAAATTCTGGAGGGGCCTTTAAGAAATATGATTCACAAATGCATTCTTAAAGCCGAACCAGTGTCAATTACTTGCTTCAGAATAAAGTGTTGAAAGTATTCTTCTAAGAAGGTAAAAAATGTTGCACTGTGGTGTTTCTATTAAAATGGTCACTTTGGCCATGGAGCATAAATAATTGAAAAGCTGTGTTCCTTTGTCCGCAAGGCTTCTCCAAACAAATTATCGTCTATCATATTGCTGCACAATCACCATTACAATGACTTCAAAGCCATTTTTATATATCTTAAATTATGTTCCTAGCAATATTTCCACAGTCCTCGATATTAATAACATGTTTACTCAAGGGATATACAAGGCTTAACAGTAAACACACTGCTCATACCGTTCTATTTTATTTTGCAAATTGTAAGAGGCAGCAGTTAGCTAAGATTACTCATTAAGAAAGCAACGTAATTTTATTTAGCTTTGGAATGCAAATCATTTAAGAGATTGATAGGGCAAATCTATCTTGAGTAACATACCTATTTTTGCTCATTATATTTTCTTTGACTTCCTGCAGCTGCAGCCTGACAAAAATATGTGTTTTTTGTTATTTTGAACAGTGTCTCAGCAATTTTATTCTGCACGCTAAAAGGAATTTTACTTTCAAATTCACAATTTACTGCTTTGCTGAAACTGTACATACAATTAACATTAAAAATAAGGGCGTTAACTAAAAAAAGGGTAGATAATGGCTCATAATTTAAGGGATTCAAGACACTGTGAATCACTATGTTAAGACATTGATATCAAAGTACCATATTATGGTAGAGCTATATCACTACACAAACCTTACATTAACCATTTTACAGCGTTAACTGCAAAGGAAAGTATACCTGTGCCATAACTAACTCAGAAGCAAAGCCATTGTTGAGAACAGTAAGCAGGTGACCTGTCTGTTAGGTCTCAACAACAAAAGGCATCATTTGGGTTTTAAAAGCAGTAGCTCTGCAATGTATTGACTTTGAAGTACAAGAGGCCAGATTTTGCAGTAACGCATGGAATAACAACTGCTGCAGTTCGAATTGGCTCTGGAGCATTCAGCTCTACAGTGGACCAGATCACCCAAGTTACCATTCACTGGTTTTTCTTTTTCCTCCATGTGGTAACAATTAGAGAGTTTGCTTTTTTTGCCAAATTCTCACTGAGCTTATTGATAGTCCATATTTATGTGGAATTCTGCTGCCCAGCATTACTGGCACCTGAGTGAGCTGGTTCAAACGCTGAGGTCTCCTTAACTAATGAGCTTTAAGGATTGGCAAGTAACCAGTGGAAGGAGTGATTAAGGTGATAGAGGGTGGGTTAATAGAGCATGCAATCACCACATAAAAGGACAAAATTGAGAAAAAAAAGTACTTAAAAAAATAAAATATATGTTATTTAACTCCACATAGGAAAATTACAAAGGTGGAGCAATGAGGGTACGCTTTGCAATTGTGAGTTTTCAAGGCAGAAAAGTCCGGTGCCAGTAACTTCCATTTAACAGGTCAATTAAAGGGTACCTAGGTTTGAAAAATTAAGACTTAACTTTTGACACAGATTTAATAAGTAATACAAGTGTATTGTAATTTTTTAAGTAAGGGAAGGTATGGGCAACTTGCTCCTTTTTCTGACAAGAAGAGGAACAAATAGAATAGTAACAAATTTGAATTAACTGTGTACTGACGTAATGTATATTTCATCCACATATACCAGGAAGCCTTGCTAAGAGATTGACCAACAATATACATGTAGATTTCAAAACAGGGCTACCTACTTTTAGTCTAACTGTTGGTAGTACTGGATATATCTGTAGGGTGACATGTGCTTATGCCAAGTTGATGTTGCTTACATTCACTTAAATCATTTTGATCTTATGAAGCACAATATAAAATACAACATCTGAACTACTTTCTTCACAAAAATTACATTCTTCTCTATTAACTTCTAAACCTAAAGCCCTCATGAGCAAGGCAAATTATGTCAAAAAAGGATTTTAAAAATTAGTCCATTATGTTCTTTCCTTTCCTAGGTCGAGTACCTTCAACAATTCTGCTGTGTAGGAAACATACTTCATTGCTGTTCTCAAACATCCATATTAAATCTTTGCCCAGTGAGGGCTTCAAAAACAAATTATCATCAAAAATCCTACTGGTTGCTTGTATAATTAATGCCTGTTTTCTGAACTTCTTTGGAAGTGGGCAAGGCGGTTTAGTCATGGTGGAGTGGAGCAAGGCAGAATTTTGCATGTCTTAACAATTTTAGATTTTCAAAAAATAAACAATTAAATTTACATTTCCTACTTTCAATATCTCAGATCAGTGCTCCCAAGCATATTTTAGCAACCAGGCACTGGATTTCTCAACACCCAACCTCAATAATCCCTTTTTACATAGATCTTTGTTCAAAAAAATGGTATGGGTTATCTACACAAAGGCAGCAGGGCCCAGGGCCTTGGGGCCTGACTGTACCCCTCCAGATCGGATGCCTGAATCTAGTGAGCATCCAGGGATAAGTCCTGACACCAGTGTTCTCCTAGACACCCCCAGTTATCTACTGGAATGGTCCACTTCGCTTGTGGACCTTCAAACCTGCAGAGGAGCAAAGAATACAGAACTGAGGGCATTGTATTTGAATGCGCGGAGCATACAGAATAAGGTAGATGTACTTGTAGCACAGTTGCAGATTGGCATGTATGATGTTGTAGGCATCATTGAATCATGGCTGAAAGAGGATTATAACTGGGAGCTTAATGTCCAACGATACACATTGTATTGAAAGGACAGGCAGGAAGGCAGAGAGAGTTGCATTGTTCTGTTGGTAAAAATCAAATCAAATCATTAGAAAGAGGTGACATTGGGTCAGAATGTGTTTAATCATTGTTGATAGAGCAAAGGAACTGCAAGGGTAAAAAGACTCTGATGGGAGTTGTACACAGACCCCCAAAGAGTAGGAAGGATGTGGTCGACAAAATACAATGGGAGACAGAAAATGCAGGCCAAAAGGGCAATGTTACAATCATCATGGGGGTATATTGGGAAAATCAGGTTGCTGCTGGATCCCTAGAGTGCCTATGAGATTTTTAGAGCAAATTATGGTTGCGCCCGCCAGGGGATCAGCTATTTTGGATTGGGTGATGTGCAATGAACCAGAATTGATTAGAGGCCTTAAGGTTAAAAAACACTGAGAGGTAAGTGATCAGAGTATAATCGAATTCACTTTGAAATCTGAGAAGGAGAAGCTACAGTCAGTATTACAGTGGAGTAAAGAGAATTCCAGAGGCATGAGAGAGGAGTAGGACAGGATTGACCAGAAAAGAACACTGGTAGGGATGACAGCAGAGCAGCAATGGCTGCAATTTCTAGAAGCAATTCAAAAGGCACAGGATACATACATTCTAAAGAGAAAGAAGTATTATAAAGGCAAGATGACAAAACCGTGGCTAATAAGAGAAGTCAAAGCCAACGAGAGGGCACTTAAGAGCAAAAATAAGAGGGAAGTTAGAGGACTAGAAAGTTTTTTTAAAATCAACCAATAAAGTCATTAAGAAGGTAAAGGTGGAATGCAAAAGTAAATTAGCCAGTAATATACCAAAGATATCAAAAGTTTCTTCAGATAGATGAAGTATAAAAGTGAGGCGGGAGTGGATATCGGGACTGCTGGAAAACAATGCCAGAGTAATGGGATTGTAATGGTGGTAATGGGGACAAGGAAATGGTGGACCAGCTGAGTAAGTATTTTGCATCAGACTTCACTGTGGAAGACACTAGCAATACGCTGGAAGTTCTGGAGTGTCAGCAGTGAAAAGATTTGAAGTTGCCATTACTTGGAAGAAGGTTCTTGGGAAACTGGCAGGTGTGAGGGTAGATCAGTCACCTGGACCTAACAGTGTACATTCAGTGTTCTGAAAGAGGCAGCTGAAGAAATAGTGAAGGTATTTGTAATGATCTTTCAACAATCACTAGATTATGGAATGGTTCCGAAAGACTGGAAAAATGCAAATGTCACTCCATTCTGAAGAAGGGAGAGAGGCAGAAGAAAGGAAACTACAGGCCAGTCGAATTTTAAGGAAGAGCTCTCAGGGTACTTGGAGGCACATGATAAAATAGGCTGAAGTCAGCATTGTTTCTTCAAGAGAAAATCTTGCCAGACAAATCTATTGCAATACTTTGAAGAAATAGCAAGCAGGAGAGACAAAGGAGTTAATGTTGTGGACTTGGATTTCCAGAAGGCCTTTGATAAGGTGCAACACATAAGGCTACTTAATTATTTATGAGCCCACGGTACTACAGGGAAGATTCTAGCATGAATAAAGCAACGGCTAACTGGCAGGAGGCAAAGAGTGGGAATAAATGTACTAGTGGTGTTCCATAGGGAACCGCTTGTTTTCACTTTATATTTCAATAATTTTGATGACAGAATTGATGGCTTTGCTGCAAAGTCTGCAGATCTTATGAAGATAGGTGGGGGGGCAGGTGATTTTGAGGAAGTAGAGAGGCTGCAGAAGGATTTAGATTCAGACAATGGGCAAAGAAGTAGCAGATGGAATGTAATGTCATTAAGTGTTCAGTCATGTACTTTGGTCGAAGAAATTAAAGGGTTGCCTATTTTCTAAATGGAGAGAAAATACTAAAACTGAGGTGCAAAGGGATTTGGGAATCCTTGCGCAGGATTTCCTAAAGGTTAATTTGCAAATTGAGTCTATGCTGAGGGAGGCAAATGCAATGTTCACATTGATTTCAAGAGGACTCGAATATAAAAACAAAGATATAATGTTGAGACTTTATAAAGCACTGATGTGGCCTCACTTTGTGTATTGTGAGCAGTTTTGGGCCCTATCTTAGAAAGAATGTGCTGAAACTGGTCCTATGTTTTGTTGCCTTACTGACTTCAAAAAGGGGGAGGTGGGTGCAGTGCCCATGATCCTGTCATTAAGTATCGAGGTTGAGAGTTTCAAGTTCCTTGAGTTAACATCACCAATAGCCTGTTCTGGTCTGATCAAATACAACAAATAGTCAGGAGTAGGAAATTTATGGCTGTATGCCACTTGAAAAAATTACTTACAATTTAAGAGATAAATATGAAACATTTTTGAAAATTTGGCGCCCTTATTTACAAAAGACAGGATTAAATATATAGGTGCTCCGAAGATGAAATAATTGGTTATTTGGGGAAAGAAATAAATATATATACTAAAGTTATTACGAACTCCATGGAGCATGTGGGGATCTTCCGATATCCAGGCACTCTTTCCTTTTTTTTTCTTTCTTTCTTTCTTTTTTTTTATATATAGGGATGTTAGGGGGGAGGGGTTAAGGGGAGGGGAGAAGGGTATATATATTTTTTTCATATATTTTCTTTTATTTCTATAATTATTTGAAAACTCAATAAAAAAGTTTATCAAAAAAAAAACAAATAGTCAGGAAAGATCACCTGCTTCCTCAGGCAGCTGAAGAAATTTGGCCTGTCTCGGTTGACACTTAGCAATATTTATTATTGTACCATAGGAAATAATCTGTCTGAACGCATAGCAGATTGGTACATCAACCACACTGCCCGTGACAGCAAGAAACTGCAATGAGTTTGCACATCATAGACACCAGTCTTCCCTCAATGGATACTGTCTACACTTCCTACTGCCTCAATATAGCAGCCAGCATAATCAATAGACCCCACTCACTCTGTACAGACCCTTTTCTTCCTTCTTCTATTGGGAAAAATATATAAATGCCTGAACATACTTATACCAAGCTCAGGACAACTTCTACCCTGCAGTTATAAGACTACTAAAATGTCAAAATGGACCATTGACCTCACAATTCAACTTGTTATGATTTTACACTTGCACTGTACTTTCACTGTAGCTGTTACATTTTTTCTGTATTATTATTGTTTTACCTTGTTCGACCTCAGTGCACTGGGCAATGAACACAATGCAAGACAAGATTTTCACTGTATCTCAGTACATGTGACCATAATAAACCTATTCGAATACCACTTAGAGAATGCACTGAATGGAATCTAGACAACACTGCCCTCCCTCCATAGCACGATGAATACTTAGGATCCTGGAAATAATATTTAGAAGTAAGGATGTGCTAGCTTGAATGTTCCATTCTTCATCTCCTGCAGAGAACAGTGCCCACTGTATAATTTATTTAATTTTTAAAAATGAATTGAGTAAAGAGTTTAAATGTGGTCAAAATTGATAACCACAAAAGGATGGATCTATCCACCTATCTTTGAAAGATCCTCCCTCTTATGGGACAACCAAACATTAATTGCCATCACGTTTAAAAATCTTTATTCTTTTTTTTAATCCATTAATATAGTGTGTCATTGAAAGCAAACTATCCATCAGCATATCCCTGGATATGATCTCCCAAGGTAGTTTGACCTCAGGTAATCATAAGGGTCTAAGCTGTACAGGATCTTTTCAGCTTTAAGTGTCTTCCCTCCCTTGAGTTTCACTGGAAAATGTTGTGACGGATGAGAGATGAGGAGAAACCAGGGGAGAGGATGGAGACTGGAAGATACTAAAGATGGGGAAGGATGGGGAAAGCTGGAGGGACAGGAAGAGTTTGAAAATGACAACAGCCGTTTGTTTGCACCTCTGGAAGGATCAAAAGACAATGAAGTAGATATGAGCAAAGTAACATTAATGCCCCTTTGCCAATGTGGGTTCATGTCCTGAGCTATCTGGCAATGTTCAGCACCCACCTTTACTTATTGATACATTGTCATGCTTCTTGCCTCTCTTAACGTTTGGGTTTGTTGACCTGCGTCAGTGAATGATTACAGGTTACAGTGGAAGTTCAGCAATGTAAGGACTGCAAAGTGGGAAATGAACTCAGTAGAGAACTGAAGTCCCTACTGGATTGATGAGAAGCTGTTCAGAAGCCAGGCTGATGACTGTCTATGAAAAAATCACCCAAAAAAATTAGATAAATACTGGAAATCTGAAACAAAAATAAAATATGCTGGGAAATCTCAGCAGGTAAGACAGCATCTGTAAAAGTGAAACAGCCAATGCTTCAAACCTGCTATTTTTGTTATAACTGGGGGAAAAAGGTGCAAATTAGTTTTCAGTAGAAAGTAGTGGACGATATGTAAAAGAAAGGGAAATCTCTACAAGTTCAGATGGGTATAGTTAACAGCACAATAATCTCAATGTCTGTGTAATGAGTTGCTAATGAAAAGGCAAGATCTTGTCTAATAAGTATAGAATATAAAAACCACAGAAAATTGAATATGCTGTAGAACATGCCTGTCTGCCTACTTTCTGATAAGGTCTATGGGTAGCAGCAGTTACAGCCCAACTGGCAAAGTCTACTGGACCATATGTCCCTTCATTCCCAAGCAAGAAAAGCCAGTGCTGTTCTAGGATGCAAATAAATATTAAAAGAGCAGTAAAAAAACTTCTGTTAAATTAATGCAGCTTCCTTTACTTCTCTATTTAATGATGAGAACAATTTGAGAGATTTAAGCTAAATGAATTTTGGAAAGCGAAAAAAGGCTAAGGTTAAAAATCAATTTATCAAAGGCCAACCTTTTGTAGACTCAGGCTTGGTTGTTCGTTTCCTGAACAATCCAAAATGGTGACAGTACCAGTTGAACAATCTCCACCCGAAACATCAATTTGTTCCTTTCCCTCCATATGGACCCACTGAGTTCCTCCAATAGTTTATTTTTTTAGTGACAGTACTTCTTTGGTAATACATAATTTTCCAAATGTTTACACTGCTGAATGCAGTAAGAATCATATGTTAATTTCATCTTCCAATAAACAGTATTGCTCTGTAAGATTAAGTCCAAACATTATTAACAGTCAAGTTTCAAACATAGCTTTCCTATTCATAATACTCTACTCATTTCAAAAACTAACACTTAACCAGGTCCATATATTCCACCATACCCTTCCAGATTCACACTTGCACGTACTGTATGAAAACCTTCACAAAGGCAATTCACAGTAACAACTATCAGACATAATCGGACACAAAGTACACTGCAGATGCTGTGGTCAAATCAAGACGTACAAACAAGCTGGATGAACTCAGCAGGTCGGGCAGCATCCGTTGAAAGGAGCAGTCAATGTTTCGGGTCGAGACCCTTTGTCAGGACTAAAGAAGGAGGGGGCAAGGGCCCTATAAAGAAGGTGGAGGGAGGGTGGAAAAGCAATCAGAGGAAAGATCAAGGGGTGGGGGAGGGGAAGCAGGGAGGGGATAGGCAGGAGAGGTGAGCCAAACAGTCCTTCCAGGTGAGGCAACACTTCACTTTTGAGTCTGTTGGGGTAATCTATTGCATCCGGTGCTCCCGGTGCGGCCTCCTCTACATCGGCGAGACCCGACGCAGATTGGGGGACTGCTTCGTTGAGCACCTACGCTCCGTCCACCACAACAGACAGGATCTCCCGGTTGCCACTCACTTCAACTCTCCCTCTCATTCCCATTCAGATATGTCCATTCATGGCCTCCTCTACTGCCATGACGAAGCCAAACTTCGGTTGGAGGAACAACATCTCATATACCGTCTGGGTAGTCTCCAGCCCCTTGGTATGAACATCGAATTCTCCAACTTCCGGTAATTCCCCCCCTCTCCCTTCCCCCATCCCACCTTCACTCTGTCTCCTCTTCTAGCTGCCTATCACCTCTCATGACTCTGCCTTCTTGCACTACCCATAGTGCTTTCCCCTTAGATTCCTTCTTCACCTCTCCTGCCTATCCCCTTCACCTCCCCCACCCCTTGATCTTTCCTCTGATTGGTTTTCCACCCTCCTCCCCCCCACCTTCTTTATAGGGCCCCTGCCCCCTCCTTCTTTAGTCCTGACCAAGGATCTCGACCTGAAACGTTGACTGCTTCTTTCAACAGATGCAGCCCGACCTGCTGAGTTCATCCAGCTTTTAAAACATAATTGGACTCTGTGTTGCAACAGGATGAGTGATGAAAAACTTGGTCAAAGAGGCAGCTTTCAAAGGAAGGAGAGAGGGAAACTGTAAGGCATGAAATCAAGAGATATGGGCTCATGTAGTCGAAAGCAGGTCCTTTGATGGTACAGCAGTTAAATTTCGCGACACTGCAGATGCCAGGAATAGAAAGCACAGGCAGCTTGTGAGGTGGGGTTGGCATGGATGGAGAGCTGTGTATGGAAAAGGTTACAGCAATAGGACCTCACAATCTGAAAAAAAAACTATAATATTTTCAATGTACAGTGGTTAGTTTTGTGAATAGTTCCAAGGGAATTTTTCAGTTCTTTGCTCCATATGGACGAGATACTTAACAGGTATAACTAACCATTTTTCTGTATTAACAGCTGTGATGCTTCCATCTCATTTTGATCTTCACAGATTTCTTTCCTCATTAACATTTATCAGGATGTAAATTTTAAAGTGTGCAAGGGAGGAGAAAGCCATGAAAATTCCCCTAACTTACAAGTAAAATTTATTTTTAATTTCTTATTCCATTCATTTTTTGATATTCTACTTAAAGTGTGCCACATATTCACAGATGTTACCACTGTGTTTCTCATTCTAAGTCCCAGCACAAATTTAAAGGAACAAAAGCTACTGTTGTAACTTTGAAGTTCTGTGCTCTGGGCTTGACCACAGATGTCCTATAATATCAATAGAGTGCCCAGTGACACACCTGTTCAAGTCAGAATGGGACTCAAAAGCTTACCAAAGCTGAAGGGCTTGGAAGGGCTAGATGCAGGAAGATTGTTTCCGATGTTGGGTAAGTCCAGAATGAGGGGTCACAGTTTAAGGATAAAGGGGAAGCCTTTTAGGACTGAGATGAGGGAAAACTTCTTCACACAGAGAGTGGTGAATCTGTGGAATTCTCTGCCACAGGAAACAGTTGAGGCCGGTTCATTGGCTATATTTAAGAGGAAGTTAGATATGGCCGTTGTGGCTAAAGGGATCAGGGGGTATGGAGAGAAAGCAGGTACAGGGTTCTGAGTTGGATGATCAGCCATGATCATACTGAATGGCAGTGCAGGCTCAAAGGGCTGAATGGCCTACTCCTGCACCTATTTTCTATGTTTCTATGTTTCTACGAGTGAAAATTCTACTTACACAGACAACTAAGTCAATTTAAATTGTGGGCAATAGCAGCTTGTTTAAAAGAACTCCAGAAACCACAGCAAACAGAACTCATTACTGAAACTACAACTGATCTCCCAATAATGACAGGGTGCTTAGCCTAGCAAAATATAGCAATTGGGGAAAAATTGGAACTTTCTTTTGCATAAAATCAACCTGATCATTGCAGACATGACAGACAAGGCAATTACCAAAGCATTCACTCCGGTTTATCCATATGCAGCCTATATTCAACAAGATAGTTAAATAGGAATAGCTTAAGATAGATCGGTTTGATTCTCTCTCACCTTCAAGGTCAACAAAATGGATAATAGATACTTATGCAACCAACAATTGCTCACACTGAGCAGATATTTAATCAAAGAACAGAAGATATAAAAGAAATTATAATGCAGGAAGTGAAAAAGTTAAAACACAGTAGTCAACCAAAACAGACAGGCTCAATTCTGCTTTATCTAAAATTTACATACACCATTCTACAGCCTTGCAATGAAAAGTACAATAGGAACTCATGATGCAGCTGGCCAAAAACTTATTGAAGAGGCAGTTTTAAAGGAGCACCTGAAAGGATGCAAGAGAGGTTTAGAAGGAAAGTTTCAGACCTTGGGACTGAGTAGTTGAAGGCAAGACCACCAGCAGTACAGACACTTAAATTGGGCTCGTCAATTTGCCGTGATGATTTTAGTAGGTAATTTAGAAAAAGAACTTGAACAAAGGAGCAGGCAAACAGAACATACAAAATAGGAATAGGAATGAGTTACTTGATCCCTCAATTCTTCTCCCCCATTTAATGAGATCACGTCTGATCAGATTTTAATAACAGCAACACACACAAAATGGTGGAGGAACATGGCAAGCCAGGCAGCAGATAGGTGAAAGAGATAAAGGGCTGGAGAAAGGGGAATCTAAGAGGGTAGAAGATCATGGCAGAAAGGGAAGGGAGAGGAGCACCAGAGGGAAGTGATGGCAAGTAAGAAGACGAGGTAAGAGAGGGAAATGGGAATAAGAATGGCAAAGAGGGGGCAATTACCGGAAGTTTGAGAAGTCAACGTTCATGCTATCAGGTTGGAGGCTATCGAGATGGAACATAAGATGTTACTCCTCTAACCTGAGTGTGACCTCATCGCAACAGTAAAGAATACCATGGACTGACATGTTGGAATGCGAATGGAAAGTAGAATTGAAGTGTATGGCTTCCAGGAGATCCCACTTTTTCTGACAGTGAAGAGATCTCCCTATCTACGGTGGATCTCACTGATATACAGGAGACCATATAGGGAGCTTCGGATACTGTAGATGGCCCTAGGAGACTCACAGGTGAAGTGTCGCCTCACCTATTTGGGTTTCTGAATGATAGTGAGGGAGGAAGTGTAGGGGCAGATATAGCACTTCTTCCACTTGCAAGGATAAGTACCATGAGGGAGATCAGTGGGGAGGGTTGAATGGACAAGGGAGTCCGTAGGGTGCGATCCCTGTGGAAAGCAGAAAGTGGGATCAAGGAAAAACGTGCTTGGTGGTGGGATCCTGTTGAAGTTACAGAGAATTATGTGCGGAAAGGAGGAACCCTATCCCTGGCGGGGTGGAGGGAGGGTGGTGTGAGGGCAGACATGCATAAAAATGGAAGAGTTGCTGGTGAGGGCAGCATTGATGGTAATGGAAGGAAAGCCCCTTTCATTGAAGGAGGAGGACATTGCACTTGTTCTGGAATGAAAAGCCTAATCCTGAGAGCAGATGGGGCCAAGATGGAGGAACAGAGAGAAGGGGATAGCATTAATAGGCCCCATTCTTGTCCTTCTGCAATAATCATTCACATCATTACTTATCTACAAGATATCTGCTCGTGCCTTAAAGAAAATCAAAGATCCTTACAGGAAGAAAGTTCCAAAGACTCATGATCTGCTGAGGGAAAACATTTTGCCTCATCTTCTTTAAGTTCCCTAATTAATAACAGTGACACCTAATTCTCAGCCCTCTCACAGAGGAAGCATTTTTTCCACATTAACTCTGTCAGGCCATTAACACATTGACACGCTTCCTTAAGTAAGGAGGCCATTTCTGTACATAGATCTTCAAATGCAGCCTCGCCTACTTTTTTCTTTAGCGTTCAATTTTTAGCTTTACGAATTACTTTAGCTGCAAATTAACCTTTCTGTGAATAGTGCCACTGAAACTCCTGTATATCTCAGAGCTATGCAATGTTTCACCATTGAAAGCAAAATCCTTCTTTTCTTTTCCTCCAAAAAGAATCAGATAGGAAGATAAAATTTGTAAAGATCTATAGGGTTCCAAGGATTAGACTGGAATGCCTTATCTGAACATACATGCCGAATGAAGGATATGCTGGCTGATATTATCTTGGAAAGATTCAGAAGTGGGCTATTTCATCTCCCCTCTATTCCCACAACCTACGTGTGCTGAATGTAAAACTCATTCTCAAGCTGCTGAATTTCATGCTGGCATGGCTTCTAAGCAGAGACCCGATATCTCATCATCTGGCTCCTGAATGAGTCCAGGCCTTATAAGAAGAAGGATGCTGCAGAAAATATTAAACAATCCAATTCTGACATTGAGGAAGCAAAACAAATATTGTGCCATTTGTGGGCCATTGTGTGAGTGAGGAATTGAGGTTTTGGCCCATAGAGGCTTTGCTGAGGAAAGGTGGATATTCTTTTGTTATTTACAGTATTCATTGTTTCTTATTGCACATTTAGAGCAGTGGGGAAGCCAGGATGGATAGTGGAATGCTCTTCTTGCGGGTTATGGGAAGGCGGTGAGACCTCCAGTATTCCTGACGACTACACCTGCATGAAGTGGGGCAGCAGAGTAGCGTAGTGGTTAGCACAATGCTCTACAGTCAGGAGATCTGGGTTCAATTCCCACCACTCTCTTTAAGGAGTTCCTGCGTTCTCCCTTTGACCTTGTGAGCTTCCGGTTTCCTCCCACAATCCAAAGACGTACCAGTTAGTAGGTTGGCTGATTATTGTGAATTGTCCCGTGATTAGGCTAGCTGATTGCTGGGCTGTGTGGCTTGATAAAACAAAAAGTGTCTCAATAAAGCAACAAGTGCATCCAGCTGCAGCCTCTAGCAGACCGTGTTAAGGAGTTGGAGCAGCAACTGGATGAACTCTGGATTATTCAAAAGGCTGAGGGGTTTGTAGACAGGACATACAGGGCAGTAGTTACACCTAAAGTGCAGGACACAGGTAATTGGGTGACCAGTGCAGAGAATCCCTGTGGCTGTTCCCATCAACAACTTTGGGTACTTTTGGGGAGGGTAACCGAGCAGAGGAGAGCCACAGCGGTCAGGACTCTGGCACTGAGTCCATCTCTGTGGCTCAGAAGGAAAGGGGGATAAGTAGTGTGTAGTGCTGTAGTGATAAGGGATTTGTTGGTTAGGGAAAGAGAAAGGAGGTTCTGTGGATGAGAATAAGATTTCCGAATGGCATCTTGCTTCACAGGTGCCAGGGTCAGGGACGTCTTTGATCTCGGCCGAAGCATTCTTAAGTGGGAGGGTGAGCAGCCACTGGGGTCCACATCGGTGCTGATGGCACAGGCAGGAGGTCCTGCCTACCTGAGGTCCTGCAAAGTGAGTTGAGGGAGTTAGGCGCTAAGTTAAAGAACAAGACCCCAAGGGTTGTGATCTTAGGACTGATACCCATGCCACATGCTAGTGAGACCAGAAATGGAAAGATCATAGTTTAACATGCAGCTAGGGCGATGGTGCAAGAGCCATAGTTTCAGAGTTCACCTTCCAGGGAAGGTGGAACCTGTACAGAGGGACACTTTGCACTGGAACTGGAGGGGTTCTAATATCCTAGCGGGAGTGTTTGCTACTGCTGCATGTTTGAACCAGAGTTGCAGGGGAATGGGAATCAGAACGCCATATCACATAGTGGAGTGGTTGTTGAGAAAGATGTTGTTCAGACTACATATATAATCAGGAATCACAAGGTTGAGCAAGATTAATATTCTGAGCTACATATAATTCAATGCAAGGAATATTTTAGGAATTCAAGGACAACCTGAGGGCTTGGATCAGTTGTAGCCATGAGCAAATTTGGTTGCAGGAGGGACAAGACTGACAGCTCAATATTCAAGAGTTCCACTGTTTTAGACCTGATAGAGTGGGAGGGATGGCATTACTAATCAGTGAAAATGGCACAGCAGTGCTCAGTCAGGATAAACTGGAGAGTTCGTCTAAATGAGTCTTTCTAGGTAGAACTGAGGAATAAGAAAAGTATGACCAAGTTAATGGGATTATATTATAAACCATCCAGTATCTACGGGATTTACAGGAACAAATTTATAGAGAGATTGCAGAATATTACACGAAATATAAGGTTATGATAGTTGGAGATTTTAACTTTCCACATATTGACTAGGACTCCCATACCGTAAGAGGGCTGGATGGGAGAGAGTTTGTCAAATGCGTTCAGGAAAGTTTCCTTAATCAATACATAGAAATATCAACTATTACGGATTGAGACAGGCAGGTGACAGAAGTTTGTGTAGTGGAACACTTTGCATCTAGTGATCATAATGCCATTAATTTTTAAGGTAATTATGGGAAAGGATAGGTCTTGTCCTTGATTTGAGATTTTAAATTGGAGAAAGGCCAACTTTGATGGTATCAGAAAAGATCTGGCAAGTGTGGATTGGGCAAGGCTGTTTTCTAGCAAAGGCGTACTTGGTATGTGGGAGGCTTTCAAAAATTAAATTTTCAGAGTCCAGAGTTTGTAGGTTCCTATCAGAATAAAAGACAAAGGTAATAGATTTATGGAGACTTGGTTTTTCAAAAGATATTAAGGTCCTGGTTAAGAAACAGAAGGTGGTGCATAGAAGGTATGGGGAGGTAGGAATAATTGAGGTACTTGAGGAGCATAAGAAATGCAAGAGAACACTTAAGGAAATCAGGAAGGCTAAACAAAAGCATGAGGTTGTTGTGGCAGACAAGGTGAAGAAGACTTCTAACGGCTTCTACAAATATACTAAGAACAAAAGGATAGCATGGGACAAAACTGGTCCCTTGGAAGATCAGAATGGAACCAGTAATCCATGTGTGTGGAGCTAGAAGAGATATGCAAAATCTTAAATGGAATTTTTTGCATCTGTATTTACTCAGGATACGGACACAGAGTCCATAAAAGTGAGGCAAAGCAGCAACTGTGACAATGGGAATGATAGAGGAGTAAGTATTTGCTATCTTGAGGCAAATTAGGGTTTTTTAAAATCCCCAGGAGCTGACAAGGTGGTTCCTTGAACTTTGTGTGAGGCTAGTACAGAATTTGCAGAACACTAGCAGAAATATTTAAACCATCCTTAGCCATGGGTAAGGTGCCAGAGGATTGGAGGAAAGTTACTGTTTGTCTGCTGTTTAAGATAGCCTCTAAGAATAAGCCAAAACAATTATAGGTCGATGAACTTGACAATAGTCGTGGGAGCGTTATTGTAAGTTATTCTAAGGAACCAGATATATTAGTATTTGCATAGACAGGGACAGATTGGAGATAGTCAACATGGTTTTCTGCTTGATAGGTCATATCTAACCAACCTTCTAGAGTTTTTCAAGGAAATTACCAAGAAAGTTGATTAAGGCAAGGCAGTAGATGCTGTGTACATGGATTTTAGCAAGGCCTTTGACAAGGTCCCGCATGGGAGGTTGGTCAAGAAGGTTGGCATTCAAGATGAGGTAACAAATTTGATTGGACATTGACTGTGGGAGAAGCCAGTGCGGTAGTAGATGGTTGCACCTCTGACTGGAGGCCTGTGACTAGTGGTGTGCTGCACAGATTAGTGCTGAATCCATTGATCTTTATCATCTATATTAATCGTCTGGTTGATAATGTGGTAAACTAAATCAGCAAATTTGCATATGGCACCAAAATTGGTGGAGTAGTGGAGAGTGAGGAAGACTCTCAAAGCTTGCAGCAGGATCTTGATCAGCTGGGAATACGGGCTGAAAAAAGGGCAGATGGAATTTAATGCAGATGTGTGAAGAGACTTACTAAGGTATGTCTTACACAGTATGCAGTAGGATACCAAGGAGTGTGGTAGAACAGAGTGATCTGGGAATACAGATACCATAATTCCTTAAAAATGGCATCACAGGTAGGTAGGATTGTAAAGAAAGCTTTTGGCACTTTGGCCTTCATAAATCAATGTATTGAGTGCAGAAGTTAAGATGTTGTGTTGAAGGTGTATAAGACATTAGTGAGGCCTGATTTGGAGTATTGTATTTACATTAGTTTTGATCACCTACCCACAGGAAAGATGTAAATAAGATTGAAAGAGTGCAGAGAAAATTTACAAAGATGCTGGTGAGACTTGATGACCTGAGTTATAGGAAAAGGTTGAACAGGCTAGACTTCATTCCTTGGAATGTAGAAGATTGAGGGGAGATTTGATAAGGGTATACAAAATTATGGGGAATGTAGATGGATAAATGCAAACATGAGTTTTACACTGAGACTAAATAGAGACTAAATATCAGACTAAATAGAGAGGTCATGGTTTAGGAGTGAAATATGGAATGCTTAAGGGAAGCATATGGGGAAATTTCTTCACTCAGGGTGGTGAGAGTGTGGGACGAGCTGCCAGCACAAGTTATAGATTTGGTTCAATTTCAATACTTAAGAGAAATTGGGATACTAGTCACTAGAATACTACAGCACAGTACAGGCTCTTCGGCCCTCAATGTTGTGCCGACCCATATATTCCTTTAAAAAAGTACTAAACCCACACTATCCTGTAACTCTCTATTTTTCTTTCATCCATGTGCCTGTCCAAGAGGCTCTTAAATACCTGTAACGTTTTAGCCTCCACCACCATCCCTGGCAAGTCACTCCAGGTACTCACAACCCTCTGTGTAAAAAACTTACCCCGATGTCTCCCCTAAACTCCCCTCCCTTAACTTTGTACGTATGCCCTCTAGTGTCTGCTATTCACACCCTGGGAAACAGGTACTGGCTGTCCACCCTATCTATGGCTCTCATAATCTTGTAGACCTCTATCAAGTCCCCTCTCATCCTTCTATGCTCCAAAGAGAAAAGTCCCAGCTCTGCTAACCTTGCCTCATAAAACTTGTTTCCCAATCCAGGCAACATCCTAGTAAGTCTCCTCTGCACCCTCTCCATAGCTTCCACATCCTTCCTGTAATGAGGTGACCAGAATTGAACACAATGCTCTAAGTGGGGTCTCACCAGAGATTTGTAGAGTTGCAATATGACCTCTCTACTCTTGAACTCAATCCCCTATTAATGAAGCCTAGCATCCCAAAGGCCTTCTTAACTATCCTTAGGTTCATGGATAGGAGGACTATTATAGTCCAGCTGCAGGTCAATACGAATAAGCAGATTAATGGTTCTGCAGAATTTAGATAGCCCAAAGGATGGGTTTCAGTGTTGTAGTGTTCTATGACTATGACACTAATTGCTAGGTTCATTTCAACCCAATTTATAAAAGTAAATTGTCATTTCTATTTTGTATCATAAAAATATGAACCAGGTTGGCATTGTTGTTCCATTCCTTTGTTTATTTCTTGGTGCGATTCATGCAAAAAAAAAATCAGCCAAATCCGTATTCACAAAACTGTGGAATTTTAATTGGAATTAGCCTGCAGTACAAGCTGACTTTCTACAAAATCATTATTAATTTATAAATTATGTAGTAGTAGTAGTACCTGGCACTACCCACAAAACTAGCCCTAATCCTGAGTGAATTAATCACAGTGGTGTTTTTTTTTACTAATTGACCCTTTTGCAGTTCTTGGGAAGTTACTTCAGATTAAGCTGTTTCTTTGGGGATAAGAACAAAAAATGACTAATTTTCAAAGCTGTTGACTATATATCTCATTAAGTTGTAAATAAACTGACTCTGATATCCCTAAAATAGCTAGCAAATTGCTCTACAGATTTTAAAAACATTTTTAGTGAATTAAGATTAAGTTGCTCACAGGCAGTGGGCTGATTAAAACTGGTTATGTTTGTAATAAAATCCTTTCAGCTACACTCATTAAACTACACCTAGAAATCATCCTTAAATATGTCAAAAAGCATATTTTTAAGCAGATTTGTAAAAGTACATATTAAATGCTGCTTAACTAGTTGCTTCATGGTATAGCTTGAGCTTTTCATGCAAATGAGTTTCGGGAGCAACAGATGAGAAGTTAGCAATTCTTCCCACGAGTGCACCAGGATCGCATGCAGCACCCAGTGTAGAAACACTGTCCTGGTGGCTTCAACCAACCTTTACACAAACAAGCACTTCCTTCCACCCATAAATATCATAAGACACAGAACTGTTGGATGAAATTGGCTGGGAAAGATATGAATCTGACTTCACTGGACGTCTGACAAATTACGTCCCAAAGGGGAAAGGGCCACGAGGTAAGTTCAGCTGGTCCAACATTTCCAACCTCAGATAAGGAGACACTTAAATAATTCCCATCATTGACAAAAGAGAAGTATTTCCGCCTCTTTAGCTGAAGAGCATTATAAATTCAGGATTTATCAGGAAAGTGATAAATAAACTCCACCAATAAGATTCTCCCAAAAAACAAGTATGACCTTAGTGAGGAGTAACTGTACAACTAATTTAAATCTGAAGTTAAATTATTTACTGAATCATCAAAAAGACTGTTGATTGGGATTTTAACCTGAAGATTTTGTCTCCATCTTGATGCAGGTCTGTGTTTTTCATTCTACAAAGTAGCCAATTAGCACAAGACCCATATAACCTTTAGACTTTGGGTCAAAATCACAAATCTCCTTTCATCAGGTTTAGAAGCCAAACCATGAAAGCTACTTTGTTCAAATTGTGACAAAATCACTTGGATTCTGTAATTTCATATTTAACTTCGGCTAATCAAATCCAGGCTAATTTTAGGTTATCCAGTTTTCCTGCTCATCTTCCAAGACTGAGTCCATGGAGCAATACCTGTGGGTGAGGTACAGAAGAGTAATCAAAAGTGCCATGCCAAACCTAATCTTCTAAATTGCCTGCTAGACATTGGATCCACAGAGCTGTTGTTTTAAAGATGCCTCACATGTGCAGATGTCAAAATCTGAAGGCCTAATTAATTATGATAATTATCATTTGCATATGTTAATCTGGACTAATCTATATTCAAAGAACAGATTCTCAAGTGCCTTATCAACATTGCAAATGCAACGTAATTTAAACATACGTAACAGAGATACCAAATAAATTACGCTATTAAATGCAAAACAAAAGCAACTTCTATGTGATTCCCCCACAAAATCAAACTTATTAATGTGAAGTCAACAAAAAAGTCACAGGCCTAAAGCATTAAATGTTTTCCTATCCACACTTGTGGTCTTAGTTGCTGAGTTTTTTTTTTAAAGTATTTTCTGGTTTTGTTTCAGATCTCCAGCATTTGCAAGGTTTATTTTGAGTTTCACCAAAAAAATTACACCATCATTAAGCAGAATAATTTCTTACTAAGGAAATTTTTGAAAGGAACAACATTCACAGGACTGTTTAGTTCTCCCTCTTTTATTCAGCAGCTGTGTTCTCATTGTTCTTTAGTACTAATGCTATCATCCATTGTTTTAATGATTTTGTTTTCCTTCAAAAAAAAAGTCAGTCAAGGTGATCCACAGAAGCATTATTGGAAGTAAGTTGATATTAAGCTTCATAACATTTGGGAAGGGACTTAAAAACTTCATTAAGCTGGCAGGAGTTAAGGAGTGAGTTGGAAGGCAAGGACTTCTCAGCACAGAATTCCAAGGCAGCTGAAAGCAGAGTCACCATTGGCAGTGTTAGAGAAAAAAAACATATGACCAAAGAGGAAAACAGGAATTCTGTCAGCATTCAGAAACAATTCAAATGCAACACCTAGTAGAGATAATGCTGATTCTGGCCTCTCCTAATATCCATAGATGTGTATTAATGAAAGTTTTTCTCTCTCCAAGTTAAGGATGTACAGTAAAGGAAAAAACTGATATTCCTACCGCACTCACAGGTAATTCAGTTGTTATATATGGGCCCAGGGTAAACATTGGGGATATGGTGGCATTCCAGAAAATTGAATTAATAATCTAGACTTGCAAATTCAAATTCCACCATAGTAGTGGCGGAAACTAAATTCAGTTGATAATCTGAAGCAAACAAGGTTTTAGTACTGAATCATACAAACACAATTACTAAACTTCATTTGATTCACCAATGATCTTCGGTGGAGGGAGACAACAATCATTAACTTGTCAAACTTTAGTGTTGGAATATTGTGTACATTTCATTTGCTTATATCACTGTACCAATGCCAGATGCACTAATGTGGTTGATAATTCAATGACTTTGCACGACATCCAGCTGAAGGGCAACTACCCCAAACCTAACAACTGTTGGCCTTCCCAAAATGTCCTGTTTCAAATGGAAAGGGATAAATAAACAAAGGCGAAAATGCTTATTGCATAAATTCAATTTGTTTCCTACTCTAGAATGCGTACACAATTAAACATTTTATTTGGTTAAAAAGTGATAATTAGCTTTCACTTGAATGTTAATTTGAGCTGAATAACATATTACTAGAACCTTTAATTGTGCTAATTGGGTTCAGACTGCACTTATTATTAACAATTTGCATTCAACCCATACATTGCTTGGTAATAAAAGGCAATAGAGGATGTCAAGTAGCTTCAAATGACCTTAAGGAACACCAATATATTGCCTCACATCAGCTCTGTCAACCATGCTGGCAATTATCTCTTTCAAGTGCTGCCAGGCCCTACTATTAGACTGTAACATAAACACTATTACCAAAAATTCCAAAAGCTATGAATGCCACACACAGCATTTCCCTTAGGACAGAAATATGTTTGCAGTCCCAAACAGCAACGTGCATTTATTTGTACAACACCTTTAACATGGAAAAACATTCCCTGGATGCATTACAGACACAATCTGACAATGCATGGGTGACAAAGCTTGGCCAAAGAGGTAGGGATATATTTAAAAGAGGGACCAAGGGGTTTCGGAAGGGAATGCTAGAAATTATGGGCTTGAGATCTAAATGAATTGATATTTATGGTGGAAAGAATAAAAATCAGCTTGGATAAGGAATCAGAATTGGAGGTGAAAAGAACTCCGAAGGTTGTAGGACTAGAAGATCAGTTAGAGGCAAGTGATTTGAAAACATTAGTAGGCATGAACATTGAAGTCCAAATTGAAAGCCAAATTGAAATCCAGAAAGCCAAACGGGCTGAGTTGAGTACAGCTGTACTTAAAATGAATCAGGACGTCAGAAACACTTCGATCCTATCTGGAACAAGGCTTTGATGAAGGAATGCTGAGAATTTTCTCTTTCCTTTCGAGTGTTACCGTGCAGCATAGCAGCACTTCATTGAATGGAAGATAAATAAGTTTCAGCATCTGTCTATACATATCCTCATCTTTTGCTAAATGTACTGGGAATATGGAGAGCAAATTCATCAAAGGAATAACTAAAATATTAATTTAAATTAGACTCAAGGGCAGCTGTTGCTACTCATTGTAAAACAACACAGGGTATTGTCTTAAGCTACAAGAACACTTCTTGTGATGCATTCTTTCCTGTCATGAACTTGGCTGAAGATGGAGGTAAGCTCTGCTTTCTTCATTAGCCTGACAGGAAGGGATTCTTGAGGTGAACACCAGTTCTGACAAATCATTATAAACCATAGCACGGACACTTGCTGTGTTAATGCAATCATTGTCATTTGTCAAAGTCACTTTTACTCTCCCCTTCCACCTCAACTAAAAGCCCTGCTGCAGCTGGAATCATACAGTTTTTGTTTACAAATTGTTCTAATGGAGAGGCCTACTTAATTCTACTCAGCCATGGTTTCACTCTGCTGTAACCTAAACCCACTTTATCAAGCAGCAGAGATAAAAAGGGATAAGAGGCTGAGGAATTTAAGAGTGAGTTCGTCACCAGGAGCCAGAGTTCAGTTTATGGGTTCATCATACATCAACTGATAGAGTGTGTCTAGGTTGTTTAAACATGAGAGAGATTGCTTAGTATTAAGTTTCCAGATGGCCTGACATGGAAATACACTGCATTTATCAAAGGCCTCTTCAGTTTCTGAAATGTAGCCACTTAAACTGTCTGGGCTACCACCAATGTAAATATTATGTGAAATAAATCTGGGTCCCCTTACCAGCAGGGGAACGAGATGGGGGTGGAGGGAAATGGCAGCAATGTGTTGAATTAGTTTTACTGATAGAAGTCAGTCTCAATTCCCACAGCAACTATTTTGATAGACGCTATAAAAGCTGACATAGCATTTTATAAACTCAAATGACAATGTGAACCTTGGGAATCCATTGAATGTTTTTTATCTTATTTTACACCAATTGCTTCAAGTAAAAAAATCTCAGCAAGTGTCACTGTACAGCCAGCTGGGAATCTCACAGGCAAATTCACCAAGATCTGTAGTTGATTCAAACTGTCACAAAAAAAAGACAAGAATTTCCCCCTCCTTCCCACACACACAAAGTGTGAGTGGGGTGGAGAATTGTTGTATGAACTTTCCGCATTTTGAAACAAATCTGTTTTAATCAGCTTTAGAACCATGTGATTTCAATCCCTTCACACTCAGGCATTAATCAATTAATTTCCCCTAGTTGAAGTTGACAACCAAAATGTTTTCATGTAGTGGGTGTACTCAGAAGAAGAATAAACATGGCACTGTTGTGAGTAACTTACATCCAAGTCAAATTTAAAAGTATAGATGGATGGTTACTGGATGTATAATCCACAGGCCTGGATTAGTGAACCTGACACAAGATCAAATCCAATTTAAATTTCGATAATTAAATAACATGGAATTAAATGTTACTGCCAGTATTACTAATTACTGGCTATGGTAATGCCTTTCAGAGAGTACATTTGTTCTCCTTACCCACTCTATTCTATTTATTACTGCAGATAAACAAAATATGCCTGTCTATTAACAGCCTGCTGAAACAACTCACCAAACTGATGTCAATGGTTCAACATCACCTTTACAAGGACAAATAGGATGGTTAAGAAATTGGAGCTCACACCAGCTCTGGTGTTAATTAATTAGAATTAAACATTGCAATGCTTGTTCCTTCAATTTAAGTCATTCTACCACTTACCATCTTACAAAGCAATTCAAGTTCAGTCTTTCAAAACCATGATTAGATACAACAGTCCTAACTTTCATAGAGTGGCATGAAGAACATTGATTTGTGCATTGAACTGAAAGGATAATCTGAATATACTGAAGAGAAACAGACCACTTGGCCCTGCCAGACTACATTGATATTCATTACACAAATTGCCTCCCATTCCACCAGCCTCATCTCAACCTTTTAATTTTTCTTTTCCAGCTTGTGTGTCTAAGCTATTTGCCTGAACCACTTCACATGGTATCATATTGCACATTCTAAATTTTTCAGAGAAAATAATTACTTATTTGGTAGACAAATTTATTAGTATTTGCCATGTTTTTTATGAATGCTGATTTTGGACTCTTCCTCAAATGAAAACATCTTACATGTGTCTAACTGTCCACTCTGGCTGTAATGAATAACTACAGTGAATCAGACAGCTACATCACCATACAATGTAATTAATGGGTTACTTTTTCACTGCTGCATTCTGTGCAAGTTTGGAAGTCCTGTTTTAGGAAGGACCTCAGAGGAAGCCTGTAAGCAATTTATCAAACCAGAACGAGTAATGAAGTGACAAAGCTGAATGGATAAACTTCTTTATATTCACTGGAGTTGTGAAAGCTGAGTATATGAACCAATTGATTTTCACCTATTCATCCATAACCAACTGTCCCAATCTATGTAGCCAGAGAGAGACAACCACCCCAGCTATTGTCTTGCATTGAAATGAGTGAAACTACTACAGAGCTATGCTAAGTTCTGGTTAAGGTACAGTTCTAGCAAGCTAATTGAACAGAGCTGATATGCATGGTGACTGAACACATCCTGTATTAAATTAATTGTCCCAGGTATACTGTTGGAACTTTGGGGTGATATTAGCTCTCTACAGTGACAAGTTAATGCATACAGTAAAACTGAAAAAACAATGGACTTGGTATATTTGATTGTGCTTCCTTCCATGTTGCTGCTTGACCTTTGTTATGCTTATAGCATGTTCTACTTTTGATCATATTTCCTGTATCTTCAGTTTTTTTGCTCTGAACGTTTGGAAAATATAGACAGCCGGACAGATAATTGTCAAATCGTTAGCATCACACTAGTGTGTGTGTCATAAACAAGCACCCTGCAGGTTTCCAGACCCAGTTTTCTAATTATCCATGAATCTTCGTATACATTTGATATTGTGATTTTTTTTAGAAGAATGAAGAGACAATTCCCTTTCCATGTTATCTTAATAAGCTGAGGCAAAGTTAACACTTACGATAGACCTCAGCCCTTGAGTCTCCAACAGCTTCAGGGAAGTCTCATAGCAGTTCCTCAACTGACGTTTAAGACGTTCATCACAGCTTCCTCTTGCTATAGGTCCCACAGTATGAATGACATCTAAAAGCAAAAAGGAACAAAATATCTTTCAGTCTAAAAGTGATTGAGCAGACGAGGCCATTGAGCCCACAATGACTATCGAGTCAGCCATTATACAGTGCTAACTGCATTAAAATATTGTGAATAAACAATAAAAACATCAACCTTGTGTCCAATTTTGTACCAGTCGTTTAATTATAACATCTTCAAATAAAATTGCAGTTACAAGCTGAGGAGTATGTCAGTGCTCAATTTCCTAACTAACTCTAAAATAATTGAAAATTTTTAAAAAATATCCCAAAATTAACATGAAAAATATTAATGATTGTGGGTTGATTTCAGGATGGCAATCAAAACTTCGAAGATTTTCTTAAAAAAAATCTTCCTATTCAAGTCAATAATGAATTCAGACTGGAGGTGAAATCAATTAGATTTGCCTTTTATTCATTCTAACTTCACATTCAAGACTATAATCTTGCTATTTCATGGACAGCATAATAAGGCAGTTACTTGTTCATCGAGCCTAATTTCACCACCACGAATTACAAAAAAGGAGCTATCTCACAACATTTTATTCAATCATCAGCAAAGACAGGATGACACTCTCCAAGGATCAAGCTACAATTGTAATTGGGCAGACAAAGCACTCCTACAGCAAGAATGAAATCACTGACATTTGGAAAGAATAGATAAATGCTTAAGAAATTGACGTACAGAGCAGCATCTATAAGCCGAACATGCATTATATAATTCAGTTCCTTGGGTTTTGCAATCAGTTTGTTCTTGTAACAGGAGAGAGGAGAGATGGGAAGCAGAGGTAGTGGGCCAAAATTACAATGAAGCAATTACAATTACTGCAACCTATGGGAAAAAATGCAAAGGTCTTTCAGTTAAGGTCGGGAGACAAGGTTAACTGAAATAAAACAGTCCAGACACTGAGGTGTGACCTGCCAGAATTTCAGAGAGTACACATGGTAGACAGAAGATGTTCTCAGTTGTGGATGGCTTCAGAATAAGGGACATAAATAAGGTAACCACGAACAAGGCACCCAAATAAAAAAAATCAAGAAATCACGAGAAAACATCTTTATCCACAAAGCAAATAAAATGTGTAACACCCTAATGTAGAGAATTGTTGAAATGAACAGCATAGATTCAGTGTAAAGGGAATAGTAATGCATATGAGTAAGAGAGCAGAATATAGGAAACACTGGATGCAGAAAGCTATAGTGTAAACAGCAACAGACTCTCAGATTGTTTGAGTTTTTCCTGTGCCACAAATAACACATAATAAACAACATCCTAATAAGTAACATGCAAATTAGGCTACAGTTACAAAACAAAAGTGAAATTTCATTCCAATCAAAAGTCAGAAGAAAAATATATAATGGAACATTCTTCCTTCTTCCTAAGATTTCAGAGGCCTTGAGAGGTTTTGCTACTTTTGGAAAGTCAATGCATTTATGTACATGAGAAACACAATGTTCTGACCTTGGTGTATCTAAGAAGCACTATGTTAGATTTTTGACTAAGCCTTTCAGTTCAAAAATAAAACGCAACTTATTTTACTGGAAGTGCAAGATAATAATGAAGGCATTGGAGGCTGGAGAATTATAGAACCAATTTTCCATTTTCCTGAAGAGCAAGATTTGAAGATTGAGAATGAAGTGTGGATTTTCAAAATTGGAGGATGTTGAGAGTCAATTTAAGAACAGAAAGAGAAATAGAAAGAAACAAGAAGTTGTTTAGAGAAGATAGATCAGGGAGTCCAGCTTACATTATAAAACTCAGCACATTTTTAATGATATTTTTGTATTCTCTAACAGGCAGCACGACTGTGAAGATAAAATAGTTTCCCTTGTGTAGGAGAGACATCTGCTAATGCTGATTGATCATTACAATGACACAAAAGGACATTTTTGCATCTCTTATCTTTCTATAACAATTGGCAATTAATGTGTAAATCCGTCAACATTTTAAAAATATCAGAGAAGCTACAGTCAAGACACTGAACAAATAAAAAAAGTGAGTTGCAGAGAAAAAAAATCAACCTGCAATTTCTTCAGGCTCACAAATCAATGAGTTTCTTTTAATGTTTGAAACTGTTCGGTGAATTGCAACATAAATAACAGTATCCTTGCTATTTTCTTACTTCAGCCAAAAAGCTTTATCACCCACATCATTATGAGCTCAATACAAAACTAAATCTCAAAAAAATTATTTTATGATATGCAACTTTTTTATTTGCCAGCTACGTCCTCAATATGAATGTGAACAACACTGTTCACATATTTAAAGTATTAATGCAGGATATTTTGATGCATGTCAATTGTCGAAGTGATCACACCAAAAATGTAATTTTTTTTCTCCACTGAGAAACCATTGAAAACCAGAACTTAAAAAAAAACTGGCTGATGTTCTCTGGAATAAAAATCACTAAATTTTGCAACTCTTTGTAAGGGCAACTGGTTGAGGTGATACTGAACAGTGAGAGTGTTCCTGCACTATTTAACAAAATTTGCTAAGAAACAATTTTGAGTCTTTGTCACGGCTTATTCATCACTTTGTGGCGACCCACTTCCCAGCGCACTCGAACCGGCTCACAAAGCAATGCGCGCCGGCATAGAGGCCGGTCCCAAAGAGGGAGCCAAGTCTGCTTCACCAGCAAGGGGAAAAGCCCGCACGCGGGACGGGACTGTGAATACGCGCTCCCTACAGCATTCCTGCCCAGGGAGGGTGGGATCAGGAAGGCTTTAAAGCAGAGCCGCGAAGTTTGAATAAACCTCTTTTGTAACTGCAGCTCACCGACTGGGTGTCGTTATTTCAGCGCTGTGTGTAGCACACCGCTACAATTGGTGACCCCGACGGCCCAAACGATATTTGGGCGGAAGATGAACGACGCCGCATCTGTTCATGCAATTTCATTAAAACTGCCAAGCTTCTGGACGCTGCGACCTCACCTATGGTTCCAGCAAGCAGAAGCCCAATTCCACATTTGGCAGATAACCTTGGATGCAGGCATGGCTGATCTGTAAATTTACCAATTAAAAGCCGTATCTTTTGATGGTGTCTCACAAGCATTTTCAGAACTTTATGTTAATTAATCTTAATTCCTCTTTTTTTTGTACCATAGAACCATAGAACACTACAGCACAGTACAGGCCCTTCAGCCCTCCATGTTGTGCCAACCCATATAATCCTTTAAAAAAGTACTAAACCCACACTACCCCATAACCCTCCATTTTTCTTTCATCCATGTGCTTGTCCAAGAGGCTCTTAAATACCCCTAATGTTTTAGTCTCCACCACCATCCCTGGCGTCATTCCAGGCACTCACAACCCTCTGTGTAAAAAACTTACCCCTGATGTATCCCCTAAACTTCCCTCCCTTAATTTTGTACATATGCCCTCTGGTGTTTGCTATTGGTACCCTGGGAAACAGGTACTGACTATCCACCCTATCTATGCCTCTCATAATCTTGTAGACCTCTATCAAGTCCCCTCTCATCCTTCTATGCTCCAAAGAGGAAAGTCCCAGCTCTGCTAACCTTGCCTCAAAAGACTTGTTTCCCAATCCAGGCAACATCCTAGTAAATCTCCTCTGCACCCTCTCCATAGCTTCCACATCCTTCCTATAATGAGGTGACCAGACTGAACACAATACTCTAAGTGTGGTCTCACCGGAGATTTGTAGAGTTGCAACATGACCTCTCTACTCTTGAATTCAATCCCCCTGTTAATGAAGCCTAGCATCCCATAGGCTTTCTTAACTACCCTATCAGCCTGTGCAGAGACCTTGAGGGATGTATAGATTTGAACCCCAAGGTCCCTTTGTTCATCCACACTCTTAAGTAACTGACCATTAATCCTGTACTCAGTCTTCTGGTTTGTCCTTCCAAAATGCAACACTTCACACTTGTTCAGATTGAACTCCATCGGCCATTTTTCTGTCCAACTCTGCAGCCTTTCTATATCCTCTTGTAACCTTCAACCACCTATAGCTCCATCCACAACTCCTCCAATCTCCATGTCATCCGCAAACTTACTCACCCATCCTTCCACCTCTACATCCAGATCATTTATAAAAATCACAAATAGCAGGGGTCCCAGGACAGATCCCAGTGGCACTCCTCTCGTCACCGACCTCCAGGCAGAATTCTTTCCTTCCACAACTACCCTCTGCTTTCTTCCTTCAAGCTAATTTTTTATCCAAACAGCCAAGATTCCACATCCCATGCCTCATGACTTTCTGGATGAGTCTCTCATGAGGGACCTTGTCAAGTGCTTTGCTAAAGTCCATGTAGACCACATCCACTGCCCTGTCCTCATCAATTTCTTTTGTTACCTCTTCAAAAAACTCAATCAGGCTCATGAGGCATGATCTTCCCTTCACAAAGCCATGTTGTCTATCCATGAGTAGACTATACTTCTCCAAATGCTCCAATTTGTATGGGAAAGTTAAGAGATCAAAACTCCAATCATCCTTTGCATGCTTGTGTGGGTATGAAGTGTGATCATCAGGGTGATGAGGAGTCTCAGCCCAAAATGCCGATTGTTTTTTCTCTCTATAGATGCTGCTTGACCTGTTGAGTTCCTTCAGCATTGTGTGTGCACTGCTCTGGACTTTCAGCATCTACAGAATCACGTGCTTCAAATTACAATTCTGCTTTGTTGCCCTGGTTTCTTTTGAATGCTGGGTGTGTATAGTTTGCCACCCCTTCTAGTGAATCAGAAGAAATTATTTTTATCCTCATTGCTGTGTTCATGCTTTGGATAATATTAGTGCCACTTAGTTATAGGGAATGAACAGGCCAGGTTCCATTTTAACTGAACCCACTGATAGTTTGGGTTGTTATGTTAAATTCTGTGAAAAGAAAGTAAATGGGTTGTTTTATCAAATATATTAATAACTCACCATGTAACCCTAGTGTAAAATTACCTCTGAATGCTAAATTTTACCATCATGTATAACTATTAAGGCAAGAGCAGGAAAGAGCTAGTTTACTCATGCATTTTACATGTACGGTCCTTCATAAGTTAAATTAATCAGTGCACTTTATTTCTTTCATACTGTGAGCAGTGAATGTAAAATTCAAAGACATCCATTAGTAAGGTTCAAATATCTATCATTACAGAAGATAAGTTCTGACTTTTAATTCAGTATAAATAAAAGAACAGTGAAAACACTCATGGATGCTTGTTATAATGATGTTGAACATCATTAACAATAAGAGGATGTATATATTTTTAATGTTGGTTAGTACTTATTCAGTTTCTTCAAAATCACATTTGAGTTTATTGTCAAATGCAAAGTACACATGGGCACAGGTGTAATGAAAAAGCAAACTGCAGCAACATCACAGACACAAAGCGTTATTTAAGCAGTGCTTACAAGAAAATTAAACATATTGTTTTCAAGAAATAAGACAGAACAAAAGCAAAATTAATTTTAGTGCCAAGTGATCAAAGTTTTCCTAAACTGTGGTGATTTGGGTTGTGCAGGTTGGTTCAAGAACCAAAGGCAGAAGATATTCTTGAACTCGGTGGTGTGGGTCTTCGACCTTCTGTACCTCTTGTTTGATGGTAGCTGCGAGAACAAACTTATCAAGATGTACTGTTGATATGGCAACCAACCTATTTTTATGTCTGTATGTTGTACATCTCCACAAAGTATAACATTGTCTTTCATCTCCATAACTATCAATCCTTCTTTATCATCAGCTTTCAATTTCTTTCTTTCCATCCTTTTTCCATCTGCCTCTTTCTCCATTTCAACAATGTCTCAACATTCTGATATAGAGGAATTTGTCTGTGAATACCCAGGATTCTTCGAGAGATCGATTTATTCAGTCCCACTCTCTGCATGCGCTCTATTTTCTTGACATTCTGTCAAGCATTGATCAGTTTCTTTGTTGACTCTGAACCTCCCACCCCAACTCTGATTTCTAACAACACCAAGACATGAAATAAATTTTTAAGTGTAACCCTGATCTGTAAACGGATACTCAGGAGATATGTCATACCAGCAGTGAAGTCAAATGCATGATATTTGATGATAGTGATATTGATGCTTCCACATTTTTTTCCATACAACCCACTAAATAGCACATTTAACCACAGGAAAGCCACTTCCACCAAAAGGAAGAAACTCACCTAATTCTTACTGATTGTGCAGAAGAGGCCACTTGTAGATCTTGAGGAAACTTAAAGACTCGCATCTTCTACCCAAATATCCACTTATAATATCACTATCTCAAAATCCTTTGAGAAATAAGGAGACAATTCCTGTAATTATTCTATTCCCTATCCTTAGATAGTCTTACAGCAGTGTGTACAATTTAACACTGCCACTTTAAGGAGTCCAATGCAAAGTGAAACTATTGAGAATGTTAGAAATCTGAAATAAGAGAAAATGATAGAAGTACTCAGCCCATTATGTCAGATTCTGATGAAAAGTTATTGAGCTGAAACATCAATTCTTTTATTTTTCTCTTGATAGATGCTAAATATTTTTGGCATTTCCATTTTTATTTCATGAAGTTAAATATTGCAGATTACTTACCAACCTTGGATGTGGGTAAAATGAAGGAATGTGAAAAAGATTACGTTTTGTTGCCTATACAAAGATAGCGTTGTGTATGTCTGAATGAAAACCTTTCTCCACCAGTACCAGGTTAAAATGGCATGTGTCCCTGTGTAGATGTAATCACAAACATGTAGATTGCTATCCCTTTGTATCTCAAAGCACACAGCAGATAATCAAAGATTTTGTAAAGCAAATACTGTTCCATTTTTATTGAACATCTCCAAAGACAAGTTTGAGTGGCCATATTTGAAAGTCAATGTTTCATTCATTGAAGATCAGGAATCCACTATTCAAGTTCTGTGGCTGAAGTCATCCAATTGTTTTTTGAAAACAAGTGTATGTGAAGCACTATAAACATACCAGAAAACAAAACAAAGTACTCTTTCTTTGATCCCAGACTCAAAAAGTATTTTTAAAAGGCCTAATAATGATGGTCTCTGCTGTAAATTTACAAAGACTCAGGGCTCCAGAACTGTTAATTGGTTATAGTCTTTTCAAATGATGAGTGTTATAAAATATTGAGATAAAATAGCACAAACTCAATTGCATGCCTGACCTTTCAATCCAGCTGACAGATTCATCTCCATAATTTGAAATGACTAAATTGTGTGGATGGAGCTGTAATAAGTGCTTGATAAGGTCCCTGTGATGTTTTGGGTTCTTTCTATTCTTGTTCCCCTTGATTATTTTGATGCTTACAGCATGGATAAACTGCGTCTGTTCGAGTGCCCTGCACCAGTAATGACTACATACAATACTGTGCAAAAGTCTTTGGCACATGCTGTAGCTAGGATGCCCAAAACTTCTGCACAGTATTGCATTTGTCAATGTAGAGTGGACGAGTTTGTAAATCTGGTGGCAGCAAAGGATGTTGGGAATGGTGAGGGTGGAATGCGGCAGAGGAGTGTGAGACAGGTTGAGGAGGAGTGGCAGGGGCGGGGGGGGTGGGGTTGGTGCTTCCACCTACGCAGCCCTCAGTGTTATTCTTCTTCCATTTTCTCCCCACCAGCAGACATATCAGACAGGTTAACCAATATGTGGTTATGTCTACGTCCTGGAACAATATTCCTCTACAAAACACAACTGAAGTTCCAACTCTTCCTCCTTTCCCCTCCATCCAATGCAACAACAGTCTTGAAATCCAAAGCCTATACAAGTTACTTCTCTGCCAGTTTTGTGGTGGTTGAGACTATTGTCGAACTATTTTAACAACATTGTCTTACTTTAGATGCATCAGAGTATTGCAATGGGGAGCCAATGCACAAACTCAATTGCCTTTGTCAGGCTAAAATACACCTAGTGGCCTCTTTATTAGGTACACCTGCACAACTGCTTGTTAATGCAAACGTCAAATCGGCCAATCATGTGGCAGTAACTCAATGCATAAAAACATGTAGACATGGTCAAGAAGTTCAGCTGTTGTTCAGACCAAACATTGGAATATGGAAGGAATGTGATCTAAGTCACTTTGATTGTGGAATGATTTGTAGCTAGGTGCCAGAAAGGGTGGTTTGAGTATCTCAGAAACTGCTGATCTCCTGGGATTTTCATGCACAAACTTCTCTAGAATTTACAGAGAATGGTGTGGTAAACAAAACATTCAGTGAGCGGCAGTTCTGTGGGTGAAAATGCTTTGTTAATGAGAGAAGTCAGATGAGAATAGCTGGGCTGGTTCAAGCTGACAGGAAGGCAACATTAACTCAAATGACATTACAACAGTGGTGTGCAGAAGAACACCAATGAATGCACAATACATCTGATCTTGAAGTGGATGGGCTACAACAGCAGAAAATCATGAATGTCCCTCTGCAACCGGATCTTTGACTTCCTACCTGGAAGACCACAATCAGTGCGGATTGATGATAACATCTCCTCTTCACTGATGATCAACACCGGCGCACGTCAGGGGTGTGTGCCCAGCCATCTCTACTCTCTCGCAGAAGCCTGAAGGCACACACTCAGTCATTCAGGAACAGTTTTTTCCCTTTACCATCTGATTCCTAAATGGACATTGAACCTATGAACACTACCTCACTTTTTTAAAAAAAACATATATTAGTTCTGTTTTGCACTATTTTTTAATTTATTCAATATACATATATACAGTCGGCCCTCCTTATCCGCGGATTCCACATGCGCGGATTCAACCAACCGCAGATCAGGAAAACCCATAAGTTCTCTCTTCAGCACTCATTGCTTGAGCATTTACAGACTATTTTTTCTTGTCATCATTCCCTAAACAATACAGTATAACAACTATTTACATAACATTTATATTGTATTAGGTATTAGAAGTAATCTAGAAATGATTTAATAGTACAGGCAGTCACTGGGTTATGAATGAGTTCCATTTCTGTGTCCATCTTTAAGTCGGATTTGAAGTCAGAACAGGTACATCCGGTATTGTTTAGCGTCAGTTAGTCAAACGTTTTTCTTAGTATATAGTGCATATTTTACCTTTCTATGCATATAGTAATAATTGTAGCTTTCATTGGGGCAGGGCCTTTCACATTCTCCATTAAAATTGTTCCGATCGTTGACCGACTGTAGCCTAACGCTTTTCCAATGACCGATGGTGTTTCATTTCTTTCTGATCGCTTTCTTACTTCCACCTTATTTTCAATTGTGATCGTGATTATTTTTGTGAACAGAAACACTGCGGATTCAGAGCTGCACCACCAGGTCCTAATGTCCACTGCACAGGGACATGTTTAAAAAAAGTCCGGGGTTCCGCTGGGTCCTAAAGACCACCGCACTGACACATGTTAAATAAAGGACTTGAGCATCCACGAATTTTGGTATCCGCGGGGGGTCCTGGAACCAATCCCCTGCAGATAAGGGGGGCCAACTGTACTTAATGTTATTTATTTGTTTGTTTGTTCATTTTATATTATCATGTATTGCATTGAACTGCTGTTCTAAGTTAACAAGTTTCATGACACATGCCGTTGATAATAAACCTGATTCTGACATACAGGAGATACCTTAATAAAGTGGTTTCTTAGTGAATTCTGCAGAGAGTGGTGCAGACAGTCCAGCGCATCTGTAGTTGTTAACTTCCTATTATTCAAGACATTTACAAGGACAGGTGTTTTGAAAGGGCCCGTATAGGATCACTGGGGACCCGAATCACCCCAACCACTAACTATTCCAGCTGCTACCATCCAGGGAACAGTACCGCAGCATAAAAGCCAGGATCAACAGGCCATCAGACTGATTAACACACTGATTTGAGTGTACTCTTATTGTACATTGGCTGTTCTGTTTATTATAAATTATTATAAATTACTGTGATTGCACATTGACATTTAGATGGAGTTGTAACTTTTTTACAACTCGTGTAGGTAAAAAAGAAGTTTTTTACTTCTCATGAATGTGAAGGATGTAAGAGATAAAGTCAATTCAATTCGAAGCGTATCACAATCATTATCACAAACAACCTGCATAACAAGTTGGTACAGCAAATGCTCAGCACGTGACTGTAAGAAACTGCAGAGAGTTGTGGACACAGCTCCACACATCGCGGAAACCAGTCTCACCTCCAAGGACTCTGCCTGTACTTCTTGCTGCCTCAGTAAAGCAACAACGTAATCAAAGACAAGCTCCTCCCCCCTCCCTCCAACCCTGGACATTATCCCTTCCCCCTTCTTACGTAGCACAGAGTACAAAAGTCTGAAAGCACATACTGCCAGAATAGAGGACAGCTTCTGAACCGCCATTCCCTAGTACAAGATGGACCCTTGACCTCACAGTTTTTTTGTTATGATTTTGCAGCTTGTTGTTTACCTGCACTACACTTTCTCCTTAGCTATTACCCTTTATTCTACATTGTTTAACTTTAACCCTGTTTGACCTCAATGCACTGTGTCATGATTTGATCTGTTGGAATAGTATGCAAGACAAGTTTTTCACTTTATCTCAGTGATAAGAAATCATTTCCAGTATTTCATGGTATGGAATTGCTCCGCAGCTAACTAAAGCTGCACCCGCATGAGGCGTCCCAATACCTGGCAACGATGATACCAATTAATAAATAACTGCACCGGAGCTCCCCCAGCCACTTTGTATTTATTCCAGTATATTCTCAATTGATTATGCAGTTATGCAAATTGGTTTGTAGCTTCAGTGATCTCAAAGTTTGGATTATTTGGTTACCATCCTGATTTAATTCAAAATCCCTAGCATCCTAAAGACATCAATCAGGTAGTCACTCTTTGATCAATAACGCAAAAGAAATTTCTAGGTTTAATGCAAGGTAATTCCACCTCTATCAGCACATTGATCTAAAGAAGTTACTATCACTCTTGAACATCCCCACCTGCTCACCCAGCTTATACTTAGAATATAGGAACAGAAACAGGGCTTTCTGAGCCTCTAATAAATCAGATCATGATTGTTGTCACCTAATAGTCAGAGTACAGCACAGCAACAGTACAGTACAGAAACAGGACCTTCTGCCCATCTAGCCCTGCTGAACCATTAGTCTGCCTCATCCCATCGACCTACAACTAGACTATAGCACTCCATTCCCCTCCCATCCATGTACCTATCCAAATTTCCCTTAAATGATGAAATCAAACACATAATCAACACTTGCGCTGGCAGCTCGTTCCACACTCTGAGAGAAGAAACTCCCCCTCATGCTTTCCTTAAACATTTCACCTTGAACCTTTAACCCAGGACATCTGGTTGTGGTCTCACCCAACCCCAACAGAAAAAAAGCCTGCTTGCATTTACCCTATCTATATCCCTCATAATTTTGTATACCTCTATGAAATCTCCCCTCAGTTTTATACATCCCAGAGCCCTAACCTATTTAATCTTTCCTTAAAACTTGTAAATTTTCTCTGCATTCTTTCAATCTTATTTACATCTTTCCACAGAATACTCCACATTAGGCCTCAGCATCCCAACTTGCATTTGTGCCATCTATACCCTTCAAAATTTTGTGTACCTCTGTGAAATCTCCCCTCAGTTTTTTTGTACATTCTGTACTCTTTGACTCTATGTATTGTGCTGTACTCTTATCAGGTGACAACAATGTGCCAGAAGTTTCTTTACAGCTCTATCTACCCGTGTCACCACTTTCAAGGAATTATGTATCAGTATTCCCAGATCCCTGTCTTCTGCACCCCTCAGTGCCCCACCGCTCACCATGTAAGGCATAGCCTAGTTGGCCCTCCCAAAATGCAGCACTTCACACTTGTCAGCATTAAATTCTATCTGTCACTTTTATGCTCAATTTTCCATTTGGCCCAGATTCCGCTGCAAACTATGTTAGACTTCCTTGTTGTCCACCACAACCTCAATTTTAGTTTAATTCAAAAATTTGCTGATTCAGCTTACTACACTATTATGCCGATAGTTGATGTAGATGACAACAACAATGGACCCAACACTGATCCCTGCGGTATGCCACTAGCTACAGGCCTCCAGTCAGAGAAGCAACCATCTGCTAACACTCTCTAGCTTCTCCTGAAAAGCTAATGTCTAATCCACTTAGTACCTCATCTTGAATGCCGAAAGACTGAACCTACTTGACCAACCTCCCATGCAGGACCTTGTCAAAGGCATTGCTAAAGTCCATGTACATCTACTGCTTTGCCTTCATCAACTTTCCTAGTAACTTCCTCAAAAAACTGTAAACATTGGTTATGCACAACCTAAATATACAAAGGCGAGTTGACTAACCCTAAACAGTCCCTATCTATCCAAATACTTACATATCCGGTTCCATAGAACACCTTCCAATCCTTTCCCACTATTGACATGAGGCTCATCAGCCTATAATTTACTGGTTCATTTTTTGGAGCTTTTCTTAAACAAACCAACAACATTAACTACCCTCCGTTCCACTGGCACCTCAGCTGTAGCTAAGGATGTTTTAATTATCTCTGCTGGGGTCCATGCAATTTCTGCAGTAGCCTCCCACAGAGTTCAAGGAAATGCCTTGTTGGGTCCTGAGGATTTATCCACCTTTATTTGACAAAAGGCAGCAAACTCCTCCCCCTATGTAATCTATGAAGTGTGTATCTATGTAATCTATGACCATGAAGTCAATGCTGTTTTTCCTCACTTCCATAACTCAGTGTCCAAATACAGGTAGAAAAAAATCCATTTAAGATCTTCCCAGCTCTTTCAGCTCCACACATAGATTACCACTCTGATCTTCCAGAGGACAAATTTTGTCCCTTGTATTCCTTTTGCTCTTGATATATCTGTAGGTCCTTAGGATTCTCCTTCTCTTTATCCAGCTCATGGCTTATTTTAGCCCTCCTGATTTCCTGAAGTGTTCTCTTGCATTTCATATATTCCTCACTTTATGTCATTTGTTCCCACCTGCCTTTAACTGAGATGCACCTCCTTCTTTTCCTTAAACTGGGCCTCAATATCTCTCAAAAACCTGTTATCCTTGCCTTTTATTCTGACAGGAACATACAAACTCTCCTCTCAAAATTTCACTGGATGAAAATGAAAAAAATTCAATTGAGAAACTTCCTAGAGTAGAGAATTCAAAACTAATCAAGCCATGTTTAGCATGTAGGACCCTTTGTTGTCTTGCCTTTTCATGATGCTTTAACATGGTAAATTATCTCACAGCATTATGACTGAACAAGATATTTGGACAGGTACAGACAGAGGGATATGGGACAAATGCAGGCAGATGGAACAAGCTTAGATGGACACCTTTGTTTGCCTGGTCGAACATAAATTCTGCTTCTGTGCTGCAGGACTCCAAGAATCAAAATTTTTGACAGAGCCACTAAAGGGGCTGTTAGGAAATTGACCAAACAACACGATTAAATATTTAGCATTGCACAAGCTTCTTAAAGGAGAAGAGACAGAGATGGAGGCACAGAATTTGGGAAGGCTGCAGCTTAAGGCCTTGACAAATGAATGCTCAATGGAATGAAATCAAACAAGCACAACTATCACTGAAAATGTGCAGAGATCTTGGAAGGACAGATTACTGAAATAGATAGGACAAAGTCAAGGAAGGCAAAGTGAAACAAAGGAACAAAAATAGCTGAACCTGATGAACTGGCAGCATTTACAAATAATCTAATTTAACTATGAATGTAGTGAATTACAGTATTTCTATATCATAACAGTAATAGCTCTGGTCAGTCTATGCAGATCATACCTGGAATACTCAAACCTGAGTCTCTCAATCAAACTTTTATTCCCCTCCACAGATGCTGCCTGACCGCTGAGTTCTTTCAGTATTTTGTGTGTTGCTCTAGATTTCCAGCATCTTCAGGATCTCTTTTGTTTTTGAATGAAACTTGAGTCATCCAACTAAGAGAATGCAGCATTTACCAGGGTCAATCACCATCTCTTGCTCGGACACAAGCCTGCGGCCACATAAGAGTCAGGTGACTTCATCAATAAATGATTGAGTACACGAGGCCAGGTGCTTGTTTTACTTGATGCACAGCTGGTTGTAATTTACCTTGAAAGAAAGCTGCTTCAGTGCTGAAAGAATTGGAATTCCACAAGGACTTATAAGGGGGTGTATCATGTCAAAGGAACCCTGCACAATCTCTGGTTAAAAGTTCAAATGCAAAACTTTTGTGTAAAAGAATTCCTCATAATAAGGACACAAAAGACTGGAGTGATGCTAAAGATTATGAAATGGTGCTGTGCAATTAGACTTATTAGAATTCACTTGAGTTGACAAGCCGTGATTAAAACTACTTTCTTGCTGCCCATTGCAATCATCTATGCACTCTACGAATCAACAAAGCATGTAATGACTGACAATCCATAAAATAATTCATGAGAAAAGAATCTTTAATTAAGTCTGAGTGGGTTACCTCAACATCTATACGAGACCAATAGCAGGTTAGCATCTTCAATAAAAAAAAATCAGTCAAATTATGAAAGGTCATCTAAGCTGGTGACTTGCAAGACTGCTTCTTGAGATCTCTACAGTTTGGAATTGAACTCCTATTAAGGATCAGACAGAACTATCAGTATCAGATGTATAACTAAAAAGAAAGTGCAAGAAGAAACAGACAGATGGCTATTTGTTGTGGAAGGTGATATGTAAATCCATGTATTTGGTTTTGGTGTACTAAATCAGAATAAAATACCATGCTGCATAGAAGTGAAAAATAAATGAACCATGAGAAAATAATTCATCTTTATCTGCACAGTAAAAGGACCAGAGTTTTCTTTCAATTGGGAGTACAATGTGGTTTTAAATCCACAGCAGATCAGCACAATCAAAATATGTTTTCAGGCAGTTATCCTTCACTGCAGCACATACTACATGAACTGGGTCTTGCCAGACACAGCCCACGGGATCTGACTGAGATGCAAAAGGTGAATTGTCCTGCACTGTACACTAGAGTCAGGTGGTGACTCAAAATGCTGCTGTGTTCCACCAGCATTTTGTTTGTGTTGTTTGAATTTCCAGCATCTGCAGATTTCCTCGTGGTGACTCAAAAGCTTGGCTTCAAATGGCAGAGTCCAAAGATCCTGCTCTTGGAATGCCCTTGACATTCTTTGACAGCAGGTAATACTGAAGTCAATGATGCAAAGGAAGGGATGAAGGATCTATTAAAGTAATTGATTACAAATAATTAAAATAAAGGCACATACCTAGAAATAGTAAACAGTTAACTAAAGTAACATTAAAAACTTAATTTCTGCATTTATTTCATGGCCTGTAGACCTTCTATCCTCATACACATGACTGACATCAAGGATCCTGTGGGCCCTATCAAAAGCGATGATGAATCAGCATACAGGAGAGAGAATGAAAATTTGGCTGAGTGGTGTAATAGCAGCAACCCCTCACTCAATATCAGTAAACCAAGGAATTGATTGTAGACTTCAGGAGAGGGAAGTAATAATTGTAATTGGAAGTAATAAAGTAATCCACCAGCAAGTAATAATTGGAGGGTGAGAGGTGAAGAGGGTAATTGGAGGGTGAAGAGGGTAATTGGAGGGTGAGAGGTGAGTAACTTTAAATTCTTAGATGACACTATCTCGGAGGACCTGTCCTAGAACCACCATATAAATATAATTGTGAAGAAAGCATGGCAGTACTCTCCTTCCTCAGGAGTCAGCAGAGATTCGGCATGGCATCAAAAACTTTGGCATATTTCTATAGATGAGCGGTGGAAAGTGTGCTGACTGGCTGCATTACGGCCTGGTATGGGAACAACAATGCCTTTGAGCAGAAAATTCCACAAAAAGTAATGGATTCAGCCCAGTATATCATGGGTAAAAGCCTTCCAACCAATGAACACATCAACATGAAATGTTACCATAGAAAAGCAGTATCAAAGATCCTCACCACCCGGGCCATATTCTTTTCTCACTGCTGCCATCAGGTAGATGGTACAAGTGCCTCAGGACTCGCAGCACTAGGTTCAAGAACAGTTACTATACCTCTACCATCAGGCTCTTGAACAAAAGGAGGTAACTACAATCATTCTACTTCTGGTGTTCCCACAACTGATGGTCTCAATTTAAGGACTCTTTATCTTGTTATTTCATGCTCGTTATTTATTCCTATTTATTTATATTTGCCTTTGCACAGTTTGTTGTCCAATGATCCAGTTTACAGTTACTGTTCTATAGATTTGCTGAGTATGCCAGCAGAGAAAGAATCTCAGGGTTGTATGTGGTGATATGTACGTACTCTGATAATAAATTTTACTTTGAACTTCGATAAACCGATCCCCAGTTCTAGTAACTCGAAAGAACGTTGGCTCCAGTGTTTCTGGAAAAAACATTTCTTAAAAATAAACTATACTTGTTACAACTACCATTTTCAATCTGGAGTCAGTCTGGTCCTTCACCTTGAGGATACCTCTCCCACACTGGAAAACTCCCTTAAGGGACATGGGTGGCAAGGCTTTGTTTACTTTCCAAATGTAATTATTCATCAAGCATGGGCGTTGAACCACTTTCTGTTGAAACAGGAGAGTACACTTGACTTTGAGATGGGATTTACAAGATTTAGACCCACTGTTAATGCATCTGTGCTGACATATTTACAGATCAGGCTGGTCTGCAGCTTGAAGAGGAACCTACAGGAAAGGTGTAAATTGTGCACTGCTGCACTCATCATTTTTAGTGGCAGCAATCTCAGGTGAGAAAGGTACTGCTGGAGTATCATAGCTGTGTGACTGCACTGCATTCTGTAGCCGGCATACATTAAAACTTTTGGATAGTGGTGGAGACAATGAAGATCTGGATGATGGATAGGGAGCCAAGTGGGGTGATTTGTTCTGGATCATGTTGAGCTTCTCAAATGTTGTTGCAACTGCCTAATCCATGCGAGTCAGAGAATTCCACCGTGCTCCTGCCTAGTGAGATGTCAAAGGAAAGTCTTTGGGTGTCAGAGTCGTTCACTACAGGGTGCCCAGAACCGATGTGTTCTTATTGTCACAGTATTAAGTGTGGTAGCTTCAGAGATACATATCATAGTGGACGCAACATTTAGTGACATCATTATCATTAAGGATACATGATTCTATTCTGTCACAGTTATGAGTTGCAACTCTCACTTGCTGCTTCATCAACCCATCCCAAGAATTGTTTAGGTATTGCTGGCTGAAGTACATGCACCTGCACAAAAAGGGAGAACAACATCAGCAAACTGAGAGTTTCTTAAGGAGGATTGTTTTATTTTTTGGAAGAGTTACAAACGGAATTGAACATCAGTTAAAAGCCCTATTTCTGACTATATGATGAAGGGTAAGTGAGCAGGTGCATAAAGAAGATCATCAGGGACACCAGTCACCCCAACCATAAACTGTTTCAGCTGCTTCTGTCTGGCAACCAGTACTGCAACATTAAAGCCAGGACCAACAGGCAAGGGGACAGCTTCCTTCTACAAGCCATTAGACTTACAAATTTACATGTCTGTACACTGCAACGGAGTCATAATGAAAAGTGTTTTTACTCTCTCACATTGTAGGAGCAGAGTAAGGTAGAAACAGAGGTAAGCCAGCAGGCCCTTGCAGACCGCACTGAAAATCTGATATCATCAATAACTGCCATCTGCCCATTTTAATTCAAATAACAAACAGTGATGATAACGGCAAACAATTCATGGAATGATTTGGAAGCAAATCTTTGGATCTACTACAGTTTCTTGAAGGCGGGAGTGGGGGGGGGGCTGCAGGTAGTCCTGCCAGAAGAGTACATGAACCGCCTTGTGTACAAATGAGAATGCCATAAGTCAAAAGGTTCAAAAACAGACAGGCTAAAGTTGGAGTGGAAGCAGACAGTAGAATGTGGTGTAGTGTACTCATGACTGGATATGGTGTATTGGATGTGGGCTTAGAAGATCAATGGATATACTTTGGTTTCATGGAGACTAGTGTGACAAACAGCATCTCAGCCAAGTTTCAATGTCGAGCATAATAAAGCCCAATAGGAAAGACAAGGTTGTGGAGAGGTGAACCTACGTTTCATCATCAGGTTTTGTTTAAAGCAAAAAGTGCCTTTACTTTGAGGATAGAAGACACTACTGCAAAACAACATATTACTGTAAAGAGATGGACAAAAAAAATCTAAAACTATTAGGCAAGTTTTGCTATATTGTCTTTATAACTGTTGTCCTTTCTATTTCAAGTCATCGTTGGTATATTTTATAAGGAGGAAAATCAGTTTTAATTGTTTGTTGCTGTTGTAAAAATTGATCTACAATAGAGAAATATAATTAACTGTCAATGTTTGGAAATGTACAGTGTGCAAAGTGTCCAGAGTAATCCAGGTTGTATATCGATGTCTCAGTGATAATGGAATTTAGGATTATCAGTTGGGCTGCCCAGTAGCTGAGCTCTCAGTGCTGTCCCAGAATGCATTCTCACAGGTACTATAAAATCAAGCAGCAATCTATTAAGTACAATTTGATATATAGGGCAGGAGAAAAGCAATTATAGGGATTGTAAAAGTGTTTGGATGCGATTAAAGACAGTGCTTCTACTTGATGTTCACATACACTCACTGATGTGGAAAGCTCATGTGGTTACAAAAACAGCTATCAACACATATTCTAAGAATTAGTTAGCTGAGTGATAAAAAAGACAGAGATTTCCATTCTAACTAAAAGGACTGCAAGTCTTGTTTGAGCCTAATGCAGATTCTTTACAGTTCATAGAATCCTTCTTATTTTTTTAAACATTTTACTGTACTGTCTTCTCATTAAAAGCCAAGGATACCATAAGCCCAAATGAGGGTCATTCTACCTTTCATAAATCAACATTGACAACTAGCCACTGACATGTGCACAACATGTGTTTTGTGCACTAGTACAGCATATTCAGAACTTGATTTTGATTGTATTGCTGAAATGGGTTTGAGAGATGCCTTAAGACCATCAGTTCTTACTGCACAGCCAGTTATTTAGCGATACAGCACGGAGAAGACTCTTCCAGTCTTTCGAGAAACAACACCCCAGCAACCCCATGACCCTGATAAACCCTAACATAATCACAGGACAATTTATAATGTCAAATTAACCTACCCAGTAGGTCTTTGGACTGTGGGAGGAAACCAGAATCCAGAGTAAACCCACACGGGGGAATTGAACTCCGAATGCCTGAGCTGTAATAGCATTGCGCTAACTGCTATGCTACCTTGAAACAGACTCATTTTCTCAAACTGTCCTCGTCAGTTGCTGAACATTGAAATAGGATACAAAAGGGCTGGATCAAGTCAAGGGGTCCAGTCCACTTGCAAGGCGCAAATTCAATGGACAGCTTTGATGCACCGTCAATAACTCTCGGAGACGTGAGGCAAGATATAGGCTTTTATTGGCTGGAAGAAAGAACAAGCAGCAAATGACCACCACACTACATCCTGGAGACTGAGGCCGGGGCTGCGTCTCCAATCGCCTTTATACTGGGGTCCATGGGAGGAGCCACAGGAGCAGTCAGCGGGGGGGGGGGGGGGGTGTCCAGACAGGTATATGTAGTTCACCACAAGCTTGAAACCCCTGAGCACAAACACTACTGCTAAATGTATCCGCATTTATGCTCCTAAAGACAACATGTGGATTGAGAAACTGTAATGATCTGCAGTGAGTGCAAGTGGCTGAAAATTGTCTTACTGAAGCTAAGACTGCAATACATTCAGAACATTTTAAGATGGCCAATGAAATTCTACACACAGACATCTGATGGAAGTTAACATTTAGAGGATCAGTATCAGTGTCTTGATCATTCTTGATTCTGAGGAGAGCTTAAAACATATTTATTTATATTTTAACATCCGTGTCCCCTTCACAGGAATGAACATCTGCCTTGCTTCAAGAAGAATCAGAATCAGGTTTAATATCACCGGCACATGTTGTGAAATTTATTAACTCTGCGTGCGGCAGCAGTAATATAATATAAAAGCAGCATGATAATATAGAAAAAAACCCTGAATCACAATAAATAGTGTGTGTGTGTGTGTGTACACACACGTACTCAAAAAAATGGTTAAATTAAATAATTTAGGTGGCGTTCATGAGTTCAATGTCCTTTCAGAAATCATTTGGCAGAGGGGAAGAAGGTGTTCCTGAATCATTAAGTGTGTGCCTTCAGGCTTCTGTATCTCCTTTCTGATGGTAACAATAAGAAGAGGGCACATCCTGGGAGCTTGGCATTGTTAATGATGGATGCCGCCTTTTTGAGGCACTGCTCCTTGAAGATGTCTTGGATACTATTGAGGCTAGTACCCAAGATGGAGCTGACTAATTTTTCAACTCTCTGTCTGCAGCTTACTTCAATCGGTGCAGTACCCTCCCCATACAATATAGAAGCCACACTGTTTTAATAAGGACTTCTATTGAAATAGCAAACCTCCCTCTTTTCATTCTCAATTGTCAAGGTTGTCTCATTCCATGAAAATGACTGCAGTGCCTACTAAAACAATAAAAATCCTGCAGACAAAGCAGCAACAGCCTGTGATGAGCTAATCGGCTTCTTGGAAAAACAACATCTAAATTAGAAAGTGAGCAGAGACAATAAAGAAAACGAGCTATGAAAATAAAAATGTAAAGTGATTTTGGAGGACTCAATACCATTTCTGGAAATATAGATTAAATATAGACATAAATGCTCTCTAAAGACAATAAGTATGTCACTTTGAATCTGAAGTACTGGGAGAAAATAAAAAGACACAGAGGGTGTCATTAAGTGGAAGTTTTTAAAACAATACAAACTGTCATTATGTGAAGGTTAGTACTCAAAATAGCTGGCATTGCTGATTTTTTTTCCCCTTCCTCTGCTATTTAGTTTTCCAGAATATTTGAAAGTCTATTTTTTTCTTTTTACAATATTTTTATTCAGAAGAAAAAAACAAGATTTACAGAGTGCAACACATAGATACAACTCAACATAACTTGTGTATATTCATATGTTGTAATAAAATTGATCAAAATGTTATAACTTAACACATAAAGGTATACTACTCTGTAATCAAAAAATTAAAGATAGGTCATACATCATAAAATAAATTTTTTATATAAAAAAAAGTCAACCCCCTACCAACTACCTAAGAAAAAAGCTGATGGATGATAGTCGATAATTAGGGGAAAAAACATATTTGCTTAAGAAGTGAAGAAAAAAATATACATAAAAGTCTGTGCACTGTTAAACTTTATAAATTGGAAAAGTAATTTAGGAAAGGTCCTCAGATATCATAAAAAGATTGTTTCGAATTTAAGTAGGAAGTCTACTTTTTAGATCGACACAAGATCTTGCATTTTGATTTTGCACTCAACAGACAAAGGTGAGGTTGGTTCAAAGCTCTGAAACAGGGTAAAAACGAGTGCCTAATGAAAAGCTTTAAGGTAAGGATTAGCTTTGAACTATTTATCTATTTGTCTCATGTACACTGAAGCATTGAAACATTGAGTGAAATGCATCGTTTTGCTTCAAGTCAAGTCAACAAGACTTGCGCTGGGCAGCCTGCAAGTGTTGCCATACTTCACTGACGAAAACCTATCCCAGTCAAATAACTGAAGCAACTTACTACCTTAACCAAGTATCTTTGGAATGTTGGAGGAAACTGGGACATGAGAAGGGAAGATCAACAAGTTTGGTCAAAGATGGGTTTTAAGGGGGTCCTTAAATGAGGGGAGACATATGGAATAGGGAGTTGCAGATTGGAAATACAGTCTCAGGATTTGCTATAAATCTAAGTGAGGATGGACAATCACAAAGACAAAACCAAAGGTAGAAAGGAAGTGAGAGCAAAGGTAGGGAGGTGAGTGAGAGGCAAATAGGCTGCAGAAGATTATGCCATGAAAGGATGTAAACACAAAGACACAATAAGAAAACACAAAGAATAGAGTTTTAAACAGAAGACATCAGAGTGCCAGTAAGTCACAGAGGTCAGCAAGGTCAAGGACAGGAGTTAAGTAAATTGAGATAACGTGCAGCAGAGCAACATGAGCTAAACCTGGATGTTGACGAATGGAATCCAACCAAAAGAGGAATGGAATAATCAAGTGTGGAGAGTCCACTGACATGCATGTGCTTCAGCAGTTCATTAGTTATTTCAAAGTACACAGTGTGACAAAACAGAGATATTTTCCACATTATTAGGCAGTGTACAAATACAAGATTTTTTGGAAAGAAATACCATCAACATTCTAGTAAACATTAACTATTATATATGCACAGAAGTAGGGTGCTCCAGACAATATTATGGTGGTGACATAGTAGGTCAGGAGTTTAGCTCAAAAAGAACATGAAGATCAGAAGCACTCTGTTCAGTGCAAGACAATAGTGGAGAAATGAAATGGAGGTCTTAACCGAAAGAGAGGGCTGAAGAGAACTTTAAACCTTCCAATACTTAAATGGAGGACAATGTAATTTATCCACAGCAGGATGGCGGCAATTGGTCACACAGCAAAAGGGGATAGCTTTACTTGGGAAAGAGCACTGTTCCATTTTTGCTTTAAGCTGCAAAGCAGAAGAGTAGCTTTTGATTCACCATGAGTCATTCTCTCTAACTTTGGGTGAAGTAAACAGTGTAAGCCCCATTAAATTTGATATAATTGTTCTTTTGCAATGAACCTGGATAAATCTCAGACTTATCGAATCTAAAACTGTTCCAATATTACATTTCAGAATTGTTTTGATTTTCACTCACAGGCTCTTGACCTTAAATTAAAGTTCAACAATTTCATCGATAAAAATGGTTAGCTATTGCTATTTTCAGCTCATCTAGACTCAACACTTATTATTTTGCTTTCCCCATTGGCATCCCTCTATGCTTTGCCCCATTAATCTCACACATCTTCTATCTTAACAAATCCCTTTTGGTTCACTGCTTCCTTATCTCTCTTTTCCAACCTTATTACTGATTTAAAACCTGTAACATTTCTACAAACTTTCAATTGAGAAAGGGTCACCAACCGAAAACTATAATTCTCCGTCTTTCTCATACATTCTGTTTTTATATCAGAACAAGCATCAGGTGTAGGGTTAGTACCATTCTGCCTCTGATCCAGACATCAAGTTCTATGTCTGATATTTGGGCATAATTATTTAATGTGCAACTCTAGTGTGGCATTCAGGGAGCATTACATTGCCAAAACACTATTTTACAGATGGGATGCAAACAAAACAGTTGCATTCAAAAATTTCAAAGTACTTTGTTAGGAAGAGTACCATGAAACTATTACCTCTCTTGTCCTGACCATTAGCTATCCCTCAGTCAACAAAATAAACCTAATGATTGAGTCAACATCACAATACTTTCAGTGTCAGCATGTTTCACACTTAGTTTCATTGACTGCAAAATGCACAGGGACAACCCAAGGTAATGAAAAACACTACTTTATGCAGTGTTTTCTCCTTGTTTAACAGAGAAAAGACGAATTCAGATTTGAAAGCTAGATGTGTTGGCTCACGGAGCAGGCTCAGTATCACACCACTCTGTTCAAATCACCATTTTGTGTATTCTTACGTAAAGTGATCATTATAGCTCAACTAAAAACTACATTAATAATTAAGAATTAAGGAGGAAACCTATTTTCTCAAAGGAAGGAGATCCTTAAGTAGTATTACTAGCATGTAACACAGTGGAATAAGGCCCCTGCCTTATTCACCTGCTTAAACTAAAAAAAAATTGGAATAATTCTGCTTCATGGGAAGTCTAAAGAAACAGACTTACACAATATTCCCTGGTTAACTTGTCTTTTAGTTTCCTGAACCTCAACTAAAACTTCAATTATAGTAGCAAACCTCTTCAAAGTGTAAGCAATAATTAACTCAGGAAGACCATAAGACATAGGAGCAGAATTAGGCCATCTGGCCCATCAAGTCTACTCCACCATTCAATCATGGCTGCTTTTTTTTTAATCTCCTCCTGAACCCCAGATCCGAGCCTTCTCCCTGTAACCTTTGATGCCACGTCCAATCAAGAACCTATCAATCTCTGCCTTAAATACACCCAACAACCTGGCCTCCACAGTTGCATGTGGCAACAAATTCCACAAATTCAGCACCTTTTGGCTAAAGAAATTTCTCCACATCTTTGTTTTGAAAGGACACCCTTCTATCCTGTACCCTCTTGTCCTAGACTCTCCCAGCATGGGAAACATCCTTTCCACATCTACTCTGTCTAGGCCTTTCAACATTATAAAGGTTTCAATGAGATCCCCTCTCATCCTTCTGAATTCCAGCAAGTACAAACTCAGAGCCATCAAACGTCCCTCCTATGATAATCATTTCATTCCTGGGATGATCCTTGTGAACCTCCTCTGGACCCTCTCCAATGTCAGCACATCTTTTCTAAGATGAGAGGCCCAAAACTATTCACAATACTCAAGGTGAGGCCTCACCAGTGCCTTATAAAGCCTCAGCATCACATCCTTGCTCTTGTATTCTAGACCCCTTGAAATGAATGCTAACCTGGCATTTGCCTTCCTCATCACCAACTCAACCTGCAAGTTAACCTTCAAGGTGTTCTGAACAAGGACTTCCGAGCCCCTCTGCATCTCAGATTCCTGGATTTTCTCCCCATTTAGAAAATAGTCCATACATTTATTTCTACTACCAAAGTGCATGGCCATGCATTTTCCAACATTGTATTTCATTTGCCACTTTCCTGCCCATTCTCCTAATCTGTCCAGGTCTTTCTGCATCCTACCTGTTTCCTCAACACTACCTGCCCTTCCACTAATCTTCATATCATCTGCAAACTTGGCAACAAAGCCATCTATTCCATCATCTGAGTCATTGATATACAACATAAAAAGAGGTGGTCCCAACATAGACCCCTGCAGAACACCACTAGTCACTTGCAGCCAACCAGAAAAGGATCCTTTTATTCCCATTTGCTGCCTCATACCAATCAGTCAATGCTCTAATCATGCTAATAACTTTCCTGTAATACCATGGGCTCTTAACTTGGTAAGCAACCTCATGTGCGGCACCTTGTCAAAGGCCATCGGGAAGTCCAAATATACAATATCCACTGCATCCCATTTATCTATCATCCTTGCAACCTCCTCAAAGAATTCCAACAGGTTCATCTGGCAGGATTTTCCCTGCAGGAAACCATGTTGACTTAGTACTATCTTGCCTTGTGTCACCAAGTATTCCATCACTTCATCCTTAACAACTGACTCTAACATCTTCCCAACCACTGAGGTCAGGCTAACTGGTCTATAATTTCTTTTCTGCTGCCTTCCTCATTTCTTAAATGGTGATGTAACATTTGCAATTTTCCGGTCCTCTGGCACCATGTCAGAGTCCAATGATTTTTGAAAGATCATGTCTAATCTCTAAAGCTACCTCTTTCAAAACCCTAGGGTGCAGTTCATCTGGTCTGGGTGACTTATGTACCTTTAGGTCTTTCAACTTTTTGAGCACCTTCTGTCTTGTAACAGAAACTGCAAGTGACTAGTGGTGTTCTGCAGGGGTCTATGTTGGGACCACCTCTTTTTATGTTGTATATCAATGACTCAGATGATGGAATAGATGGCTTCTTTCACACACTACAACATCAGCCATATTGCTAGTGTCTTCCACAGTGAAGACTGATGCAAAATACTCATTTTATTCAGCAGGCATCTCCTTGTCCCTCATTATTATTTCTGGTGCCTCACATTCTAGCGGTCCTATATCCACTCTCATTTCTCTTTTATTTTTAACAAACTTGAAAAAAATTTTACTATCCACTTTGATATTATTTGCGAGCTTGCTTTCATATTTCATCTTTTCCCTGCTAATGACTTTTTTTAGTTGTTCTCCGTAGGTTTTTAGAAACTTCCTAATCCTCTATGTTCCCACTAATTTTTGCTCTGTTGTATGCCCTTTCTTTTGCTTTTACAATAACCTTGACTTCCCTTGTCAGCCACAGTTGTACTATTTTACCATTTGAGTATTTCTTCATTTTTGGAGTACACATGTCCTGCACCTTCCTCATGAGCCTGCTCCATGAGCTCTGCTGACACTTTCTCATACCACTGTAACTTCCCTTACTCCACTGAAACATGGCTACATCAGACTTTACTTTCTCCCTATCAAATTTCAAGTTGAACACAATCATATTGTGATCACTGGTTCCCAAGGGTTCTTTTACCTTAAGCTCCCTAATAGCTTCTGGCTCATTATAATATAACACCCAATCCAGTATAGCTGATCCCTTAGTAGGGTCAATAACAAAATGCTCTAAAAAGCTATCTTTTAGGCATTCAACAAACTCACTTTCTTCAGATCCATTACCAACCTGATTTTCCCAATTCTACTGCATGTTAAAATCTCCCATGACTGCTATAACATTGCCCTTATGAATCACCTTTTCTCTTTGCTGCTGTAACCTGTGGTCCAGCTCCCAGCCACAATTGGGAGGAACTTGGAAAGGAGATCCAATAAGCTGTTACTTTGCACAAAACAAAGTTTCGACTATTTGGAAGTACATAGGAAGCACCACAATTTGCCTCAGAACTTCATAACAGAGGGTGAGAAATTCATGGCAGGGCAGCGATGAGGGCAGTCAATAAACAAAGCATGTTCCAATGAAGAACAGAAAACCAGATTCAGAAATTGTCCTGGCTAGTCCATGCTCAGAGTATTAAACCTTTCTGGTCTGTCTCTCGTAAACAGCTTATAGAAACATAAATGCTCCATGAGAGGCCTTAAGGACTTAAAATAGATAAACTTTGAGGTTAAGGTGGTTCCACAATTCAATCAGGCTAGAAGTAGGAACCATAAATTGGTTAACAATAAATCTGAAACATTAGTCATGAAAGACTTCTTTATCCAAAGAGTAACTGGAATACAGAACCTCCTGATAAATTGAATAACTGAAACAGACGTCATTGATACAATTATGAGGAAGTTTGATAAATCTTATGAGGAAAAGAAATAGAAAGATATATTGATGGATTAGCTAATGAAAGGTAGGAGGAAATTTGTGGAGTATTAAAATCAACGTGGATCAGGTAAACTGAATGAACTTGCTATTTGGGGAAATTTTCAATGTAGAACAAAAGAGCAACAGCATCAGAAACTTCCTAAGGACACTGCAGGTCAAACCAGATGTAAAGAGTAGTTTACACTAATGTACAGTTAGAGAAATTGCAAGGAATACAAGGAATTCTTGTTCAACACATTGATATACTGGGTCAGGCTGAGAAAGATGGTGGCACATGGCTTCTGTTTAGTAAAGAATAGGAAGACCAGAGGTCATTCCAGATGGGTGATTGAAGGGTTGAAAAGTGGCATCAATAATAAGGATGAGAGAGTTGAGGCCAAGAACTAAAAATTTAAAAGTGTAGGAAGACATTCGCTAAGGGGAAAAATATACAGAATGGAATCAAGAACTATGATCAAGAACTATGGCCCAAAATTCCAGAAATATCACAAGGAACTTGCCACTTTTAGCTGTGTAAGACATTCGTTAAGGGGAAAAATATACAGAATGGAATCAAGAACTGATTCTTGATCCAGAACTATGGCCCAAAATTCCAGAAATATCATAAGGAACTTGCCACTTATAGCTGTGTAACTGGTGAAATTTAGGATTCCTGGGGAAATAAGCACGAATAAGAAGTCCCAAATTTCTGAAGAGATGACAGCTGAGAATTTTTGTTTTGCATTCTGGGACTGGATACCTCCTGCAGTGTGAACTTGCACAGATTTTCCAGCACGGACACTGTGCAGTTACCAAATTCACCTTCAGCACAGGACCAGTAATCCGCAGCACAGTAAAGGGCAAGAATAAGCTTATAAACACAAGGGATTTTGCAGATGCTGGAAATCCAGAGCAACATGAACAAAATACTAGAGAAACTCAGTAGGTCAGGCAGCAACTATGGAAATGAGTAAGTAGCTGCCGTTCATTGCAAGATTGGAAATAAAGGAGAAAGAAGCCAGAATAAGAAGTTGGGGAAAGCAGGCAGGTGATAGGTGAAGGGGGAAGTAGCTGGGTGGAGAAAGGAAAAATGAAGTAAGAAGCTGGGAGATGATAAGTGGAAATGGTAAAGGCTGAAGGAGGAATATGCTGGGAAAGGAGAGTGGACCATGGGAGACTGGGATGGAGGAGGGCCACCAGGGGCAGATGAGAAAAGATCAGAGGATAACCAGAATGAGGAATGGAAAAGGTTATTTTTGTTTAATTAAATTAATTTAAATACATGCAATTGCTTTTAATGTTCAGCATTAATTTAAATTACTTCCATGCTTAATTTCTAAATTATATTTATTTTGTAATTTTCTGTTTTACCTTATAACACAGAAGGAAACCATTTCAGCCCTTTAAGTCTATGCCATCTCACATTTCAATCCCATTCCTTTACAACTTCTCCCAGTAACTGATTATTTCCAAACTTCTATCAACTCCCCACAGATTCTACATACCCAATAACACAGTGGCAATTTCTAATGAAAACACAAAATTGCTGGCAGAACTCAGCAGGCCAGACAGCATCTATGGGAGGAGGTAGTGACGACGTTTCAGGCCAAAACCCTTCATCAGGAGGGTTCTGATGAAGGGTTTTGGCCTGAAACATCGTCATTACCTCCTCCCATAGATGCTGTCTGGCCTGCTGAGTTCTGCCAGCATTTTGTGTTTTTATTTATTTCCAGCACCTGCAGATTCACTCGTGTTGGCAATTTCTAATGTCCAATTAACTTATCAATTTCTACATCTTTAGGATATGGAAGGAACTGGTCCACTCAGAGTGTGGGTTTGAGAATCAACAAAGTTCTAAGTTATTGAGGTCCACTTATGTTTTTGAAGAAGCTTCCTTGGATCGATCTACTTCAGTGGCAGGTTTAAAAAGGCAACATCTGGTGATGGTGGATGTGGCCAACAATGTGAAAATTTGGGGTCAACAGGTGTTTAAAAAGGAGAACCATTGAAATCATTGTATTGGAGTGACTGCTGCCATCACTGTGCTGGGGCCATTGGGATCATTGTGGCAGAAGAACTATTGTAGGTTGTGAACACTACGCAGTAATGGGTACTCTGAGTTTGGAAGCTGCCGTGAGAATCTTGGGGAGAGGATCTTCAGAGAAAGCACAATCTGGCTTGATGTTTCTTTCACATAAATTCACTTCTATCCCCAGATGTTTCCTGAGAAAAAGCATGATTTAAGTGGTTTAAGACCATAAGACCATATGATATAGGAACAGAATTAGGACATTTGGCCCTTCAAGTCTGCTCTGCCATTTCATCATGGCTGATCCAATTTTCCACTCAGCCCCAATATCCTGCCTTCCCCGTTAACCCTTCATGCCCTGACCAATCAAGAATTTATCAACCCCTGCCTTAAATATACGTAAAGACTCCATAGTTAACTGTGCCAAAGAATTCCCACTCTCTGGCAAAAGAAATTCCTCCTTATCTCCAATCTAAAAGCACATCCCTCTATTCTGAGGCTGTGTCCTCTGGTCTTAAACTCTCCCACCAGAGGAAACATCCTCTCCATACCTACTCTATCAAGCCCTTTCACCATTCAATAATTTTCAATGAGGTCACCCCTCATTCTTCTGAATTATGGTAGATATATGCCCAGAGACATCATACACTCTTAATATGACAAGCCATTCAATCCTGGAATCATTTTCGTGTAACACCTTTGAACCCCCTTCAGTTTCAACACATCATTTCTAAGATAAGGGGCCAAAACTGCTCACAATACTCCAAGTAAGGCCTTACCGGTGCTTTATAAAATTTCAACATTACATCCTTGCTTTTATATTCCAGTCCTCTTGAAACAAATGCTAACATCGCATTCATGTGCCTGTAATTTAAACTTTACGGAATCCTGCACAAGAACTCCCAAGTCCCTCTGCACTTTAGTTTTTTTTTGTATTTTCTGTCCATTTAGAAAATAGTCAGCCCTTTCATTTCTTCCACCATAATGCATGACCATACACTTTCCAACACTGTATTCCATCTGCCATTTCTTTGCCCATTCTCCTGTCTAATCTAAGTCCTTCTGCAGCCTCTTTACTTCCTCAAAACCACCTGCCCCTCCACCTGTCTTCATATCGTCTGCAAACTTTGCAACAAAGCTATCAATTCCATCATCCAATTCATTGACATATAAAGGACATAAAGTTTATAAAGGATATGATCCGAAATTTCATGTTAATTTATAATTTATTATCTAAGAACATAAATGTCACTATATAGAACTCTGAGATTCATTTTCCTGAGGGCATACAGTGTAAATACAAGAAACACAACTTAATCAATGAAAGATCATACCCAACAGGATGGACAAATAACAAATGTGCAAAAGGACAACAAACTATCCAAATACAAAAAGGAAAAAAATAGAAATGCAATATAATAATAAATAAATAAATAAATAAACAAGCAAGCAATACACTTTGAGAACATGAGATGAAGAGTCCTTGAATATGAATGGATCTGAGAACAGTTCAGTGATGAAGCAAGAGAAGCTGAGTAAAGTTATCCCCTCAAGATGAAGAGCCTGATAGTGGAGGGGTAATAACTGTTCCTAAACCTGATTGTGTGGGTCCTGAAGGTCCTGTATCTTATTCCTCATGGCAGCAACTAGAAGAGAACATGGCCTGCGTGACTGGGTCCTTCCTGCTGCTTTCCTGCAACAGCACTCCAGGTAGACATGCTCAATGGTCAGGAGGGCTTTACCCGTGATGGACTGGGCCATATCTACTAGTTTTTGTAGGCATTTCCATTCAAGGCCATTGGTATTTCCATACAGGCTGTGATGCAACCAGTGATAATCTCCACCACAAATCTACAGAAGTTTGCCCAAGTTTTAGATGACATGCCAAATCTTTGGAAACTTCTAAGAAAGTAGAGGCACTACCATGCTTTCTTTATAATAGCACTTACGTGCTAGATCCAGGACAGATCTTCTCAAATTATAACACTGAGGAATTTAAAGTTGCTGACCTGCTTCACCTCTGATCCCCCAATGAGGACTGGCTCAGGGACCTGCAGTTTCCTCCTCCAACAGTCAGTAATATCGTCCTCCTTCTTGCTAACATTCAGTGAGCACTGTTATTGTGGCACCACTCAGCCAGATTATCAACCTCACTCCTATATACTCATTCATCATCATCTTTGACTCGGTCAAGGACAGTGGTGTCATCAGCAAACTTAAATATGGCATTAGAGCTGGGCTTAGCCTCACAGTGATAACTACAAAGTGAGTAGAGCAGGGGGCTAAGCACACAGCCTGTGGTTCACCTGTAAATATGAAAATGATGGAGAAGATGCTGTTGCTAATCCAAACTGTCTGGGGATCTGCAAATGAGGAAATCCAGGATTCAGCAGCACAAAGAGGTATTGAGACCAAGGATTTGAAGCTTACTGATTAGTTTTGAGGGGTTGACAGAAGTGAATGCTGAACCATGGTCAATGAAGAGCTTTCTGATGTACACACCTTCACTGTCTGGGTGTTCCAGGGTCGAGTGAAGAACCAACAAAATGTCATTTTCTGTTGACCTGTTGCGATGGTAGGCAAATTCCAGTGTATCCAAGTCACTTCTCAGGCAGGAGATGATATGCTACATCACCAACCTTTCAAAGTACTTCTTCATAATGGATGTAAATGCTAGTGAACGATAGACATCAAGGCAGGCTGCCTTATTCTTAGATTCATCAATTAACTTCCAAAGACTTTAAAATCCTGTTCAAAAAGTATAAAAGTATTTATATATGTCCCTCAAGATGGTGTCACCCAGTCCTGGATGAAACACAAAAGCCTTAGATAAATTGTAAAGAGATTTAAGGTTTAGTGGAACCTGATCATATTCTGAAGTTACAAAAAGTTGTTCAGTTCGATATTACAGCCATTAGACCAGAAGACATAGGAACAGAATTAGGCCAGACTGTGCGAATTACTAGCTAAGGATTTTATAGAGAAGCACCAGGTAGTTCCTGTGCATGTGTCATTGTGATTAAACCTCCATACTTCTAAGTCTATGTCTCACAGCGTAGAAGTGAGGAACCTGAGTTTAACCCTTGTAAATACAGCTGGTGTATCAAGTGCAGCTCCACTCATTTAAAATTGAACGGGTTCTTTAAAAATATATATTTTGGATATATACCTCAAGAATGGTTGAAAAGAAATAAATATTTAATGAATATACTGTTGGTGGCTGGTAGAAAGACTCTTACTAGGAAATGGTTATCACAGGAGAGCCCAACTTTAAATACATGGATGGAAATTACAATGGACATTTACAAAATGGAGAAGATAACAGCATCTGTTAATCATAAACTGGAACAATTTGATTCATTCTGGGAAAAATGGTTTAACTGCATAATGCCTCATAGGCCTGATTTTATTCTCACAAATCAATGAATCTGTTGTAAAAAAAAAAGATCACTCCCTACTTGTACATAGTTCTTTCCTTTTGCTTGTTTTTTCTTTCCACTCTTTTCTATAAGCATATACCTCAGATTAATACTTTGTGGAGATTTGTGATATATATGATTATATGATGTATATATACAATGTCTGAAATACATCTTATGGAGATGTTTGTTTGATGAACTTCAATAAAAAAATTACAAAAAATATATATATTCATTACTTAACATTTTACTATTTCAGAATTCCATTAAAATTTAGATGCAATGGTTAAAAAGGCCTCTGACAACAGAGCAGTCAGGAAGTATTGTGATGTCAAAGGCAGGAACTCAGTACTGTATGTGTTGCCTGCAGTTTAATTGCTACTTTCTAACCAGTGAGCCCTGCAATAGTGCTGGAACCTCTTTTTTTTTGTCTGTCTGTTGATGCAATTGCCTTGCCAGTATCTGCTCAGGGGAAAGTAAATTACAACAGATTAAAGCTCTAAGATTCTAGCATCTGGTAAACACTGATGGCATTCCTCTTTTAATTGAGAGTTACTTCCTGCAGAAACACATTTTATGGATGATTTTTATTGCTGACCAATTTCAAGTTATATGGGTTTTTTTTTAAAATTCACTAGAGGCATTTTGGTCACAGTTATTTAGACTAATTTTACCTTCCAGCACCACTTCAGCAGTCCCACAGCTCACTAGCCCTTCAGCTACAGCACTTGAAGACGAAGATTTCTGTTGCCAACATCCTTTCAGGCTGTCGATTCCAAGTCACTACCACCCTCTGGAAGAAACTTCCATTTTCTTTTTACCCCGTAATCTTTTTGAAATGATAATGTTTTTTTATAATTTCTGCTGCGGGAAACAGGCCTTTCCTTCTTACTCTATCTGGCATTCTCATAATTTTACAACTTCAACTAACTGTCCTTTCAGACTCTTTTTCAAAGGAAACAGTCCCAGCTTATCCACTTCGTCCTGATTGCTAGTAGACTCTTGTCATGGTGATGCACCATCAATAACTCTCGGAGACATGAGGCGAGATATAGGCTTTTATTGGCTGGAAGAAAGAAGCAGCAGCAATTGACCAGCACACTGCATCCTGGAGACTGAGGCCGGGGCGGAGTCTCCAATCGCCTTTATACCGGGGTTCGTGGGAGGAGCCACAGGAGCAGTCAGCGGGGGCATGTCCAGACAGGTATATGCAGTTCACCACACATGGTAATTCTTCACAAATTTCCCCTGCAACCTCTTCAGTACAGTCACATCTCTCATGCAATTTGGTGACCAAAATGATATGTGGTACTCAGCCTAAGATCCAATTCATGTTGTACTAGTTCTAAAGTACCCTCCCTGCTCATAACGATAATCAAACCTTTTAGAAATCTGAAATAACAATGTGAATGTTTTTAAATACTTGGTTAGCATGAAAAGAGAAACATGCTTAACATTTTAGGCTGAAGGCCTTACCTCAAAACTGGGGCAAAAAGAATATAATTTAGGGTAGGGGAGGAGATGATATGGCAAAGGGAATAAGTTGAGGTGAGGGGCACCCAAGTATTAATTCAAGGTTTCCCAAGAGATCCCAATACTGTATTTACAGTTTAATGTGGGGTGACAAGAGAAAGAGAAGACAAACACAACATATTAAAGTTGTTAAATACGTACGGGACAAAGTGGCTGCCGAAACCTGAAAAGAGAATACTAGAAGTACCCAGTGGATCAGGTAGTGTCCATGGAGAAAGAGAAAATGGGTCAGTATTCAGATAGTTAACCATTCAATACAACTGCTGATCTGATAGAAATTGGAAGAATGAATTATCTGATATTGTTGAACTTGGTGACGACTCCAGAAGGGTGCAATGTGCTGAGACCAGCTGACTGTCACTGTATTACACCGTGAGTCAGCGGATTTGAGAAATTGCAAGTGCTCTGCAATCAGGGTTCTCCAATAAATAACATCACATGATCTGCTGTCAATCAGCAGATACAAAGCCTCCAGAACCATTAATACTTCGCAATTTTTTTTTATTAAACAAAATGTACTTTATTCAAAAATAAAATTATATACAATAACCATTCAAAGACTTCCAATTCTTTACAGTTGGTACCATTGCTGTCTTTACATTTTCAAAATTCAAAAGTTTTGCCACCCACGTAGCACTCTGTTCTTTCATATTTACATTCAGGGGGTATACCCCAACCCCCCTACTCCGACGGGAAAAGAACCCTAGACTGCGGTCCTTCCCCACCGGGCCCTTGCAGTGGCTGCACCGAGTTTGAGTGCGTCCCTCAGCACGTACTCCTGCAGCCGAGAATGTGCCAGTCGGCAGCATTCCCCCACGGACATCTCCGTGTGCTGGTAGACCATCAAGTTTCGGGCCGACCAAAGAGCGTCTTTGACTGAGTTGATGATCTGCCAGCAGCACCGGACGTTGGTCTCGGTGTGCGTCCCCAGGAACAGCCCGTAGATCAGAGAGTCCTCTGTTACGCAGCTGCTGGGGATGAACCTCGACACTACCACTTCCATCCTCCTCCACACCTGCTCCGCGAACCCACAGTGCGCAAGGAGGTGGATCACCGACTCCTCCTCACTGCAGTCTTCCCGTGGGCAGAGGGGTGTGGGGACAATGTTCCAGGCGTACAGGAGGGATCAGACTGGGAGGGCCCCTCTCACTGCCAGCCAGGTGAGGTCTTGGTGCCTGTCGGTGAGGTCTGGCGATGAGGCATTTTGCCAGATGAACTGGACGGTCTGCTCAGGGAATCACCCACTGTGTCCATCTCATCCTTCTCCTGCAGTGCCTGCAGGACCTTACGTGCTGACCACTGCCTGATGGCCCTGTGGCCAAAGGTGATGACCTGAAAGAACTTCTCTACGAAGGACAGATATGGCGGCAACGACCAGCTGACGGGGTGTTGCGCGGGAAAGGGGCCAGACCAATCCTTCGTAACTAGGGTGACAGGTAGAACCTGGGCACGTAGTGGTACTTGGTGCCCACGTACCTGGGATCCACACAGTGGACGTCAGTGGTTCTGACCATGAGGGATTCTGACAGGAAGAGGAAGTGGATCCGGGAGCGGGCTGAGCCGTCCGATCGTGTCCAGGTGGCTGGTGGCTGAGTTCCACCTGTGGGGGTGTCAAAGGCGTCGCACAGCTTGGCCGTCTTTACCGTATCCATCAGGAGTCTGGAGGTACTCTCCAGCCTGCCGTCGGTGCTGCCGGGTCGTCCAGCCGCATCAATGGTGCAGTTGAAGTCTCTGGCCAGAACGACTGGCCGGTATGTCACCAGCAGTGGTGGAAGCCGCTCGCTCCACACGGGGGAGGCGTACACATTGATCAGCCAGAGCAGAGTTGGTATTTGACGTCTGCTACCAGGAGGCGCAAGGCAACCACCTCTTTGACTTGGGTGATTGAGGAGTTGCCTCCCCGTAGCAGAATCCCCAGGCCGGAAGCGCGACAGTCATTGCCCCCCGACCACACCGACAGACCCCGGGTCCACCAACGCGACCACCTCCGGTAGTTGTGGAGGTGTGGCAGTCCACACTCCTGGAGGAAGGTCACGTCGGCCTTTACCGAGTCCAAGTACTGGAGCGTGCTGACACATTGCCCAGTACTCTTCAGACTGCGCACATAAACAGATGCCAGTGAAATGTCCGCCATTAAAGTTCTTTATTTTAACAGCACACTGTCCTTACCTTCGCAGTCCTGAGCCTTCATGCTCACAGCCTTTGTGAAGTCCTTCACCTTCTGTGGGCTCAGGAACTGCAGGTTATTCTCCCCTGGGTGTGGCAGTTCCTGTTCTGTGCCTGGGGGCTTGGTATCTCCCAGGCCTGCTGCCCCTTCAGGCTGCGAGGCGCCATACGTGGCTGCATCTTCTCCTCTGCTGGCGTCTTCCGTTGCTTCGGGCGCCTCCTCTGCAGGGGTGGCGGGTACATCCGATCCTGCCAGGGCCCTTCCAGTGCCAGCACCTCCCCTGGTCGCCTGTGCATAGGTGCCGGCACATTTCGGACAGGCCCTGTACAGGTGGTTGGTGCTTCCACAGAGATTGCAGGACTTGGCCTGCGTACAGTCCTTGGTGAGGTGGCAGATTGTAGCTCTGCACTGGGCTGCGACATGCCCCGCCTTGCCGCAGTTGTGGCACACCCTGGGCTGCCCGGAGTAGACCAGGTAGCCTCGGTTCCCTCCGATGTCGAAGACCAAGGGTGGGTGGACGACGCAGCCGTTGGAGTCGACTCTCAGCTTCACCTTCACCTGCTGTTTGCTTGTCCAGCACCCCAGGCTGTCCTTCACGTCCAGACAAGCTCCTACGCTCTCCACATTTTGTTCCTCATGCTTTTGGGTATTTACTTCTGTAAAGAATTTTCTTAAGGTGTGTATGGTGTGGCACATTAGTGTAGCAGTTAGCATAATGCTATAACAGTGCCAGCAAACTGGGTTCAATTCCACTGCTGCCCCTTACGAGTTTGAATATTCTCCTCGTGACCGTGTGGTTTTCCTTCAGGTGCTCTGGCTTTCTCTCACATTCCATAGGGTTAGCTGGTCACATACTACAGGTGTAATTGGGTAGCATGGCCGGATGGGCCTTTGACTGTGCTGTCTCTCTAAATAAAATAAAAGTAATGCTTAAATAATATCTCTGACATCAATTATTATGGTAAGGTCACTTGAAGCAAACACAGTGTATATTATTTGGCTTAAAATATGAGTAAATTCTGTTTTATCAAACCCTTTACAATAACATACTTTTTCAAAAACCAAACCTAAAGAAAACTGGCATTGGATCTGGAGGAGAATGGGAGAATATATTCTCAATGCAGCAAAATTTAACAATGTTGGATTTATTGGAGGACAATTTGAGAGAAATATTTAAGAGGGAACTGGATAAATTTGAGGGAAAGTGCCAGGAATGGAACTATTTGGTTCTACCAAAGAACTGGTTCAGATTCAGTGGGATGAATAGTCCCCTTCAGGCCAAATGATTCTGAGTGAATCCACTTCAAGGATACTCTGATATCTGCTGACATCAAGCCTCTGCCAAATGTTAGTTAAAATTCTTCCCCGCTAAAAATATACTTTCAGAAAAATGAGTGTTTTTAAAAATGGAAAATTTTAATCGAGATGCAAAATTTAATTATAATTCCTTCCCCAAGTGAAATAGACTCTGATTAGAAACAGTTTGGAAGTTAACAGTTCTCATTTCATAAAGATGGTTCTTCCTTCTGGCTAAAAGTACACATTTTCCCACTGACACAAACAGAAGCAGAGAGACCATCACCATTAGAAAAGAAATGGGCAATTGCCACATTTCAGATGTCACAGTTATCAGTCAGATGCAAGTGATAAGCAAAAATGTGCCAAATTCGACTTATCATAATACCTTACTTTCAAAAATTATTGTAAACATCCAGCTGACAAGTTACACTATTGAAGCAAAAATTTATTGGACTGCCAGCAATTTTTCCCTCTGTTTGGGATTATTACATGCAGTCAACCTATGGAAAGGAATTCTTGAATATCATTGCTGTCAATTAGTTCATCACAAAGTGAGAAAGTCGACAATATGGTACTGTTCCCTATACAGCTTTCAGATAATGGCAAGATAATTTCTTTACAGTAATGTTGATTGAGGGATAAATATTGGCAAGAGCACGGGATATAGCTCCTATGTTCTGATTTAAAATGTTTCCATAGAACATTTTGCATCATTCTGATATCTTAAATGAATGGTGCACCACCAACAGTACAACATCCCCTCAGCATGGCACCGGAGTGTTTGCTGTGACGTTTGTGTTCAAATACAACTTGAACACACAACATTCTGAATCAGAAGCAACTGCTTTCAACCAACACTAGTAAATGCCGTTTGTTTGCACAAACAAAAAAAAACATCGTTTTGCGGAGAATGTTACCTTAAAGTAGAAATTAATGGAAGCAATACAACAAATAATTAACATCAAAGCATAATTATAGAGCAAGACTACTGGCATTCTATGTAAGGAATAATAATTTAGTCCCTTGCAGATTCTAAAGAATGAAAATTGCTGCATGAAAGGGATAAAATGGGGAGGGATGGGAGTGGAGAGGGATGTGGGCAAGTGGAAGGGGGGAGGGAGGATTATGTGGAGGGATGAGGGGAGGGGCGGGCTGGGTAGAGGGAGGGAAGAGTGAAGGGTTGGAGAAGGAGGGCAGGGTGACAAAGGCGAGGAGCAATGAGGGGAAGGTTAGAGAAGGAGGAGGAGGGAGGGGGAGGAGAGGAGGGAAGGTAAGGGGAAAGGTTAGGGGAGGGGTAGGGAAAGGGAGAGTGGGCATCAGTGAAAAAGAAAGGGCAGGAAAACACAAAGGGGTGTAGAGACAGCATGATAGAAGGGGAGGGAGAGCTTGAAAGAGAGGGAGAAAGTGAGTGTGAAGGAGGAAGAGTATGACAGGGAAGGAGGAAGTAAGGGGGAGTGTGATAGAAATGTAAGAGCAACAAAAATAGGGCTGAAAAAGACTGAAAGAAAATGGGAGAGGCAAAGAAAGTCACTCCAAGAAAGAATAACAGAGCCAAAGAGAAAGAGCTAGAAGGAAAGAGAGTGACAGAGAAAGAAAAAATGCAACATGAAAATAGACAGGAGGGAGAAAAAGACCAACTGATTCAGATTGAGAGAGGGAAAACAATATAGAGATGTATGCAAATATGAAAAGCACAGACACCAACTATTAAATACATTACAGTAATTATATCTGTTTTCATAAAAGCAACAGCACACCCTGTCTGAAATTTACTATATATTTAATCTTGTTCCTGTAGAATTTGTGCAAATTGATTTATCAAGAAATGAATAATCTATATATTTATATACCAATTTTTGATTATCTTCCTCAAAATCAAAAGTGATAGCAAGCTGTGAATACTGAATTGGCAGAACTACTTTTTTCAATGTTCATGAATACCATCAAACTACCAATGTGGGAAAGGCTCTGGCAGAGAGAGTGACATCAAACATCCATCACAAACTTGATTGGGCAGAATGTCAAATGGTAGAAATGTTGTTAACATGGAATACCTTTAGGCTATTCACACATACTTCTCTGTGCAAGTTCCTTCATTGTTAACTGCTGGTTTCTGTTGCCCATTTCTAACTCTGCAATCAATCACCACCATTTGGAAAGAACGAAAGGTTTTAATTAGCTGAAATGAATATCCATTCAACAGGGGAAAAAAGGAAATACAATCAAGTGACCTGCAGATATTAAAGGAGTGCAACCTCCAAGAGTGTTTGACAAATTTACCGTTCATGTGGGAAATGGAATGGCAGAGTGTCATTTCAGATAAGACACCCTTTTTAAAGAGCTGATTCTTGTTGGGTATTTACAAATAAATAGAGTCAAACATCTGAGCATTGGCCTCTCCTCTCCTCTCTCAAGATGTTTACAGAAGAAAGATCACCAGGCGCCTACGTATGATCCAGAAGCAAGATTAAGCCACACGGTACCTCAAGACCTGATCTGCTTTTTTATTTAACCAGTTAATTCTTTTTGCATCAAAAAAGTTCAACTGTTGAATATGCTCAATGATTGAACATTCTCTGGGAAGGAAATTTCAAAGACATCACAGTCTTCAGAGAAGAATTTTCTCCTCACTTCAGACACAGTTGGCCTTCTCTTTATTAGGAAATGACAGCTAGTCTCCAGGCAGGAAAACAAGTTCTTAATATCTATCATTACTAGCCCTTTAACAAAAAGCAATGTGTTTCAAAACATCACCTCCTGTTCTTCCAAATGTAATCAGTGCCTCATGAAACTCAACATTTTCTTTCAATCAACCGGGGTAAGAAAGCATTATGATAACACTTGGGCTAAACTCTTTCAGTACATTGTATACACACCATCATAATTTAAATTCAAATGGATACATTTGTTAGAAGGATTGATGCTACTAAAATATTTGGAATGCCAATTAACTAGTATGTTAACTTTAATAAAATTGAGAAAAAGGAAATCCTTCAGTATTCCATTTGCTTTCATGTAGCTGTCACTGGAGCTGTCAGTTCAGAAGTGCAGGCCCAATACACATAACAGCAACCTTGACATAAAGCAATGCTGGATTCATTGAGGTGATTATCAGAAAAAAAACAAAGCAATTAAATAGTTTAACATACTTTCATTAAGAATGTACCTACAAGTCCATTTTTTCAAGTATATCTTTTGTTTCCCTACTTGTTCCCTATAATATTACAGGTTCATTCTAGCAACGCACACAAAATACTGGCGGAACACGGCAGGCCAGGCAGCATCTATAAGGAGAAGCACTGTCGACATTTCAGGCCGAGACCCTTCATCAGGACTAACTGAAAGGAGAGATACTAAGAGATTTGAAAGTCGTGTGGGGAGGGGGAAATGCAAAATGATAGGAGAAGACCGGAGGGGTTGGGCTGAAGCTAAGAACTGGAAAGGTGATTGGTGAAAGTGAGAGAAAGTGGTGAAAGTGAGCTGGAGAAGGGAAAAGATCATGGGACAGGAGGCCTTGGGAGAAAGAAAGGGGTGGGGGGAGCACCAGAGGGAGATGGAGAACAGGCAAAGTGATGGGCAGAGAGAGAAAAAAAATGTCAGGGATGGGGTAAGAAGGGGAGGAGGGGCATTAATGGAAATTAGAGAAGTCAATGTTCATGCCATCAGGTTGGAGGCTAACCAGCTGGTATATAAGGTGTTGTTCCTCCAACCTGAGTTTGGATTTGGTATTTAATTTCTTCTGCCTATCCCTCCATCACAGCTGCCCCTTTGGATCTTTGCTTCCCAGATCTGGGTAAATGAAGACGTACCAGCAGACTTTAGAGACTCAGCAATTGTTACCTTCTACAAAAGGACAGGCAATCATTCAGAATATGGAAACTATCGTGGAATTTCCCTGTTAGCAACAGCAGGAAAGATCCTCACCCACATCGTGAACAACAGGCTCAAGCCTTTAGCCGACAAAATCCTTCTGGAAACACAAGCTGGTTTTAGACCTTCACATGCAGCAATCGGCACGATCTTCACAATGCAACAACTACAAGATAAATGTTGTGAACAACTTCAACTTTTGTACATGGCATTCATCGATCTCACCGAAGCCTTTGACTCGGTATCAAGGGAACTCCTATGGGATGTCCTATCCACCTAAGGATGCCCTGAAAAGTACATTCAAATCCTGAGACTCCTCCACGATGGCATGCTTGCCACAGTCATGGTCAGCAACAGTAACTGTGAGTCTTTTCAAGTCAGATCAGGAGTAAAACAGGGAAATGTGATTGTCCCAACTTTGTTCACCATCTTCATTGCGACAATCATCCACATTATCAAGGATGACCTACCCCCAGGGATCGAAATTGTCTACAGAACAGATGTCAGACTTTTCAATCTTGCCCATCTCTTGTCTAAAAACAAGACATCCACGAGTTCCCTCATCGAGTTCCAATATGCAGATGACAACAGTGTTGCAGCTCTTTCAGAAAACCACCTACAACAGATTCTGACTGCCTTCAACTGCATACATGAAACTTGAACGTACCATCAATTCCAAGAAGTCTCAGATCATCTACCAACCGTCACCAACTGAGACAAATTGGATTGAACCATCAACTTGACTTGGCAAAACAACCCTGGAAAACATGGACCATTTTCCGTATCTTGGAAGTCACCTCTCCTCCAATGTCGACCTTAATGATGAGATCCAACATCATCTTAAATGCACTGGAACAGCTTTTGGACACCTCCAAACAAGAGTCCTTCATGATTGTGACATCCGAACAGACACCAAAATGTTAGTATACAAAGCTGTGGTAATCCCAATGCTTCTGTATGCATCAGAAACCTGGACAACATACCGACAACATCTGAAGGCACTTGAAAAGTTCCATCAACGCTGTCTTCGAAACACCTTATGTATCAGCTGAGTAGATAGAAGAGCCAATGTCAGTGTGCTAAATGAAGCAAAAACAACAAGCATTGAAGCCTACGTCATCAAGAACCAACTAAGATGGAGCAGTCATGTTGTTTGGATGAAAGACGAACGTCTGTCGAAACAAATCTTCTACTCCCAGCTTAAAGAAGGCAAACGTAAAAGAAGAGATTCAAAGATGTCTTAAAAGCCAACATGAAGAAATGTAACATCAACATCAGCAACTGGGAAACCAATGCCAAGGACAGGAAACTCCGGCAAGCCATCTTCTAAGAAGGAACAGCAACTTTCAAAGCCAACAGATGTGCAGAATTAGAAAAGAGAAGAAAATGGAAAGAGAGGCAGCAACAACCAAAGCCCGATCTGCCACCTGGAACCACCTGTCCTGAATGCAGAAGAACTTTCAAAGCCAAGATTGGACTCATAAGCCACTTGAAAGCCCAAAAATAGATCAACGGGACGAAGACCATCATCCTCGACCTCGAGGGATTGCCACGACGACCATTCCCCACAACCCACCAGCATCAAGAAAACTTTCTCTGTATTTGGTTGTAAACTGTTAGCTCCTTCATTTTTTCCCCCCAAGTCCATTGACCTGAAACATTAAGCTAAGGGGACAGAAGGACAGTTCACTCAGCTCCGAGTTGAATATCTTATGACTCCACTGCTGGGCTCAGTGATGAGCTGAGCGGCAGAGCAGGAGTTCAGGTGCCATCCAGAGGTAAGTAGGATTCACCAGATGAAAAAAAATAAACCTTTCTGACAATAGTTCTCCACATAATCCTGCTACACAGACTTTATCATGGAGTGCTTGTAGAATGAACTCTGAAATAAATTGTTTGGATGTAATACAGAAATTTGAGCTATTGTTTTCTCATTTTTATGATTATAAATGGAAACAAAGTAAATTTAGTTGACTTGGCTGCGGCAAATAGACATAGATAAATTGACAGTTTTGATTTGGATATTCAAACAGAAAGTTCAACAGAAGGTTACCGGGAGTGAAATTTCAGCTGTTATAAAGTTAACCAAATGCAAATAAATGACAAAGCTGCAATAATAACAAGCAAAGAGGATTGAATTTATCCCCTGCAATTCTAGATCCTGTCAGAATGACCTTAAAATTGTCCTCATGCATTCAAAGGGGAAAACAAAATGGAGTGTCAGAATGGCATTTTCCTTTCTTCCTGACCTATTAGAGTTTATGAAATGCAAATAATTTATTCAATATTTCATTGCTGTTCGTTTCAACTATGGAAGTTGATTTGCAGAATACACAAATTCAGCGATGGTATGAAACTTTGACACATGCTTTTTGAATTCACCAGGATCCCAATCTATAATATATTGCTTTAATAATCCCATGGTCATCTGAGGGGTAACAATGGGCAATAATTTGATATCAAAGCAAATAAATCATATAAAATCCAAATCCTAATGGATTATGATTATAAAAGGAACAACTTCCAGATGTTCAAGAATGTATACTTTTAAAGATGAGAGAGATCCATAGCTCCTTGAGAGGAGCATCACAAGTGGATAAGGTGGTAATGATGGCGTCTGACATACTAGTTTTTATTGGTCAGTATATTATATATAAAGGTTGGTAAGTTGTGTAGTAACTTTATAAAACTTCAATTAGGCCACTCTTGGAATATTGTGTGCAGTTCTGGATGCAGAAGGGGTTCACCAGTAATATTTGAGCAATATCATAAATATATTGTTTGATTAATCAATCTTTGCTGTTTACATAATGTATTGCGGGTTATTGTAAAGATACGTAAATAGCATACGTCATCATGCAAGCAGGTCATATGTGATTCCGGCATTAAGTCACATGATATGTGGTTTAAAATCTTATTTTGATTCTGATTCCGGGGTTGGGGGGCAGGTCCATTTCAGCATATGTGGCTGAATTCGAGAAGATTCGAGAAGTTGTCTGAGGATTGTCAGTTCAGTATTGGGCTTAATGATGCACTGAGAGATTGTGGAATCTTACAAGAAAGCATTCAAAAAAGACTCCTAAATGAAGTTCAGCTTACATTTAAAAGAGCAGTAGAAATAGCTGCATCAATGGAAACTGTATTCTGAGACGCAATTGAGTTGCAGTCAGGAATTAAAGTGAGCATGAACAAAATTGCAAAATCTAAACAGAAACAGTCCTGAATGAACAAACTGTGCTACCTTTGTGGTAGGTATTCACATACACCAGACCAATGCAGATTTAAAGGTGAAACTTGCAGAAAGTGCAACTAAGTGGGATACATACAAAGAGCAGCCAAGCAGATGAAAATGAATGGACTCCACACAGAAGAGTAAAAGATAAAAAGTGAAGCTGCAGTTTCAAAAAGAGCACTAATCTGCATGCTGTTGATGAAAAATCTGATAATGATGAGGGTGACACTGGACTGGGTAGTTTTAAGATTTAAAATATGAGAACTAACAAGAGACAAGCAATATGGCTAACAATAGAAGTGACCAGCAAACTAACTAAAATGGAATTGGACATCAGATTGGCTGTTTCAATCATTCCACAAAATAAGTTTTAATTGCCCAGAACCTGAGATAGTTTCACCGCCACAAGTCTCACCTACCAAGCAGAGGGATACTCCTTGTAAGTAAGGACTTTATCCCACGAGTAAGAAAGCCCCCACAGCAATTAAGTCCTTAAGCCTCAATGGGACAATGTAAAATTTACTATGCTATGGATGTCTGTATAGCAGTTGTATTATATAATATGTTGCGTATGTAGTTGAGATGCATTCTATATTGTTGAAGTTTATAGTTAGCAGGGAGGTTGTATATTTGCTATAACAGCAAAAATTGAATAATATTTCAAATTTATTGTTTGATTAAGCATTCTTTGTTTACATAATGCATTGTGGGTTATCTATGGAAGCAGTTAAATGGCTTAGGTCATCATGCCACGCCTTGCTTAAAGTAAAAACTGTTAGATTTGCATTGTGGACTCTCAATCATTTCCTTAAGTTAGTTTTATGTTTTGGTGTTACAAAACATAACAACCAGGATGTTGCCTGGATTAGAGAGCATTAGCTATGAGCATAGGTTGTAAAAAAATTAGTTTCTCCGTTCAAGAATGATGAAGACTCAGGAGCAACATTATGAAGTACATAAAATTATGACAGAGTGAATGATTAGAGTCTTTTCCCCCCTGAATAAAAATGTCATATTCCAGAGATCATTGGTTTAAGGTGAGGGGGGAAGGTTTATGGGAATTTTATGAGACCATTTCTTCTCAACACAGAGTGGCAGGTTCTGGGAACATACCACTGATAAAGTGTCACAGGCAGACATGATAGCAATGTTTATGAAGCATTTACACAGACATAGTAATGGGCAGGGAATGAAGAGATGTCGACCTTGTTCAGACAGATTTGATTAGTTTTTATGATTCCATAATTGGCTGAAGGGACTGTTCCTAGGCTGTACTGTTGTATTTTCAATATAAATTATTATAAATGTTCCTATGCTTTGTGATTGAGTTGTTTGGGAAGAAACTTGCATTTGTTTGTCAGTTCAAGTTTAGACTCTTTTGATGTACAGGAGTATTTGATGCAAGTGGCTCTCAGCTCCCGGCATTCACTGCCATCAATGGAACCAGATGCCTGGTATTAAGTGTAAATGACTATTAATATTTTCACACTGGTTTAGATTAAATGACCAAAGATTATCTTCTTCCATTGTTTCCTGTAGGGATGTAATGTCCAAGATCAAACTGGTGAAGGTGGCTGCTGATGGGTCATTTTATCTCACGGGATAATCTAAAACCAGAGGGTATAGTTTTGGAATAAAAGATTACATGACGAAAAATACCTTCTCTCCAAGGGTTATGAATTTTTGGAATTCCCAACCACACTGAGATATAGAAGGTCTAGATTCAAGATTCAAGTACATTTATCGACAAAGAATGTATAAATTATACAATTTTGAGATTTGCTTGCTCACAGGTAGCCACAAAGCAAGAAAACCAAAAGAACCCAATTTAAAAAGAAAAAAAAAGAATCAAAATAAAAATAAAAGAATAACACTCGATACACAAGAGAAAGAAAAAAAATACAAGCCATGTAAACAATAGAAGCGAACAACATTGAGTCTTCAGATCCGAATGCCAGAATAGAGCAGCCTGGAGAAGGCCCAAAGTCTTGCTTATCAGTTTGTCATATTGGTGGGCACAGAACACAGCAGTCAGGGCAGTCTTCATGGCCTCTGTGCTATGGAGATGACCGTCATGGAGAAAGAGCGAAATTGGCTCTCAGCCCAACCGACACCCTGTCTTTTCAGTCTAACTGAGCCAGCAATTAAATTGACCAAACAAAGGAACAGCGAAAGACTTCAGTGCCCTAGAGAGAGGAGTGAAGATCATGAAGAGTGAGGAAAATTGGCTCTCTCCTCCAATCTGGGCCAGCATTTAAAATGACTAAATAGCAAATCGTTCCTCACGCTAGGTCACTAGCACTGCTTACCCAGGCCTAGACTAGTAACTTGCTCTGGGCCCAGATTTCACTGCCCAGCCCGAAGCTACTCTCTGCTCTTCTATCATCCCAGCACCCAGAGAAATCCAACCTTGCACCTGGGCCAATTATATCAGCATTGGAACCAAATCTCCTCTGCCTGGGCCTTAACTTCTCCTTACAGTGTCCAGAACAATCCAACCTCACTCCTGGGCCATCATATGGACATCGGAGCTCCATCTGCAACATATTATCCCCTGAACATCCCTCACCATCACTCACCCCTTCATTTTTTGTGGTGGATAATTTAATTCAATTTACCTCAGAAAATTCCTGCTGAAGGGACTTGCTCGGAAATGTTGACTGTACTTTTTTCCATAGATGCTGCCTGACCTGCTGAGTTCCCCCAGCACTTTGTGTGTGTTATTTGGATTTCCAGCTTCTGCAGATGTTCTCTTATTTTTAGTGTTACGAACGTGGAGCTACGCCCCCTCCTTTTTGAGAATCGCAAAATCGCTATTATTTCGGGTCGAGACCCAGGAAATGAGAGAGATACAAAGCATGTCAGAAATGAGAGAGAGAGAGACGTAGAATACACAACCAGGTGGAATGTCTCCTGACATAACCACTGATTACTGCTATTGTCTCTTGAAGAAGGAATTGTGTATTGAGTACTGTAATATTCATTGAAACCCCTCAGGGGACAACCAGAGTGGTCTGGTTGAGGGATTGCATTGAGTGAGGATAAAAGATGGGTCTCGGGAACACCCCTTAGACACACCAGGAGAAATGCCAGAAATCCAGTGACAGTGTTTTATAGCGAAACCGGTGAGAGCTCGTGTGCGTCCTCCCTTGCCTGGGTGGCGGGCTCATCATGGAAGAACGGTTTAGCTAACAGAGAGGTCATACTTGAACGGCCACAACAACAAGACACCGACGGATTGAAATCATAAAGGAAGGTTGGCAAAACACTTAGCAGTAACTGTTCCCATTCTTCTATCTCTCTCTCTCTCTCTCTCCAACAATTGCAACACAGCGACAAACAAACGACGGCAGCCTGTGCGAACTGAAACGAACTTTAGATTTCCATCGGACAATTCATTATCCCCTAGACAACGATAGAGCTTATTTCTTATTGATTATTATTATACCTGCACTTTTAGGTTTAGTATTGACGACGTATATTATCTGTATATTTGCATTGATATTATTTTTGTGTATTTTTACTAATAAATACTGTTAAAAATAGTATCACCAGACTCCAACGGACGCCTCTATCTTTGCTGGTAAGACACCCAGTTACGGGGTTCATAACATTGGATAATTGGTCTTTGTTCCAGGGACGTTGGGATCTCTTTCGAAGGGACGGTCTACATCTGAACTGGAGGGGTACTAACATTCTTGCAGGAATGTTTGCCAGTGCTGCTCGGGTGGGGGGGGGGTTTAAACTAGATGTGCAGGGGGCAGGGATCCAGAATATGAGAGAAGATGATATGATGAAGGATAAGGGACAGGTGGGGAATACACATTTCCCAAATATTAATTGTGTAAAGGAGAAAGGTGAGAGAGAACATGTGTTGGAAAAGTTACATGTACAGAGGGTTGGTCAGAAGGAGCATGGGGTTAAATGTGTAGAAGGTTTGGGTGATCTTGAGAAGGTCATCAAAATTCAAGGTGCAATTAGCCCGATGAAAGTTCAAGGAGCTGGGTTAGGTACAATAGATAGTGTTTTAAGCAAAGAGAGGAGGAATGGGCTAAGAATTCTATACTTGAATGCGCATAGTGTCAGAAATAAGACAGATGAGCTTGAAGCACAGATGAAAATGGGGAACTACGATATTGTTGGGATAACGGAGACATGGCTGCAAGGGGATCAGGCCTGGGAATTGAGTGTACCAGGGTATATGTGCTATCGTAGAGACAGAAATATGGGAAGAGGGGGTGGGGTGGCCCTGTTGATGAGGAAGGAGATTCAGTCCTTAGCAAGGGGTGACTTAGGAACAAGGTAAGTAGAGTCTGTGTGGATTGAGCTGAGGAACAGTAAGGGTAAAAAGACCCTAATGGGTGTTGTGTACAGGCTCCCAAACAGTAGCGTGGATATTGGGTACAAGTTGATTAGGGAGTTAACATTGGCACGTACTAAAGGTAATGCAGTCGTTATGGGAGATTTCAACATGCAGGTGAACTGGGAGAATCAGGTAGGTGCTGGACCCCAGGATAGGGAGTTTGTGGAGTGTCTAAGGGATGTATTTTTGGAACAGCTTGTGCTTGAGCCAACCAGGAACGAGGCTATTTTGGACTTGGTGATGTGTAATGAACAGGAATTGATAAGTGATCTTGAAGTAAAGGAGCCATTAGGAAGTAGTGATCATAACATGATAAGTTTTTATCTACAATTTGAGAGGGATAAGGGCAGATCAGAGGTGTCTGTTGCAATTAAATAAAGGAGACTACGGAGCCATGAGGGAAGAGCTGGCCAAAGTTAAATGGGCGGATGCCCTGGCAGATGATTGTGAAAGTTTTAAGGAACAGCAGATCTTAACAAAAAAAGCAATACGGAGAGAAAAAAATCAGGTATGAGCTCAGTCTAGCCAGGAATATAAAAGGGGATAGCAAAAGCTTTTTTAGCTATGCGAAGAGAAAGAAGATAGTTAAGAACAATGTTGGCCCCTTGAAGAATGAATTGGGAGAAATTGTTATGGGAAACAGAGAAATGGCAACAGAATTTAATGCGTACTTTAGATCTGTCTTCACCAGGGAGGACACAAGCAATCTCCCAGATGTATGGATGGGCCAGTGTCATAAGATATCAGAGGAATTGAAACAGATTGACATTAGGAAAGAAGCTGTGATAAGTAGACTGATAGGACTGAAGGCTAATAAATCCCCGGGTCCAGATGGTCTGCATCCGAGGGTTCTAAAAGAGGTGGCTCAGGAAATTGCGGATGCATTGGTAATCATTTTCCAATGTTCCTTAGATTCAGGATCAGTTCCTGAAGATTGGAGAGTGGCTAATGTTATCCCACTTTTCAAGAAGGGAGGGAAGGAGAAAACGGAGAACTATCGCCCTGTTAGCCTAACGTCAGTCGTGGGGAGGATGCTTGAGTCCATTATTAAGGACGAAATAGTGGCATATCTTGATGGCAGTAATAGGATTAGGCCAAAACAGCATGGATTTACCAAGGGCAAATCATGCTTGACTAATCTGTTGGAGTTTTTTGAGGGTGTAACAAGGATGTTAGACGAGGGTAAGCCAGTGGATGTAGTGTACCTAGATTTTCAGAAGGCATTCGATAAGGTGCCACATAGGAGATTGGTGAGTAAAATCAGAGCTCATGGCATTGGGGGCAGGGTTTCAATATGGATAGAAAACTGGTTGGCAGATAGAAAGCAAAGGGTAGCATTGAATGGGTGTTTCTCAGACTGGCTGGAGGTGACTAGTGGGGTACCACAGGGCTCTGTATTGGGACCACAGCTCTTTACGATTTATGTCAATGATTTAGATGAGGGCATTGAAAACTATATCAGCAAGTTTGCTGACGATACTAAACTGGGTGGCAGTGTGACGTGCGATGAAGACGTTAGGAGAATACAGGGAGACTTGGATAGTCTGGGTGAGTGGGCAGATACTTGGCAGATGTCATTCAATGTGAATAAATGTGAAGTTATCCACTTTGGAAGCAGGAACAAGAGGGCAGAGTATTGTCTGAACGGTGTAGAGTTCGGTAAGGGAGAAATGCAAAGAGACCTAGGATTCCTAGTTCATCAGTCAATGAAGGTGAATGAGCAAGTACAACAGGCAGTGAAGAGGGCAAATGGAATATTGGCCTTTATTACAAGGGGAATTGAGTGCAAGAGCAAGGATGTCCTTTTGCATTTGTACAGGGCCCTGGTGAGACCACACCTGGAATATTGTGTACAGTTTTGGTCTCCAGGTTTAAGGAAGGACATTCTGGCAATTGAGGAAGTGCAGCGTAGATTCACTAGGTTAATTCCTGGGATGGCAGGGCTGTCTTACGCAGAGAGATTGGAGAGATAGGGCTTGTACACACTGGAATTGAGGAGATTGAGAGGGGATCTGATTGAAACGTTTAAGATAATTAAAGGATTTGATAGAATTGAGGCAGGAAATATGTTCCAGATGTTGGGAGAGTCCAGCACCAGAGGGCATGGATTGAGAATAAGAGGTCAGTTATTTAAAACAGAGTTGAGGAAAAACTTCTTCTCCCAGAGAGTTGTGGAGGTGTGGAATGCACTGCCTCGGAAGACGGTGGAGGCCAATTCTCTGGATGCTTTCACGAAGGAGCTAGATAGATATCTGATGGATAGGGGAATCAAGGGATATGGGGACAAGGCAGGGACTGGGTATTGATAGTGAATGATCAGCCATGATCTCAGAATGGCAGTGCAGACTCAAGGGGCCGAATGGTCTACTTCTGCACCTATTGTCTATTAGTGATTTTTAAAATTCAGATCAAGAAGCTGTTGCACATGTTCAGTGGCACCATCTTACCAGTCTAAATGCATTCAACACTGAAACTACCTGATTTGTACAATGAACTGATGAAGAGATTGTGTGAAAAGGTGAACATGAAGTTGAGTGTTGGCCATGTAATTGTTGAGAGGCAGAACAGACTTGATCCTAGAGGGGCTGCAAAGTTCTTTCCTGTCCTTATTTCTTATAGTCTTAATTCTGAATATTTGAATTGAATCTTCAAAAATAAAGGACTTAAGTGTGGCTCCTTAAAAACACAATTAAAGCCAGAGGCATTTGTTCTGCTGTTCTTGATGCAGTTTATGAAGTGGGGCATTAAACCCTTATAGTTCAGGGAAACAGGTCTGTGGAGCATATGCTGTGCAATAACACATTTCTTAAGGAGAGGGAACAGCAGTCAAGGATGGCAGACAACATTGGCACCTATGTAAAGACTTTGTATGGGTTTGTGTAACATGCTAACATGGGATAATCTTTCAGCCTACTCTTTGGAGCTTGCAGTTCTAACATTACACTTGGCTACTTCCACATTTTCAGATGGAATTATATTTGGAATTCACAGCAGTATAACAGGCCATTTAATAGAAGAAAGCTACAGAAGTCTTTTAAGTTCAAAGTACTCCCTTCTCTTTGATACCATCAGGAAGGAGTTACAGAAAACTAAAGGCACACACTTAGCGATTCAGGAACAGCTTCTTCCCCTCTGCCATCTGATTTCTAAATGGACATTGAACCTATGAACACTGCCTCACTTTTTAAAAGATTATTTCTGCGTCTGCACTATTATTTTTAAATATAACTATTTAATATACAAATATATACTTAGTTTAATTCATTTATTTATTTTTTTCTATATTTATCATGTATTTCATTGTACTGTTGCCACTAAATTAACAAATTTCATGACATATGTCAGTGATATCAAACCTCATTCTGATTCTGAATTCATCCAACAGACAGCCACAAAAACAAAGAAACCCATTAGAACCCATTAAAAAAGACCGTCAACCAGATGATGTGCAATAAAAGGTAAGCAAATGACACTCAGAAGTAAAGTTCACAAAAGTGAGTCCACAGCCACAAAGCCAGTTCATCACTGCAGGCAGTCCAGGAGCCCGTTAGTTGCAGGCCACAGCCTCAGTTGAGCACAGAGACGAGGAAAGCTCGTGGAGCAAGAGCTGAACACCAAGCCGTCCCTCACATCCAGCCCTAACATCCCAACCTTTTCAATCTGGCCCTGCACTTAAATCGACCAAACATCAGCTCGTTTCTCGCTCTCGGGTCTGGGCCCCACCGCCTCGATTTGACCTGCATGCAACCTTTTCAGACAGGCTCAGTGCTTAAATTGGCCAAAAATTACCTTGTTCCTTGCTCTTGGCCTGGGCCTGCCACTTCAATTCAGCCCCAGGTTTGCTCCATGCAATGGCCAAGCAAAGCATGTCCTAAAGTATCAATTTTTGTTGATTGTTATTTCTTATGCTTGCTGTAGGAGATAGTCTAATCAGTTCCAAGGCAACTACAACACTGATATATAGTACAAAGTTTGCCCATCAAATAACATTATTTTTCACATTTATTTTTGTCATTTTTTACTGAAACTGTAAATCTAACAGGAAGAGTTATCGAGAAGGAATATGCCTTTGTCAGAAACAAATGATTTGAAATATTGTATTTAACTATTATCAACCACAAACACAAAAAGATAGAAACAGATTATCAAATCAATTATCTGTCACAGCAACCAAGTAGCAAGAAATACTTCAAGCAAAGGATCAGAAAATGGTATGCAACTGATATGCAGTGGATTCCAGTTAATTAGTCCATTGGTTAATTGGGGCTGTCTCTTATTTGGAACATCTGCTAAAGAACAAAAACTAATTTTAAAAATAGCCAGGGTTCCCTCCATTTATTTGGGGCATTGTGCCACTTAATTGCAACAGGAGATTGTTGCCGAACAGTTTCTAACTAGCATCAGTCACGTGAAGTTGTGTGGGAGTTAGATACTACACCATGCTTGGAGCAATTAGATCTAAATAGTGTCAGTTGCGAGTGTTTGTATTTAAAAAGCAGTGATTTTTGTCACAGATAATTGGCAAGAAGTAAGCAGTAAGACAATTTAGAATTATTTTGCTCACTGCAGTTTTAAGCATTCAGGCTTTGCAATATCAGAAATGGCCAGGGGTGAAAATGAAATGATTTCATGACTTTAACAGGTTAGGAACTACAAAGAATTTGAAGGTATTGCCAATCATTTTGAACACTATAATGAAAATAAAGATTTGGCGAATGCAATCATCAAAGCCGTTGTATGAAGGCAGTCCATTACCTGTGCTAATTTTGTTAATTTACGGTAAATCAAAAAAACACAACAGCATGTTGGTTAACCATTTTATCCGATCAGGACAGTGAAATCAGTGCAGGAGGGCTCTTCAAGTGGAAGAACCATTGCACTGGGACAGTGCTGCTCTGTTGACCTCAGAGGTCTGGGTCCAGGGAAAAAAGTAATCATAACAAACTAGGGTCTTCCTTGTTTGCAGTGGATAACCGTGACTCCTTCTGTGCTTTATCATGCCCTTCGCTCTCCATGAAGTGCTGCAGAACCGCCTTCTTGGCTATTGGATTTCACCATTGATCTCGTCCGCTGGAGCGGATTTCACATGCTAGGGCAGGCATGTCCTTATTTCGCCGAGGGTATGGGGCCCGCTGGCTACCCTCAACTAGTTTACTCCGTCAGACAAAGCGGTGCACCAGGGTGTGGACACTGTTGCAAGCAAAAGGCTAGTTGGTGCCACAGGTGGGACCTGAATGTCTAGTGGGTACCAACAGTAAGTGTGTTGCCCAAGAATGAGCACAACAATCCCCTTCACCAGAGGTATTACTCCCTGGACATCCCATACACTGATAAGTTCCTCTATCGATATCTATTAGGAACTAATGCACAGTTTGATAGTACTGTAGTAGCACGAGCAGTGTTCTAATTTGTTTTGTATTTCATTTAAATACATAATATCTTACTCAGTTAAATGGTAGTTTGTCTTTTTATACCTTTTAAGCTATTTTCAAGTAACTTCAGCTAATTGTGACAGCCACTTAATTGGTTCAAAATGCACTGATCCCAATGCCTCCCAATTAACTGGAATTCACTGTAATTTAATCCAAAAAGTTACAGTGGCCAGCAGTTACATATAAATGCAAAATTTAAGCGAGTGCTGGAAATATAAGCAAAGGTGAATCCTTGTAGTTGCTGTAATTTTCACGCACGATCTGTTATCTTGATATTGTGGAGGTTTCTTTGTTAAACACTGTGGCTCTGAGGAACTACCACTTCTTCAAAGATGCCAATTTTTTGAGTAAAACAAAGGCATGCTTTACCTTTTCACAAGGCATTACTTGAAGAGCAGGTGAGATTTCCCCAGCATCTTTGTCAAGGTTTTCCCAATCAATATTGTTGATACAGCAAAAAGGATTGTATTTTTCTTTTAGAAAATTAGTCTGCTGAATATATCTATTGAATATTTTTACACACTGCCACAATAACCAAATTTCAAAAGTACCAAATTGATTGCAGTTTGTGTTTAGTTTAAGGTTTTGAAAATTGGAACACCTTTTGTCAAACTTGCTGTGATTCTCCATGAAACTACTGGAAAACTTGCTTAAAGATTTTTCACTAGATTACATGTGGAACAGGATCCACAAACAAAAATTAAAATAGAAGTTTTACATTTGCAAGGAAGGATAGTTTTTTTTATAATTATGCGTTTTAAGCAAATTTTTAAAAATTTTCTCAAGAACTTTAACTATTTTAGCTTTTTTAGAACAGAATATTTTAGTAATTTTGAAAACCAAATCCATTTCAAATTTTGTAGTCTTTTTGATCCTTCTGAACTTCAGGAATTGCATCCCTGAAGTCCCTCACAGCATGCTGGGGGGTCCTGCAGGGCGGGATGTAGAGTTCACTCAGTTTTCATCCTTATACAAATAAGGTCATCGCTGTAATATTCCTCAGGTTGATAGTAACTTCAGGCAATGGGCCTTAATCAGTAAACTCTTATCCATAAACAAGCCATTTGATCCTACTGTTTTTGTTCAACTAAAGTCTGCTTCCATCCCTTCTTATCAAACCCTATTAGCATCTTGAGCTTTTCATTTCTTCCTCATAAGCTTCCCCTTCAATGCACTGCTCAGCTTGCCACACCTTGCAAGATAAATTGCACATTTCCACTGATCAATGGGCACATTTTCTCCTGAATTCTGTGCAGTATTTATTAGTGATCATCTTATACTGATGCCTCACAGCTTTTACACTCCTTAAGAAATGTTAGCATTGACTTTACAACTATTGTGTTAAGTTGGTCCTGATTTAAGGTCTATATTAAGGTCAATTCTCATGTGTGATTTTTTTTGTAAGAACTACTTAGCCATTTCAGGTTTTCCTCAATATGGAGCAGTACAACACAGGAACAGGCCCTTTAGCCTAAGATGCCTGTGTGGAACAATGACAAATTAAACCAATCCTTTCTTCCGACACATGATCCATATCCCTCCATTACCTACACATCGATGTGCCTGTCTCCAAGTCTCTTGAACGCAATATATATGCCACCCCCTGCTAGCATGCTCAGTCACCACCAACCTCTGTGCAACTAACATGCATCACACATCTCTGCTAAACCCTCTAGATTCAACATTATACCCTGGGGGGAAAAAAAAGATTCTGGCTGCCCACCTTAACTAAGCCTCTCTTAATTTTATAAATGCTTGCATGCACAGATTGTATTGAGATCATTCAAACTAATACAAAGTGAGAACAGTTAAAAATTTCTCACTTTTGTCTCCCTTCACATCATTTTTCTTTCCTTCATCTTCCTTACTTTGGCTCCAGTGCACAACCTGATATAACAACACAAGAATATACAAGAACAAAGGAACAGGAGGAGGTCACGAGGTGCTTCGAACGTACCCCAACATTCAAGCTGAATGTGGCTGACCTGCACTGGGCCTTAAATCCTCTATAGCAATCAATTATATGCAGTACATATGGCACCCAATCTTTCAATTCATCTGCACTTAAGATACTTTTAGTGATTTAGCCTTCACAATCTAGAGATTCACTGGACCTCTGCAAGGAAACAAAATTCTCTATGACTGGGTTTTAAATGACCCAGCCCTAATCTTTAAACTATGTACCTTCCTTTGAGACTCCCGCCAGCACAATCATCTTGATATATACCCTTGCCAAGCCCCTTCAGGGTCCTTTACATCTTAAAAACATCATCTACTTGTTATTCAATTAATGCTCTTACAAAAATGAGTGTAGATGTTGAAGCAACTAGGAGGTGCCTAAGTCCTCCAAACACTGAATCCTTCTGTTTCTCGTTCCCCACTTTGCAGAAATGCCTGATCCCCCATCACATTTGAGATTAGCAACTTGGGGGTGGAAATGGGAAAGAAGAGTACATTCTTTAAAATTAGAGAAGCTCATTCAGTGTTAAATGGACATGAAGCAGGGTTCCTGATCTGTCAGATGGATCAAAATGCAGTAGTGATTGTACATGGAGGTCTTCTTGCTCGCTCGTTCTCCTGACCTGGAACATCTAATGATTAAGTACCAATAGTTCAACTTACTGAGAAGAGTTCTCTGCTGTGATTCTGACTGCAGTTTACACTCTGCCAAAGGGAGAAGTTAAGGAGCATTGGATGTATTCAGTACCGTGATTAACAAACAAGAAACAGCCTATCCCAATGCCTTTCCCATTCTTGCCAGGGACTTCCATCAGGCCTGCTTAGAAATATCTCTGCCCAATTATCCTCTGCACATTACCTGCGGCACCAGGGGTCCCAACACACTGCACTAATTGCTACAACTGATGGTGGTGTCGCTATCTCAACTGCAACACTACCATCAGGGATGCCTACCATTCCATCCCTAAACACCATCTGGCTGTTCTCCTCCTTCCTGCATAAAAGCAGAGGCCAACACAGTAGGTCAACAGCAAATGCCATTTTATTGGCTCTTCATCCAGCCCTGGAGCATTTGGGTAGTGAAGATGTATATTTCTGGATACTCCATTGATTACATCTCTGCATTCAACACTATCATCCCCTCAAAACTAATTAATAAGCTCCAAGACCTAGGCCTTAATATCTCCTTGAGAAATTTTATCCTTTATTTCCACACTTACAAACCCCAGTCAGTTTGGATTGGTACCAACATCTCCTGCACAACCACCATCATTTATCGCCTGATCTACTCAATTTATACTTACGACTGTGAGGATGAGTACCGCTCCAATTCTGTAATCAGGTTTGTTGAAGACACCACTGTAGTTGGCCAAATCACAGGAAGTGACAAACTCGGCATATAGGAGGGAGATTGAAAATCTGACTGAATGGTGCCACAAGAACAACTTTTACCAGAGATCTAGGAGCCAGTCCTCACCAGGAGATCGGAAGTGGAGAGAGTCAGTAACCTTTTCAGAGGATCTGTCCTGGTTTATGTGTACACGTGCTATTGTAAAGTAGGCATGGAAGCACCTCTGCATTCTTAGAAGTTGACAAAGATTCAGCACGTCAAATAAAACTTTGACAAACTTCGATAGATGCATAGTGGAGAGTATCCTGACTGGTTGCATTTAGGTCCGATATGGAAACACCAATGCCCATAAACAGAAAAGGCTACAAAAGTAGTGAATGCAGTCCCCTCCATCACAGGAAAAGCCCTTCCCACCCATCTATAAACAAGAAAGCAGCATCCATCATTAAAGACACACACTGTCCAGGCCAATCTCCCTTCTTGCTGCTGCCACTGGGAAGGAGATACAGAAGTCTCAGGACCCACACCACAAGGTTCAGGAACAGTTGCTACCCCTGAACCAGCATGGATAACTTCACTCACTTCAACAGTGAATTATTCAACAAGCTATGAACTTGCTTTCAAGGACACTACTACTCATGGTTTCGATATTACTTATTATTTACTACTTTTAATTGCTGTTTTGTAATTGCCCAATTTACCTTCGTATGCACATTGGTTGTTTGTCCATCTTTGTGTGCTGTTTTTCATTGATTCTATTGCGTTTCTTTGTGTCTACTGTGAATGCTGGCAAGAAAATAAATCCCATGGCAGTCTACGGTGACATATACATTCTTTGATAATAAACTTACTTTGAACCTTTGAAATTGAAATCTAAACCCCACAAACATTCTGTTCTTTGTTCAATATGCTTTAATCAATTTGTGACTGAGAATGGATATATAAATACCACTTTTATTTCTGGACAGAGTTACAGATTCGAGATAAATTCCTTTGATAGAAGATCAGCCCCAATATAAATCAAATTGCTCTACCACATCTGAAAGGAATGTTATTTTTGGATGACAGCTGCACCAGCTGTACCCACCATTTCCACTTGACAGCCACTAAACTATCCCTTCTGGGTCCAAAGCAAGAATCCCCACATCAAATCTTCCACTTACTGCTGAGCCTTTTGCAAAAATTAACAACAGAGAAAGAGGACACAGTCAACTTGGACTGGTTGTCATTAGACACCACCCATCCATAATCCACAACGTTATTGATTCCCACATTTTAAGATCCTCTTTGAAATATTTTCACAACTCTGCCTTCTTCACCATCCTTTCAGAAAAAAAAAGCAATATAAAAACAAACAAGAGAAAATCTGCCGGTGCTGGAAGTACGAGCAACACACACAAAATATTGGAAGAACTCAGCAGGCCAGGCAGCATCTACGGAAAGAAGTACAGTCGACGTTTCAATATTGCTAAAGGATCTCGTCCCGAAATATTGATTGTACTTTTATCCATAGATGTTGCCTGGCTTCCTGAATTTCTCCGGCATTTTGTGTGAATAATGTAAAAACAAATTGCCCTCTTGTTGAAAACAATTTATAAACTTGTCCCTAGACCTTATACTGAGCACATTAAGTCTATGTTATTGAGGAGGGGAGGGCCAAATTTACAATATAACCAAATTCTTTTTAATCATATATATTCTATAAATAATACTTTTAGCCCTGTTTAAAGACAAATGCTATTGAACTTGCTACTCTTCCACCATCACCTCTCTAATTACATGTTGCTCTATCCAGTATTATTGTATCATCCCCTCTCTCATCATCTCAATAACGTCCCTAGTTCATCCATTCACCTTCACTCCTTCCTCTAATCACTGTCTCTCCTCTGCCCCAAGCTCCTCCATTCACCTCTGCTGCTACTTTAGTACACCAGTCACTCCCTCTTCACTAACCCTATTCCCTTCCACTGCTCCAGTCACTACACCTCAAGGATTCATACACTTTCTCCTCACTGCTTCACTTCCAACATTGACATATTGTACAGTGACATACCTCTGCCCACTGGCATTACAAGATGACACATCTATGCCAGTGTCAGACAGAGAGAGATCAGTATTTACCAGTACACTTGGGTCCTGACCTAGATGTGCACCTACTAGTGTAAAGAAGCTCAGGGAACGTGATTGAACCTGATGTAGTGCCTGGACCGCTGGATGTCTCATCTCTGCTGAATGTATCTCATTCCTGGTGCCCTGTCCAGTCAAGGGCCAGTCACAATCCCATGTTGAGTGAGCCTCAATGAATGGGTAGGCGACAAAGTGAATTATTTCCTACCTGAGCCATAGTATTCAACTCTGCATTTTTCCTGAAAGCATCAAGGACCAGTCTTTGGGATCTAGAAGAGTCCTGCTGATTGCCGGAATTGCTGGCAACAGCTGAGACAACCAAGTTTGGCTGCAAGGCACACTGTGTAAATTGGATGGACCTTTTGTAGTGCACCGTGGATTTATGCTCTTTGACCTATTAAGTCTTTATACTATTGTACCTCAATATTATATACCTCATTTAAATCTCCCCTCATGACCAACTGCTTGCAAGAACTGATTGACTCAAAAGTAGATAGACTCTAAAACAAAATGCACTGTGAATACCAACCGCTATTTAATTAAAACCTGGAGGAAATAACAGCTTTCAATCAGGTGACTGGGGAAAAGTAAGGTTGGGTTTTGTTTTCCATGACTTCACTAAATTGGAGTCCATTTCTACTGCCCTGATAACAGATGGCAATTATTGATTTTTCACACAATTCTACAATGACAGTGTACTATAGCACCTTTAAAATAGTGGAGCATACTGGGGCATACAACAGCAAAAATTATCAGAAAATAAAATTGGTTTTGTAGCTTTTAGATTTGCTGTCAACATGTTCGATACACAATTTGTTCAACTGCCTCTACCCTGGGATAAATAGCTTTCCACAGTTGTAACAATGAGATTTGGTATTTTGGGCTCAAATGAATGTAAAATTTCCTAAAGTCCTTTATGACTCCTACAAAAAGTTAATGAATATAGATGCAAATAGATGATCATAAGTTTTGCACATCAAGCTCAAGTAAGATGCCCCCTCTTAAAGGGTTCATCTACTATCAAGCATTTACCAATTTTTGCTGTTTAGAATTGTGTGTGGCAAAGAAAACATAAGAGTCCGTGTGGAAACACATCCAGTCACAGACACAGACAACACAAAGCAGCAAATAGCACAGCTAGTCTTACTCAGCCTGGGAGAGGACACAAATAGGAGGTGACAGATTGGAGGAAAAAAAGGAAACTACAAGAAAGTGCACATAAAGAAAAGTTATTCACCTCTTCAAGCCATGAAATTCAAATTTATATGACATGGGTGTCAATGGAAAGCTGGTTGTCGTCAGACTTCCCTAGTTCTACTCAAGAGGTGGCACTGAGCAGCCTCCTTCCTACTTGGTTAGGATAATCAGATAGACAGTTTCACTATTTTGACTTATTGACTACACAAGCAAAGGAAGAAATATTTCAAAAGTAACCTAAAATAATCAAAGACAGAGGTAAACCCAAGAACAGATTGATCAGTAATTCTAGAATATGATTAGCTGAAATACAAAAACTATACAAAAGTGTTTAATAATTAGAGGTGATTGTCATATTGTAAATTGACAAACCACCCACTGTCCAAGAAAACATAATATGAATTCAAACAGCTATTGCAACTGATTTAGCAGTTTACAATTTTTGTTTTAATTTGTTCTTCAAGAGTGAGTGAGAAAAATAAGGAAATACACACAGGAGTGAAATTTGAATTCAGGACTCTTTGAGGTCTTTCATCCAGTATGAGAATCACAAGCCTGCCATATTATTTGCATACTGACCCAGGAAAAAAATTGCATACAATTAACTATACTAGGTACACAATATCTTCAAAACTTGTCTTTATTACTTATCACCAAATGAAATCAGGTGAACAATTGAAGACTACCATCGTTTTTGACAGTCTGCATTATATTAAAGTTTACCACAGAAAATCTTAATGCATTTGATCCAAGGGATGTATCAAACAGTAGATGCAGCTTGTAATTTTTAGTCAGAGTAGTAAATTGCCACAGGTTATGGAAGTGATGGAGTACTGCCATTAAACACTGATAAATTCTTAGGATTGAATTTGATTACATTTAACAGAATGAGAGGACATATGGAGGTATAAATAAGATGCAAATTGTTAATAATAGCTATTGAATGCAATATTTGGGAATTTTAGTCACCTCATTTTGCTTGTTCTTAAAATTATGAAAACTTTGGTACTCTAGCTATTCAAGTGGTTAACAGAGAACTCCACATTTTCTACATCAAATGCCAGGGGCAGAGGGAATTAGCGCTTAAAAGACAGCTCATTCTGGTTCTTTCACAGGGTTGACAGGTGAAGGAAGCTGATGTGTGTGCTGACCTGGAATCCACGAGGACTATAATTTGAAGCCATCAGAATTAATTTACTGGATAAAGCACTACAGGTGGTCCAGCACACACAAGATTGAATGATCTACATCTTACATCTTAGCCACAGTGTGAAAGGATTTAACCTTCAAACCTCGAGATCACAATTACATCCACCCCTGCAGTACGCCACAATGCAGACACAATGTACAGTTAAATTCTTGAAGCTACTTGAAAATGCTTTCACACTGCTTAAAATAAACTACATTCAATACATAAAGAAATGTGTTGCACATTTCAATCAGAAATAGCATTTTACTTTAGCAGGACAGCGTTTCGTAACTACAATATATCGGTACTAATTATTTCCTTTCACATTAACTTTCCCTAATTGTTCTGTATCAATACCTGCTATTGTTTGTTGATGGACCTGCTTTCATGTAGCTGAACTGTTTGTGCTGATACAGGTCGCATATTTGTACCTTTTGAATCCTGCTTAATACAAGCATAAATGGGACCCTGGTTGATTCTATCCAAATATTGCTGAATAGAGTTCTGAAGTAATAAATTACATTTATTGCAATGCCAGTTGAGCCATGGTCAGCAATTTAAGACCAACATCAGTAAAAACGAAAGGAATTTCACATCACTGTGCTATATCCCTAAATCAAGGTATTTATCACATCCATGCCATTGGCAATGACATTATATTTTTCCATCAAATTATATTTTTAATGAGGAAAAGAGACATTGAGTATTACCACATTTTCATTTTTGCAATTAAGAAAGCAATCTCAATTGATCATGGATGTCATTCTTTGTTGAACCACCAGTGGGAAAAGTGAATTTTTATTTCCCCCGGCATTCTCGTCCTCTAGGTTATGAAGTTAATTAACACTAACAGCAAAAAAAGTTGCATAACGAAAGAACATCCAATCATAACATCACATACGTGCAAATCATCTAGCTCCACTGTCAATATGATACTTTTTAATATGTAATAATTGGCAAGTAAAATTACATTGCTAGTCTCAGCCATTTAAGATTGATGCTTTTTTTTTACTTTCAAAATGCCCTTACTCTTTTGGTTTCTGCATGAAAATTGATATGGCCCTTGATCTCTAATCACATGTTAGAAACAAGGTGCTTAGTTTCTGGTACAGCAGCCAGAAGTTTTCTGGAGTTTGAGATTTTGATCAACGACTTGATCAAAACAAAGCAACTGGATAAAACCAGGCAACAAAATTATGACTGCAGAATCAATGAGTAGTAAGAAATTGATTAATAATACTTTAGAGTTAGACAGCACAAAACCACACCTTTCAACTGATCATCAAGTAACTATTAATTCTAATCTCATTTTACCAGCAATCACCTTATTGTCTTATGTGTCTTGCTAATTCAAGTGTTTGCCTCGTACCCACTTCCATCACCTGGTCAAACAGAGTGCTTTGCTTCAATAAGTTTAATAATCATTTTAAATTTTTAATAATTATATTTCTTTAGGAGGTAAGCATTATTGATAAGATAACCACTTAAGCATCTTTTAAGTGACTAGCAACCACCTTAAAACACAATCGTCCTTACAGTAAAACATGCAGCAAAAGTTAGACAATTTTGGATGATAAGTGCCAAATAACATCTGAGTCTACTGAAATATCATTGAATGTTGCTAGAGCTGGATTCATCTTCGAAAGTGGAAAGAGCTACTGCACACTCCTAAACTGTGCCTTGGTGGTAGTGGATTGGCTTTGAGAGTCAGGCATTGCACCAATCACCACAGCATTCAGCTGTTGACTTGTTTTACATTGATGTGTCTGGTCAATGATGAACCCCAGAAACTGCGGATGGCAATGCAACTGAACAACAAGAGCAGAGGACTCTCTTATTGTAGAGATCATGAATTTTGTGTCTTAAATGTTATTCGCTACTTATCAGCAATGTTATCTAGATTTTCCTGCATGTAAATCTGGATCACTTACATTTGCTTGAATTCCAACATACATGAACATTGGATCATTCTTGAGCCAACCTTCCCATTCCTGACTTTATGATGAAACAGTGGCAGATGGCTGGGTCTCGGACAGTGCCTGGCTAAACCCCTACTATGATATCTATGAGATCTGTCAATCATGATCATCTTAATTTATGCAAGATAAGATCCCATTTAAATCTTTCTCTTCTGTGCCCTTTAACTTAGTGCCACACATTGTCAAATGATGCTTTGATATCAAGAGCAGTCAATCTCAACTCACCTCTGGAAGTCCACATCACAATTGGAATATTAATATAATAAAATATTCTAATGAGATGATGTAATGATTTCACATCAAAATATTTCTAGAAGCCTTTTCTTAATAGTGTGTTATTTTCAAATAACTATAAAATATTGAAATTACTGCAACCAAGAATAGGAGGAGCACCTGAACAGAAGTCTACTGTGGAAACACGTGGAAGGCCAACCATTGTCTGTTTCATAGTATGTACAATTTCTATCTCAATATTGAAAGGAAAGAGAACATACATTCAGTGGCCATTTTTTTTTAGGTACACCTGCTTGTTAATGCAAATATCTAATCAACCAATCATGGGGCAGGAACTCAAAGCATAAAAGCATGCAGATATGGTCAAGAGATTCAGCTGTTGTTCAGAAATCTAAATGATTTTGATTGTGGAATGACTGACAGTGCCAGACAGGGTGGTTTGAATGCATCCGAAATGACTGTTTTCCTGGGATTGTCATGCACAAGAGTTTACAGAGAATGGTACGAGAAACAAAACAAAAATCCAGTGAGCAGCAGATCTGTGGGTAAAAATGTCTTGTTAATGAGAGAGGTCAGAGATTGATTCCTTGAAGTGGATAGGATACAGCAGCAGAAGACTTTGAATGGACACTCAGTGGCACTTCACTAGGTACAGGAGGTAACTAATAAAGTGGCTACTGGGTGTACATTTGCATGCCAGATGCCAGCGAATGGAACGGAATAATATTATAGTCTTTCAGATAAGTTACCAGGAAGTGGACCAAGGAGAAAGACATAATGAACTTCATAGCACTTTAGTATCTTCTCTGGCTTTGCAGCACTCCAAGATTTCTCCATTACATACTGTATATCCCTGTATTCCTTTGCCACTTCGTTGTGGTCATGTCTGTGGCTGCAAAAGCTCTTAGTTCTGGCATTCACTCCCTTAATCTTTCTACCACTCAAGATGTTTTATAAAATCTACTCCTTTATCATGGCATTTACTTACCTATCACAACATGATGCGATTTGAAAACACCAAAAAGAACTCTGGGACTTCTTCTTCTTTCAGAGCTTCATATAAAAACAAAATGTCATTAACAAATAACTGCTGATGGAGATTTAATGTAGAACATCTTATATTCTTTTTTGAAGCGGTGAAAGACAATGGAGATAAGCAATAGAAAAACTCCAACTCTTAGAAGTTAATTTGTTTCAAGGAAATAAGTTTACTGGAATGCAATTCAGTTCGCATAAGATACTTCTATTTTGTGAATTGTTAAGCCATCTTGTGGGATTTAATTTGAATCTGGTTTATTTTAAATTGTTTTCAAGGAAACATTAATTTCAAAAGCATGGCTAAAAAGTTGACAGTACTACAATTCTAGAATTACCACCACAGGAAAACTCAATTACTACTCAGCCCTCAGCTTAGCCATGGAAATTCCTGTCCTTGGTTACAGTGGAGAATATTAGACAATGGGAACCATTCATTGGAACAAAAATACTGAAAATTACTATGCTTAACTAGCACATTCCCACATCAATTGCAAACATTTCCTGTTTTAGAACAAGGAAGCAACTTAATCCTGGAATACATACTTATATTGTACTAAGCCAACAATTTTCATGCTCTATTTTGCAGCCTAAAATTATTATTCTGCCCTGAAATACTTTCTAATTTAGTCAAGTACCTACTTCTTATATACTCTGCACTTGGACCAACTTCTGACCTCTTTCAGCATTCCTGATTATGATGTGGAAGCTCTTGATTTCCCACCAACTTGATGATTAGGTAGGAACATTCCTTTCTACACAGATACCGACCTAAAAATATTCAAAGATAATGCACCAACAGACCCTCTATCTAAAGCACTTACAACTTCAAGAAGTCAACAAGGTCATGTATTCTCCTTTAGGAATCAGGACAGGTTGTTGGTTGTTATAATACGTGTAGTCAGTGTCATTGTACAAGCACTTAGTCTTGCACAGGCAGTGTATCTTAAAGCTCTGCTGTTATAATACATTGAGCTTATCTGGGTCCAGGAGGACAAGATGGGGCGTTATGAAACTTAATGTTATACCAAAGGGGAAAATACAATTTGAACTGCTAGTTCCCAATAACATTTTACATGGAAAGAAGAAAATCTCAACCATTATGACATTGCACCCAGGGATGGTGACCTGGTTGGCTACCAAAAGTCAAACCTCATTAAAGTATCCATCAGAGGCTAATGAGCACACATGAAGGGGTAAGATGAAATAAAAGGGGATCATTCTGACAGCCATTACAATAAGATTATTATATCCTAAAATAAAGACCATAAGAAGAAGAGTAGTCAGCTCAGCCCCTCAAGCTTGCCCCGCTCTTCCATAGTACTCTCAAAATTCGATTCTGTTCCTATCCCACATAACCATGAATTACTTGATCTTTCAAACTTATCTATCTCTAGTTTAAAGATCTAATATGACAAACAATCTGCTGGAGGAACTCAACAGGTTGAACAGCATTTGGAGGGGGTAAAGGAACAGTTGATTCTTCTGGTCAAAGCCCTGCTTTGGGCTGAAGAGTGGCGAGGGAAGATAACCAGTATACAGAAGAAAGTCAGAATCAGGCTCATGATCACTGATGTTTGTCATAAATTTTGTTATTTTATGGTAGCAGTACAAGAGATAAGAATACTACGAGTTACAAAAATATATAAGTAGTGCAAAAGGCAAAAATGGAAAATACAGTAATGTTCGAGGAACAGATGGCAGATGGAAGACACTGCTCCTAAAATGCTGAGTATTGGTCTTCCGGCTGCTGTACCTCCTCTCCAATGGTGCCAACATAAGACATAGAAGCAGAATTAGGCCATCTGGCCCATCGAGTCTGCTCCGCCATTCAATCATGGCTGATCCTTTCTTTCTATCTCCTCCCCAACTGCATTTCCCGGCCTTCTCCCCGTAACCTTTGATGCCATGTCCAATCAAGAACCTATCAATTTCTGTCTTAAATACCTGGCCTCCACGGCTGCATGTGGCAACAAATTCCACAAATTCACCACCCTTCAGCTAAAGAAATTTCTATGTATCTCTGTTTTGAAAGGGCGCCCCTCTATCCTGAGGCTGTACCCTCTTGTCCTAGACTCTCCCACAACGGGAAACATACTTTCCACATCGACTCTGTTGAGACCTTTCAACATTCAAAAGGTTTCAATGAGATCCCCCCCACTCCATCCTTCTGAATTCCAATGAGTACAGACACAGAGCCATCAAACATTCCTTGTATGATAACCCAAAACTGTTCACAATACTCAAGGTGAGGCCTTACATGTGCCTTATAAAGCCTCAGCATTTCATCCTTGCTCTTGTATTCTAGTCCTATTGAAATTATTGCTAATATGGCATTTGCCTTCCTTACCACCAAGTCAATCTGCAAGTTAACCTTCAAGGTGTTCTGAACAAAGACTCCCAAGTCCCTCTGCATCTCAGATTCCTGGATTTTCTCCCCATTTAATAAATAGTCCATACATTTATTTCTACTACCAAAGTGCATGGCCATGCATTTTCCAACATTGTATTTCACTTGCCACTTCCTTTTCCGTTCTTTTAATCTGTCAAAGTCCTTCTGCATTCTACCTGTTTCCTCAACACTACCTCTCCCTCCACCAATCTTCATATCATCTGCAAACTTGGCAACAATGCCATGTATTCCATCATCTAAATCATTTATATACAGCAGAGTCCAATGATTTTTGAAAAATCATTTCTAATGTCACCACAATCTCTAATGCTACCTCTTTCAGAACCCTAAGGTGCAGTCCCTCTGGTCCAGGTGACTTAAGTACCTTTAGGTATTTCAGCTTTTTGAGCACCTTCTGTCTTGTAACAGTAACTGCACCCACTTCTCTTCCTTCACACACTACAACATCAGGCATACTGCCAGTGTCTTCCTCAGTGAAGACTGATGGATGGATAAGGACAGTCAATGGTTCGAGTCCAGATCATTCGCTTGGACTTCTGGTGCTGCCTGACCTTTTGAGCTCCCCTAGCATCTTGTTTGTTGCTCTAGATTCCAACAATTATAGCTTCTTGTGTCTCTGAAACAAGAAGATGGAGCCAGGAGTATGAAGGAGAGGGTGTTCTGGCTGTGCACAACTGCATATCAATTAAATAAAAGTACACATGTAGGAGATGGAGAGAGAGAGAGAGAGAGAGATGGAGAGGGGGAGAGAGGGGGGAGGGAGAGAGAGAGGGGAGGGAGAGAGAGAGGGAGAGAGAGAGGGAGAGGGAAAGGGAGAGGGGGAGGGGAGAGGGAGAGGGGGAGGGGAGGGGGAGAGAGGGGAGACAGAGAGAGAGAGGGAGAGGGAGAGGGAGAGAGAGAGAGGGAAAGGGGGAGGGGGAGGGGGAGGGGGAGAGAGAGAGAGACATATTTACATTATATTTACTTCCAGTTTGCGTTTGGGAGACACTTTCTTGTCCCTGTCAGTCTTTAGCATCACTGAAGTCTTCTCAATGGTCCGTTGTAGTCAGCCTCTGGAATTATGGACAAGGCTGACCCTGTATCCACCTCTGCTTTCAGTTTTACACGGACACATCTATTGTGATCTCCTTCAGTTATACTGTGCATTTCTAGGCATGACAGTTCACCTTTGTCATACTCTATGTTGTCTGTTTTACATTCAGTAACTTTATATCTTTGACTAGTTTTCTGTTTGAGACTTTTTGTCTGGTTGTTGTGCTTTTTGTCTGCCTTGCACACTCTCTCTATGTGACCTTGTCTGTGACATTATCTGCACACTTCTTCTTTCAACCAACAGTCATTTGCATCACGGGAGGATTAGGCACAGCAATTGCATCTTCGGCTTTTTCTACCATTCAGGGACATTTTGTGCATTTCACATTCTTTCTTTCCTGTAGTTTTGCTGCAGTCTCCAACGATGCTGCAATGGTCAATGCCCATTCCAAGGTTAGGTCTCTTCCAGATAGTAGCTCTTTTGAGTGCTTTGACAAAGCATACCACATACAAGCATGTCCCTTAATGCATTAGAAAGTCCATCTCTAAAGTCACAGTACTGGGAAAATTTGCACATTTCTGCAATGTATTCAGAAATGCTTTCAGCTTTTGACTGGTTCCCTTTGTAAAACCTAAATTTCTCAGCTATTATCAGCAGTTTAGGGCTCAAGTGAAAATTGTAAAATTGTAACAATTTCATTGAACGTCTTGCTTGCTGGCTTTCCAGGGTTATGAAGTTGTGTAAGAGAATGTACGTTCTAGCACCCATTAAGCTAAGAAGCATAGGGGCTTTCTTTTGCTCCTCCACAATGTTCTTGTTACAATACAGTTCAACCCGCTCGATATACAACTCCCAGCCTTCATTAGTGCTATCAAATTCATCAACTTTCCTGACTAAAGCCATTGGCACATCATTTTCACTTTAAATTCAGTGCGTTTCTAACTACTACTCACATGTCCTTCGGCTTTCTTGTGCTGCTTAACTCTCACTGTTTCATCCCATAACTATCCATACAGTTAATACATAGTGCTAAGGGGAGGCGGTTATTGCTCTACAAGAAAGAGATCCATACATTTCAGAGGGTGAAGATGGAGACAGCTGCTGGAGTATGATAAGCAGGATCACAAAGGCTGACACAAAGGAACTGCCTGTTAGTTTTTTTTTTGAGATTGATGAACTGAAACACTAAGATCCCTCTCAACTCATCTGCCGACTTTGTCCTTTTCAATAATAATATGTCTTTTAATTCCTCTTATTAAAGTGCATGGGTTGCATTTCCATGCATTAAACACCATTGATCAGGCTTGCACCCAATCAGTTTATCTACGAATGTTCCCATGCAGAATCTTAGTGTTCTCATCACTAGATTTTAAAAAAAATAAAAAAGTAAAAGTATACACCAAACACAAATCAAGATTCCTCCAGGATTAACAGAATTATTTGCTTTTTTAAAATATCTTTCACAACTGTGAATCATCTCAAAGTGCTTTTTACTCCCAAAGAGCAAAAGGTCAGTTTCTGGCAGAAAGAATAAAATGTAAAGGAGTAATATGATTTTATGTTCAGGTTGTTAATAATGCTTTTGTTCTTAAAGCAAACAATCAAATTAAAATGATTGGTTGTTACGTTATCTAGAATACTGGTCTATACTAGTTTATGAAGGTACCGGTTGGTATGTGCTTTCACTCCTAGAATTAATAAATACACTAGAGAACATTTACCATTGTTCAAACCATTACAGTCCTACATCATTGCATTCAGTCACTTCATCTTATAATTGGTTTGTAAGAACATTCAAGTCATTGTAATTATCAATTCCAAAAGTGATATTTTGAGAACATTAGAAATATGAATTGGAATTGGCCATAAGATTTTCAAGCCTGCTCGTGCCTGAACGTCTAACTAGCACCATCTCCAAATCTTAATTCCCTTAATACCCCGGTTGCAATTGGCTTGTGTTTTCAATGAACTAGGGTTTCAAGCATGGCTTCAGCATATTCTTGGGAGCAACATGACATCTTGCAACTACATATGCACCATTAATCACTATCCACAAGCCATGCTAAACTGAATTGAAAACTAAATAGATTACTATACTTGGGTGATTTTGCAATTGCTAGTTGAACTGGCTTTTTTCAACATTTCAATCATTTGCTTATTTCCAACCACTAAACAGAAACTTAACAATAAATTCTACCAATTATTTTCCCTCTGGCATTTGCCTGCATCCATGTGCTAAATTTCAAAACAAGAAGACTCCAGGTGATACTGAACAACTGAACATTATTTGGACTTCATGAATTGGTCATAATTATTTTGATTTTACCCACTCTCTTTAAACTCTAATATTTTAGTCCAATGAGACATAAACAAAAAAAACAAACCATCTCTCCCTTAAAGGGAAAGAAATTTGATGGAAGAGCCAACACCAAGATGCAACATTTGTTACTGCATCTGGATAGGCATATTGACAGGTCTATTCAATAGTTATTCTGCCAATTCTGATTGGGTGTTGGGGGAGGGGGTCAGGGGTGCACGTAGGGTGGTATATTGGCTTTGCTCATCGCCAAATCTAGTTTGAGCTGAAGATGTTTTTTTTCTCCAAATGATTGATATCAGATAAGGGATTTAGCAAAATTATTGCATGAAACTGACTGCAACAGAAAATGGCATTTTCAGAAATCCATTCCCCAACAGACATCAGAAATGCAAATAAGATTCTGACATCCATGACCTTCTGAAATATCATCATCTCTGCTTTTCATTCGGTGGACCAAAATATGGAGCACATGCCTCTGGCGTTTTCGGTGGAGCATTGCTACACATTTAAGTCAAAGATTCTTATTTCAAACATAATTTATCAACATGCACAACTGTTAAAATATCTGCTTATTTCACTTTGCAAAAACAGCTAGATTTGTTGAGGTTATAAGAAGTATTTAGTGTCATTAGATGTTAAATTATCTATTATGCTTGTATTGTCTTTACAAATACAATTGGGATTGAGTTGAATCACATCTGGTAGCAGTTTTCTATTAGATTGAGGATTAATATTATTCTAGTGGTGTAACATCCACTTGAATTCAATCACTTATTTTTTTTAAGGAGAGTGAATGTGAGATATGCTATAACCAGAATTTTAAGAACTTATTGAATCACAGAGGAAAAGCCAAAGCAAGGACCTCAACCCACTGCAATTTGTCCGTGCCCGCAATAGGTCTACAGCAGATGCAATCTCACTGGCTCTCCACTCAGCCTTGGATCACTCAGACAATAGCAATATCTACATCAGATTGCTGTTTATTGATTGCAACTCAGTGTTCAACACAATCATATTCTCAATTCTAATCAATAGGCTCCAAAATCTGGGCCTCTGTACCTCCCTCTGCAACTGGATCCTTGACCTCCTCACTGGGAGACTGCAGTCAGTCTGGTTTGGAAACAGAATCTGGTCCTCATTGACAATCAACAGTGGCACACTTCAAGGGTGCGTAATTACCCCAAAGCTCTATACTCCAAACAACCATGATTGTGAGGCTAGGCACATCTCAAATGCCACCTATAAATTTGCTGATGACAGAACTATTGTTGGCAGAATTTCAGATGGTGTAGAGGAGTGAGCTAGATCAACTGGTTGACTGGTTTCACAACAAACTTGCACTTAACATCAGCAAGACCAAGGAATTTATTATGGACTTCTTGAAGGGAAAAATCAAGGAAACTCACACCAAGGGAGTTTCACCAAGGGATCAGCAGAGGAAGGGATGGATAGTTTCAAATCCCTGGGAGTCAACATCTCTGAAGATCTATCCTAGTCCCAACATATTGATGCAATTACAAAGAAGGCACAACAAGTGGCTATTTTTCATTAGGAGTTTGAGGAAACTTGGTATGTAATCAAAGACTTTCACAAATTTCTACAGGTGTACAGTGGTGAGCATTCTAACTGATTACCATCAATGTCTGGCATAGAGGGGCCACTGCACAGGATCAGAAAAAGCTACAGAAATTTGAAAACACACCCAGCTCCATCATGTGCACTAATCTTGCCAGCATCCAGGACACCTTCAAAACGCGTTACCTCAAAAAGGCAGCCATCATCATTTAGGACACCCATCATCCAGGACAAATTTTAGCCTCCTGATTATCCTGAGATATACCTGCTCAACCCGTGACACCCATGTCTTTAGGTGACAATGGTCTCAGGCCAAGAACACCTGCCTTAAATCTCCCTGCTTGTCTCTCTTTCTTTCCTCTTTTAGTGTACTGCCTAATACTGAGCACTTTAGCCAACCCTGATTATCCTGATATTTCCCATAATCACAGTGTTTTAAGTGCCTTGACACTTTACACAGTTATAAGTACTATAGAAATGCAAACCTTGTGTCTTTATTCTCAACTTCTCCTTGATTTAAAATTTGCCTGTGCACCTATAACTGCTGAAATATAATGGGGGGGGGGGGGTTGGCAGGTTGCTTATTAGAGCTATTCAGATACATAAGTGTTAAAATATAGTCATCTCCCTGAAGGGCCTTAAGGACCTTTATCTATCTTTCATTTGAATGTAAGACAGCTGGCCTATAAATGCTTGGTGATGTAAAAACATGAACAACCAGTAAAATTCTTCACTTCCAACCGTTATATCCATCAGTTTATGATGACAAATGCACAGTATAAGTATGACAGTCATAATTCAGTCTTCATAACTTAAGGCATAGAAGCAGTATTAGGCCATTTGGCCCAACAGGTCTGATCTGACATTTGATCATAGCTGATTTATTTTCTCTCTCAATATCATTCTCCACAACCTTTGATATCCTTACTAATTAAATACCTATCTAAATATACTCAATGACTTTCAACATCCAGAACAAATAATGGATATCTTTAATTAAGTATTTAATGGGGTATTCTGGCCAAATAGAAAGAAAATAATAAGGTATAAGCTGTATAATGTAAGCTTTCATATTGGACAAAATCATTTAAATTTCAAACAATTCTACGGGTTACAAAATGCAAAGCAGATAGACTCCATTAGTCACTAAGCTTAAATGATGCGCCACCTGTCATTTTCTTTGAACTTTTCAGCTGTGTACAATACTTTTAATTGCTGAATTGTCAATTTACAGATTATCAAGCAGTTTCTTCTGTATCAGTGAGATCTTTGATTCAAAAACATCCAGAAGTATATGCAGTTTATAAACAAATTGGAAGTGAAAATCTTAAACAAAAATATTTTTTAAGGTGAGCTTTGCATTACTAGATCAAATGTAAACACCACTCTCCTTCCACCAAACAAATATTGCTGAAAATTATTTCCAAGACTGAGACTGATGGAAAGTGCTAATTCATTTTATTCTCCCCATTTGCTGAAAATAAACATGAAATTTCTAAATTATGGTAATTTTGAAATTCCATCTCCTTACTAATGAAATTATTTTTGAATTCAGGGGCTTTTCTGGAACGGAGTAGCATAGCATGCCTATTGCCACACAGTAGATTTCATTTATTGTGAATCAATGTTTTAGATTCCTCAAGGTGAAAATTGAACCAGCAGCCAGCAGGATTTGTTAGAAAATACAGTTTTAGTTAATTCTTATTGCAGGACTCAATTTCACTCATGCAAATTGATAATAGCTGCTGAACTGAAAACATCTCCACTGTGTCTCAATTAAAACTGGCTGATCCTATAAATGAAGCAGGCAGGAATACACACAGTGGCCATGCGGCAGCAATTCAATGCACAAAAGCATGTAGACATGGCCAAGAGGTTCAGTTGCAGTTCGGACCAAACATCAGAAAGGAGAAGAAATATGATCCAAGTAATTTAGACCATGGAATGTCTTAAGTGTCAGAGTATTGCTGACATGGTCTGTGTATCTCAGAAACTGCTGTTCTCAAGGAATTTTCATGCACAACAGTCTCAAGAGTTTACAAAGGGTGGTGCAAAAAACACCTTGTTAATGAGAGAGGTCAGAGGAGAATGGCCAGGCTGGTTCAAGCTGACAGGAAAATGACAGTAACTCAAATAACTACCCATTACAATCATGGTGTGCAGAAGAGCATCTCTGAATGCACAACACATCAAACCTTGAAGTGGATGGGCTTTGGCAGCAGGTACTAGAGCTACCTAAGAAAGTAGTCACTGTGTGTAAATGTAAGCTTTAATTATTGAAGTTGGAAGTTGTAAACTCTAAATCATATATCCTGGATTACAGAGCATTATGTATGTTTAATAACTGACCAAAAGACAATGCGTTCACTACCAGTAATGCAGAAAGAGCTGAGATTTTTCACCCCACCAGAGCTATAGAATGATCATAGGCCTCTGGCTGAGTGAAACCGTAAGAGAGATATGATTTCAGGCTCATTCGGAGACTTGATTTAGGATTTGGAAGGGCAGTGGATGGAGTGATAGAATCAGAGAATAGAAACTGGCCATTCAGCCCAACACCTTATGTCAGCCAGTAAGTTATCCTTCAGTGCTAATTTCATCTCCCAGTATTTGGTGCATAGTCTTTTATGCCTGGGTGATTCAAGTGTTCATCTGGAGTCCAGGGGTTCGTAACCTGGGTCAACGGACCACATGGTTAATGGTAAGGCTCCACGAGATATAAAAAGAAAAGGTTCGGGACCTCTGATCTAGACTCTTCTTAAATGTTGCCAGTTATCCATCTTGAACCACACTCTTGGGCAGTGTATTGCAAGTACTTGCCAGAGTCTGGGCAAGCATGATTCCCCTCAAATCCCTTCACCCTTACCCTACGTTTGTGGCAGTAAGTATAATTTTCTACTGGGGTAGATTTAATGCCAGCATTTTAAAATTACATTTTCTGCAATAGACATACAGTATTTTTCAGAGGTTAGACAAATGATAGCAAATGGTATTTAATTCCCATTGTAAAAGTATATTCTCATTTGTATTATAAACATTACAGAATACTGTTCTGGTCACATCAATTATAAATTATATAGCTAATTATAACTCTCACAGGCACCAAAGCTAGAATATATTTTGTGCTTTCAATTGTAGGAAAACATTTGAACTTCATTATCAAAATGCAGATCAGCCAATCAATGGCTTTTGCAAGTATACTGTACTTCAGTTGTTCCAGAGAATAGTCAAATAGGCTAATAAATTATAGCAATATTATATACATTTTAGCATTCAAGAAGGAAAAATGTTATGCATGGTTAACAGCATAGCAACAAAACTATCAACATTAATGTTTAGAAATTACTCCTACAGCATTAATGATGATTGGAATAATGTATGCATCTACAATACATTTGCAGTTGCAATAAATGTGTAAGTTCAAATAGCTTCTCAGAGCAATACTCTGTTCTTTCATTCTCACTGACATTCTAGTGTTATGCAATGTGTGTCTGTCGCAATAATTGAAAAAAAAATGAAAGTCTAGAGATTACAGTCCCAAGACTGATATAGGAAATAATCAATGGTGTATTCCTCTACAGAGTAAAGCAAAGAAGATGCCAAAATATGACAAGGAGCGATGTAGTAAAAAATCTGACCCACTTTCTGCCAATTACATTTGACGTTATATGTGACAGAACCTTGAATATAAATATTGCTGTGTAAATCTCTTTCATTCATAGATTCGTATACATATTTAATTTATATTGCCACACAAGATTTGTTAACAACAAAAGTTTCCTTCATCATTGTCATCAAATATTTTGAAATCTAGTTTGCACAATGCACAGATTTTGAAAATGGGAATGGGCAGTGCATTTTATTTCAGAGATGAGCCTTTCAAGAAAGATGTCAATGTCAGAGCCCAGATTAAAAAATATTCTTCTCACAACATCTTGTCACCCCTGTGGGAGAGCAGTCTTACAGTCTTACATGAGAGACAAATGTATGTTTCTTATTCTTTTTTGGGCTGCCAGACACAAGATTTATTAGCAGTCCAAATTGCCTGAGGAAGTGAAGGTGATCCACCTTCATGAATTGCTGCAATCCATCTAGCGAAGGTATTCTCGCAATACCAATGATCAGGGAGCTCCAGATAAAATTGTCTGTGTAGTTCCACTTTTGCTTGTTGAGGATGGTCATTGCTTTGATCTTTAAAAACACAGGTATTACTTGCTACTTGTAGGACCATGCCTGAATGTTGCTTGGATCTCACTACACGCAGACATGACAACTTGATTTACTGTGTTGTGAACAGAGCTCTCTGCTGTGGAATCACTAGCAAACATCTCCACTCCTGACCCTACAAGGTGATTGGTGATGAAACAGTTGAAAATATTGAGGTCCAGGACACATTTCTGTGGAACTCCTATCCTTGAGCTGGGATGACTGACCTTCACTGATTCCAACTATTTTCTCTTGAGGTACTAAGAAGCACGTTTTTCACAGTGCTTCATAATGCAACATGGTCAAGTGCAGTCATATTGTAAAGGATAGTGGTTCTTACCTCACATGTTGAATTCAGTACTTTGTCCACTTTAAGACCAAAACTCTGATGAGGTTCAGTCTTGGAAAGTTATTGGAGACTAATCATTATTTAGCAGTGCTATCAATGACATCTTTCACCACCTGGCTGATGATGAAATTGACTGCTCAGGAGTTAGCCTGAAAGTGTTTGACTTAACTTTTTGTGAACAGGCATACTATTTCACATCAGATTCCAGAGTAATAACAGTAACGGAGCAGCTTAGCTAGTTCTGGAGTACAATTGCTTAGTACTACGGTTGAAATATTGTCTGCTGTCATAACCATTGCTGTCTTCACTGCCCTCAGTCACTTACTGGCATCAGGGGGAAAGAGCTGAATTGGCTGAACTGTCTTCTGTGGTGGTGGAAAACTTGGCAATGAGCTAAAATAGATCATTCACTCAGCAGTATTGATGGGCAAATTGGTAGCATTGTGGATAGAGGGGAGAGTCTGATGCTGCAAAACAATATTGAGCAGCTAGTAAATTAGCTGGACCATTGGCCAATGTACTAGGTGTTGCAGTTTAGGAGGTCAAACAAAGAGAGAGCACACACATTAAATGGTGGGACCTTGGGAAATATTGCAGAACAGACGTCCAAGGATCTCTGAAGGTGGCAGCAAAGGTAGAGTGGATGGTAAAGAAAAGTGCACAGAGCATGATAACCTTCTGTTAAACCAAGACACAGAAGTCAAGACAAGGGATGTTATCAGATAACTTTATAAAACATTGGTGATGTCTATTGTGTACAGTTTTGGAAACTCCAATATAGAAAGGACATAACTACTCTGCAAAAGATGCAGAAGAGATTCACCAGGATATTGCCTGAGCTGGACTGTGTCAGCTAGATTGTTTTATTAGATAGATTAGCTTTATTTGTCACATGTACAGTGAAATGAGTCTTCTATGTCGACAACAACCAACACGGTCTGTGGATGCGTGTGGGTGGTGGTGAGGGGTGGGGAGCCTGCAAATGTGGCCATGCTTCTGATATAAACATAGTATGCCCACAGACTGCTAAACTTAACCCGTACATCTTTGGAACTTGGGAGGAAACTGGAACATCCAGAGGAAACCTAAGCGATCATGGGAAGAATGTACAAACTCCTTCTGGATAGTGTTTGGAATTGAACCGTGATCAGTGATGGCCAGCGTTGTAAAGTTTTGGCTAACCACTGTTACTGTGACCCCAGTCAGTTATGAGGAAAGACTGGACTGACAGGGTACATTTTCCTTGATATGGAGAAGACTGCCGGGAGGACCTGACAGAGGTGTACAAAATTATGAGCGTCACAGACAGAGTAAATGGTGATAAACTTATCCCCAGGCAGAGGTACAGTATGTATAACCAGATGCTATAGGTTTAAGGTAGGGAGTATTAGGTTTAAAGGAGATTATATAAAGAATTTTTTTCACCCAGGGGGAGGTTTGACTTTGGAATGCACTGCTTGCGACGTTGACAGAAGCAACATTAAGGAAATACCGAGACAAGCTCTTGAATTTCCAAGTCACTGAAGGCTAAACTGTTGTAGGTGTTGTGAAATGGGATTTGTGTTGGTAAGTATTTGATGGTTGGTATTGACAGGGTACGCTGAGGGCCCGATTCTAAGCTGTATGTCTCTATGACTGGAAATGACCATAAATGGTTCATTTTTGCCTTAAGCGCTTACTGGTGAGGCCACACTTGGAGTTTTATGTTCATTTTAAGTTACCCTACCATTGAAAAGCAGTTACTCAATTGTAAAGAGCACACAGCAGATTTACAAAGAGGTTTCCAGTACTTGAGGGATTGAGTTATCGGGAGAGGTTAGACTGGCTCGGACTTCACTTCTTGGAGCATTGGAGACTGAGAAGGGATATTTTAGAGGTATATAAAATCATGTGGGGCATAAATACAGTGAATGCACTCCACTTATTTTTCCCCAGGGCATAGTTTAAGGTGAGAGGAGAAAGATTTTAGAGGAAAAAGAGAAGCATTTTTTTTTTGCATGAAGACTGATATCTCTGTAGAATCAGCTGCCAGAGGAAATGGTTGAGGCAGGTACAATCACAACTTTTAACAGACAGTTTGTCAGGTGTATGGATTGGAAGGTTATGGGTCATGAGCTGGCAAAAAGAACTAGCTTGTATGGGAATCTCGCCAGTATAAACTAGTTAGGCTGAAGGGCCTGTTCATGTGCTGTACTACTCTTTGCTCTTGGATACTCCACCTCACACTCATTTAAATATCCACCACAATTCACAATTTATAGATGTGGTGTGATGGCAGATCTTTCATTTGATATTCTGGTTCTACAACCAAGTATTAATGGAATTAAAGACAAACAAACACGTGATCCATCTTAAAGAGGATAATTTCATATCTTTCAGCTACTATATGAAATGATTAAACTCTCCTGTCCAGCTCGAGCATCTGGCACCCTGGAGTTCCAAATGGCAGTAACTCAGAAATAATTAAAGATTGCCAGTGAATGCATCATTCTGTCATCTTAACAAAACCAACAACTCCAACTGTGCCTGTAATTCCAGGGACATTAACGTCCAGCCATCTGCAGTGTAACAAGTTTACCAGAATGAATTGCGGGAACGTTCACAAGCTCCGACAGAAATTTTAATTTACTTGCATGAATTCCAAAAAAAAATCTGTTGGAATATTTAAATAAGAATTTTCGGTTGAAGTTCCAGATTTAAACTATCAAATGAGGTCTTCGGCATATGCTGATAAAGTCTGTGCCATTTAGGAATCGTCAGATAAACTGACTGCCATACTCAGTCAGAAAACCAACAAGGACTGTGGGAATGAAGGAACCGCATGCTGGTGCAAGCACAAATATGCAGGACACAGCCAGTGAGTGGCGGGCAGGATGATTGAGAAGAATGTGTTTTATTGAAAAATCATTGAATAAACAACACAATATACAATAAATCAAAGAATATGACGTTCACACACAGCTCTCTGCATTTAAGATAAACAAACCCATTGCTAGAGGGTCAAGCTACACTTTCAGCAGCTGCTCTACCTGCCCTGAATTTGTCATATTTCTCCATGAGTATAGACTACATTTCACAGACATATATAGCACGTTAACATTACTGTACCAAAGAATCATTGATTTTTTAAAAAATATCATTTTAAAACATCACATTTCATCAAATGTGATGCAGAAATGAGTTATAAAAAATTTGAAAGCAAAATGAAATTGAAAGTTGGAACTTTGTTTCTTTCATTAAACAGAACTGAAAAATAGGTGCATGAATTATTTTGTCCCAAGAGGTAATCTTTTACAGAAGACCACCCTGTATATTCCACATCGGGCTGTGTTTAACATGGCACAAAACTATCCATATAGGAATAGATTTGTCTCGTGTTAAGTGTTTTGATTGCAGTTTTGCTGGCTTTGAAAGTTTCAAGCATGTACAAACGTCCCAGTCAATCACATTTAGTGCTTTTCCTTTGCATTTTGATTAGTCAAGTGAACATGTTGGCATTTGGCACACCAGCTGAAATAGTTTGATCCAAATCCAAAGCAATAATTCTATCTGTGGCACAGTAACAAGTGTTTGTTCAGCATTCCTCTGCTAATGTACAGTACAGAGCCCAGTTCTTGCTTTGTTGTCTTTGTGCTTGAGCACAATCAAAATATCCAGCAGTGTCAGAATGCAACAGGATGAGGCTTTTATTTTGGAATACTAGTTAAGGCAGTTGGCAGAAATATACTTTTTAAACAGAGTGTAGTGTTTAGGTTGAGGTGGGGTTGGTGGTGAGGGAATGGTCACTGAAACATTCAGCTGTCTCACTGGAAATGAAGAGGACTTCTCTAAAAGATCAATTCTGCACCAGGAATAGCTGTAATTAACAAAATTCTAAAAATGACATGAAAATCCTTTAAGGAATCTGCTATTTTTTCAAGCATCATATCCAGTGTTTAAACAGTGTTAAATTATCGTTCAGAACCCAATTTTCCTTGGAGTAATGGTTCAAAGTCAACTTGGCTCTGTACACATGCTCTGATATCTGTACACATGCTCTAAGGCTCTGATATCCGTGTCTTTTTGGCCTTTAAGAGGCTAAGAGCAACTACCTGCACAGGACAGGCAGGACATGCAGAGATGCCTTCTCATGCATTTCACTGAGTGGTTCAAGTCTGGATACCATGCATGGCCTTCTTTTCCCTCTAGAAACCTGAAGAATGAGGGAGAATGCCAAGAACGTGTAGGGGTTTTTTGGGATAACACTGGGAACATGCTCTTGGTTGTGATGAAGACCACCATTAGACAAGCAAAAGAAAAGAGAAAGTTGGTGATAAATCAAACTGGAACTCCAAATTAATATCGATTCAGAGAATGGTTGGATTGTGAAACTCTTTATAACAAAAAGTAGGTAAGGCAAACAGTATAGTTACTGGCAATGGCATTAGTTAAGGAATGATGAGGTGAGGTGATTTAATGAATTGGAAGGGAATCACATGGAACATAGACTCATGCACAGAACTGTTGCACCAAACAGCTCTATTCTGCATCACTTTATATGCCAGCATGACTTCCAACTCAGAAATATAATCCAAGACATTATATTCCAGGTTTTTCTTATCCAAGATTTGGGAAAGGAGAAAGAAACCAAAAGAGAAAAAAAAACATGCAGAAAGACTTGCATTAACATAGTACTTTTCATGCTCTTGGTATGTCCGAAAAGTGAATTACACCCAATGAAGCTCTTCTGGAACCAGCCACCGTGAAATTGTGGGAAACACAACAGCCAATTTTATGCTCAGTCAACTCCACCTAACTTGGATCTATCATCAGAATTGGATAATTAGATAACCAGATTTCATTATGACTGTGAGTGCCAAGGACACAGAATAATTCTCCCACCTTCTTTCAAAAACAGCTACAGACTCCTTTGTGTTCACCTAAAAGAGCAGACTATGGATTCGAAATTGCCCCACATTTTTTTAAGCATCGAAATAGTATTGTGGATTACCCTAACGTGTTCACTTAAAGAACTTTTTCAACACGAGATATCCTACTGAAACACTACAAACTCTTACAGTTCACAATGCAACATGGTGGAAACATCCTTTATCAGTAATCTTTGTTTGCCATTTTAGTATCTCTTCTGAAAGAAGGCAGCATTGTCTCAGAATTGCACTGAGTTTTGTGAAGTGGTATTGGGGTTGCTGCCCATGAAGTGCTGAAATCAAACAAAGATCTTAAGCCCTATCTGATATAGATAGCTACAGGTACCCTCATTAATGGGAAGTTATACTGTAGCCACCTGCTCAAAGGTTAGATCATGTCCTCCACAATGACTTTAGCTGATAATACCCACTTTTTGAGTGTTGGGTCCCAAGGAGGTGATAACAAAGTACTTTAAACACAGTTAATTTATTTTTAGTGATCCATGTTTAAAATTAGAACAAATTCTTAAAACACGATCAAAACTCACAGGTTTTCTATCTTATAAAAGATTTCCAAATTACAAACAATCTCTAAATCACAAAGGATTTCCAAAACACAGGTGTAATTCCTATAAGCGAAAAAACATAATGAGTCATCTGTCGTAGAAATCAAAGGCAGAGACCATAAGATATGGGAGCATAATTAGGCTATTTGTCCCGTCAAGTCTGCTCCACCATTTTGGTCACCCTATCATTCTGTTATGCTTCTGTTTGTTCTTTGACCATTCCTAACAAGCCTGACTGCTCTCTAATACTTGTGCTGTTCCTCTGCCACTTGGGTGACCTCGCATACACAATATTTTTTCAGATACCTTCTGGTGACCGAGTTCATGAGCACCCACAGTTAATGTTGTGTGAGCTGACTCTCTAGAGTACACAAGTATTCTACTTATTGATAGATCAGCTATTTGAAATGCTAAATGAGAGTATCAATCTGGTCTGCAAACTTTTTTGAACTAAATAATTTAGCTATTGTAGGCTGGCTTGATGGAAACCAATACACATAACACCATTCCTAACAACCACCTCTTAAGCAGTCCTATGCTGTCGGCCTGCTGTCTGTGCTCTATATATAGTTCTGCTCATATGCAAAACTGTCCTTTTAATTTTAGACTGATTATTGCTTGCCAGTTACATTAAGAACTGATGAATGGCTCCAATTTATGACAAGAAGCTGAACTCAGAATATTGGTTAACTTACCCAAAACTAGCTCTTTGATTTCTAGCAGTGTCAGCTGCTGTGTTAGAATGCAGATCATGGCAAAATGAAAGGCCGCTCAGCCCTGAACAGAGAGTATTGATCACAATTTTAGTCCCAAAGTTTCTCATCTGGACCTTAAACCCATAATTCTATGAGTCAGATGCAAGAGTTGCTAGCAACCGCACAATAGTTTTAAAAAGGAAAATCTACAATAACTGTAATGATCTTTCCTGATTAATGTTCACTCATGCTATTACAAATGATGTGCAAAGATTGTACAAATAGCAGGGGGTGGGGGGCTGAAATTATATAGGCAACAGTTTAGCAAACATGCACTCTGCTTGTCTTCACTTTTTGAGAAAGTATGAAGTTGTAGGTAAGGCACAGTCCTGCATGATGATCATTTTTAAGTAATGTTTATGAATAAATAAAGTACATATATCCATTGGTATATAATTGACACAGGTGTTTATTTTTGGAAAGGAGGACATCACAGCATGATTATCATCCAACATCTTTGTATAATGGCATTAGTGCTATAACAAGGAAAAAGTGTTCCACTGGAGGTTTATCAATCGATTTAACATCAGTTAGGAGGTATTAGGGAAAAAAATCCAGATGTTTTATTTCACACATAGATCTTACAGTGTATCCTAAAGAAGGACAATGAAGTAGAAAGGAGAGAAGGTTAGGGAGAGAATTTCAGAAACAATAATGCAGGGTGTGAGCAAATCTAGAATAAGTGATGCAAAATAATTTTCCATGCTCAACATTTATGATAAATAAGCCTTTAATTTTATAAACATCTATTTATTTAAACAATTTAAATAAAACATTTCCAGAACAAGGGGGCAGTATTGAAGTGCTGCAGTGGGGCACCTGTCTCCTATATCATGGACCCAAGTTTGACCCTGACCTCATGTGCTGTGTGGAAGTTACACCATTTTCCATCTCCTTTCCACATCCCAAAGGTGTGCCCATTTTTAGATTAATTGACTGCTGTAAATTGCTTCTCATCCAGATGGTTGGTAGAAGGATCAGGTGAGGATTTATGGGCATGTGTGAGACATAAATAAAAGATTGCCAGTGTAGCGATGGGATCTTTCTGAGAGTTGGCATACACTCACTGGGCTAAACAGCCTCATCTTACATCATGTGGATATGTAAGAAAAAAGAGAAAGTCTTCTTCAATTCAATCAAGTACAAATCAGCATCCCAGTTGTTGAAAGAGCATCTTAGTGTAAGTCAGCATGCAAGTTCAATTTTGGCAACTGAAAAAGGGATATATTGAGAATCTCACTGTGAAGGAGTCTTTTATAAATTCCAACACATAAACCCAACAAACCCTCTCAAGCAATGAAGCAGCAAAGAGGGAAGGGGAAAAACACTGATGCCTGAAAATGAACATTTAAAAGGTTTTAATACACTGGCTTGAATAAAAAGAATGTAATTCTGGAGGAAAGTTGTAATAAAAACAAAAAGAGCAGGAAAAACACAGCCGGTACAGTAGCATCTATAGAGAGAGTAGAATAGTTAACATCTCAGTTTGATAACCTTTGATCTTAATTTGCAGTCTCTGGTGCTTCATAAAACTCAGTTCAACAAGTTAATTGTCATTCCATTGTTACAGGATCTGCATCATGTTGCTCATATGGGCAAATCTGTCAGTACAAGGGCTGAAATAAATATTACCACCCGTTATCTCCCCTTTTACCTCCCACCAGTTTAAGTATACTTCCTTAAGCTCTCAATCTCGCTCATTCTTAAAGGCATCTACGCCTGGCATCAAGCATCAATTCCCACTATAGGACCTTACACCGAGTTCATGAATTAGTTCCACCTCAAGCTGATCACAATTTCCCTGTTCTTGTCAGATCAATACTTCTAATTTGCCCATTTCTAGGCAATATATTGGGAACATTGTTCTCATTTTTTAAAAAGATTTTCAAGCAGAAAAGTACCAAAGTATGAAAAGACCAAAGCAATACAGCAGTTAAAGGATTATATATATATATTAGTTGCAATGGAGATGTGTATTCAAATATATTGTTTGAGAAAGCATTCTTTATTTGTTTAAATAATTCATTTTGGGCGATATGTAAAAACATGTGAACTGCATATATTATGATGCTGCCATGTGATATGTGCACCATAAGATATAGGAGCAGGATTAGGCCATTTGGTTCATTGAGTCTGCTTTGCCATTTCATCATGGCTGATCCAATTTTCTTCACAGCCCCAATCTCTTGCTTTCTCCCCGTATTCCTTCATTTCCTGCCCAATCAAGAATCTATACACCTCATCTAAAGTAAAAACAGAACTAGACATGTTATTCCTGGACTGTGTGATTTTGGTTTTAATTAGTTTTATGTTTTGAGATTACGAAACATAACAAATGGAATTTAGAATAACAACTCAGTTTGTTGTTCTTGTATTTGTATTCAACATTACAAATCTACTTTACCCTTGAACCAAAGAACATGTTACTGTTGTGTGGAACAGGACAGGGCAGAACAGTCCAGAAAATAATCTAACAATAATAAAGACTTGAATAAGTGAGAAGAATTTCTGCAAGGGACCCTTCTGGCTTGGTATACATCTGACTTCTTCAGCACATGCTAAACAAAAATTGAAAGAGTATGTTTTGCATTTTGAGTAGGGTAAACCACTCAGGTACCTCACAGGAGCTTCATTAGACAAACTTTGACACTGAGCCACACAATTATAGAGAGCAAAGGATAAAATGATTGACCTAGGAAAAAGGTTTCATAAAGCATTTTCAAGGAGTAAAGTAGAAAGGCAAAGGGTGTAGGAAGTACATTCCAGAATTTAGGATCCAAGCAGCTGGTGTCATGACCTCCAATAGTAGAGCAAATAAAATCAGGAACGATCATAAAGCCAGAGTTAGCATGGGTGAAAGATTATGGGTGTAGGGACAGAACAGCACCATTGAGAGATCTGAAAACAGTAATGAGATATTGCCTCATGGATTTCTGCCCTTGTCACTGACCACTGGTGTAATGGGTGAATGGGACGTGGTGTTAGCAAGGTCATAGATGTCAGACTCAGAAAAATATACAAATGCCTGATAGCTATTCCCACAGCAAGGATTACGTTCTCTCTTGCTAACAGCCTGTCTCGGTATATTGAAAGCTAAATGTAAGCAGCTGAATTGAGAAAACAAGGTTAGACAATGTTAACGCTATTTAGGGAGGATTCCAACTACTGGAAAGGATCCAGTAGTAACAGATTGAAAACTGAGATTTTTTTTATTTGATTAAATTTTCAATTGCAAATTTTATATAATTGGAATAATTTCTTCAAATCAGTGCCATAGACTCTGATTACTTTTTTTTATTTAACATCAAAGCATTAACAGCTCATGGAACAAGAAACTGCAGATGCTGGAAATCAGAAATAAAATAGAAAATGCAAAAAGCACCAAGCACATCAAGTAGAATCAGTGATTAGTAAGACAGAGTCCAAGTTTGGAGTCAAGAGCTTTTCACCATAAAGTGAGTATCTGGAGAAAGTAAATGAAAAAAATAAAGAAATGAGTTGAAACAGCTATCACTGAGAGAAGGAAGAAGCGAGTGTGGAGAAAGAAGAAGAGAGATATGATACTGATAAATTTAGTCTACCCAGACAGAAGATGAGGGATTGTTTCTAAAAATTATGATGGGCTTTGTTGGAACACTGCAGAGCCAAAGAGTATGTCAGAGTAGATGTAGAACTGAGAATTAAAGGGATTGAAGACCAGAAGTTCGGTGTTACCCTTATATTTTCAATGGTGATGCTCTGGAAAACTGTTCTGCATTTCTCTTTGGTTTCTCCTATTCAGGGAGACCACATTGTGAGCAACAAGGAGAGAACACCAAATTGGAGGAAGTCTAAAAGATTTACTTACCAACTTGAATGACTACTTCAATTCCTGGTCAGTAATAAGGTGAAAACCAAGTGGAGCTTCTCTCACTGTTACATGGGAAAGTGTTAAGGGAAAGGAAGAACTTGGTGCAAATGGACTAGGAAGAACAAGATGATAACATGTATTGATACAGAGGATAGCAGTGTCTTTTTGCCAGGGCAGAAATGGCTAATATGATATGAGGAGGACATAATTTTATTGTGATTGAGGAATGTATTGGGGGGAGGATTTAGAGATTTTCTTTTACACAAACAGTGGTAGAGCATGGAATGTGCTGCAAGGGGTGGTGAGAGAGGCAGATATATTAAGACATTCAACAGATTATTATACAAGCACATGGATGAAAGAAAACTGGAAGGATATGCAGGAGGGAAGTAATAGATTGATCTTGGAGTAGGTGGAGACACTGGTGCAAAATTGTGGGCCAAAGGGTTTGTACTGTGCTGTACTGTTCTATGTTCTTGGAATCATGGAGGTGAGGTTGAAGATGAAGATGAAGAAAACCCCTCTCCTTGTTCTGGCTGAGATGAGAAGGGATGAGTGCAGAAATGTAGAAAATAAAGGAGACACAATTGAGAGTTCTGATATCTATGGAAGCAAAGTAGCCTCAATGCAGGGAAGAAAAAATGAAGACATCTTGGGAGTTCTGGTGACCAAATATATACAATGGAGACAGAGAAACTTGGAGAATGGAATGGAGTACTTATTGGATGCTGGATGTTGGAAGATAGACTCTGAATAACTGTGGGTGTCAATGAGCTTATAATGAATATTGAAAGTTAACTTACTGTTTCTCTAGAGATAGTGATATAAATGTCAAGTATCATATCATATGAGAGCTAGAGCAGAATAAAAATCAGCAGCAAAGGGAATGAAACTTTCAAGTTTTGTTTTAATACAGGAAATAGTTCTCAATGTAACCGAAATAGAATTTAGGGAGGGACCTGAACAGGATTGAAATTAGAATTATTCACTGTAGAAAAAAAGAGTTTGAAATCAGCTGGAAATTCCAGTTTCATGTCTGCTTAAAGCAACACTGCATAAATGGAATCTAGAAACACTTACATCCACTGTGATGAAGGACTTGAGAGGTTAGTGATGAAACATATCAACTCTTGTCTGAGAGAAGACTTGGATACACTCCAATTTGCCTACTGCCAAAACAGGCCAACAGCAGATGCCATTTCGTTGGCTCTCCATTTAATCCTGGAACATCTGCATAACAGAGATGCAGCCAACAGCATGCTCTTCATTTACTACAACTCGGCATTCAAATCTATCATTCCCTCAAAACTAATCAATAAGTACCAAGCCCCAGGCCTCAATACCTCGTGTACAACTGTGTCCTCGATTTCCTCACTTGCAGACCCCAGTCAGTTTCGATTAGCAACAACATCTCCTCTACAATCTCCCTCAGCACAGGTGCATCACAAGGCTGTGTGCTAAACCCCCTGCTCTACTTGCTGTATATTTATGACTGTGGGGCTAAGCACAGCTCCAGTTAAGTTTGCCCAAGACACTGCTGTTGTTGGTCAAATCAAAGATGGTGACAAATCAGCATATAGGAGATTGAAATTCTGGCTGAATAGTGCCACAAAAACCTCTCACTCAATATCAGCAAGACCAAGGAGATGATTATTGACTTCAGAAGCAGGAAACTGGAGGTCCACCAGTCAGTCCTCATCAGGGAATCAGAGAGAGTCAGCAATTTTAATTCTTCAGTGTTATCATTTCAGAGGATCTGTCCTGGGTTCAGCGCGTAGGTGCCATTATGAATTAAAAACACAGCAAGCTTTCTTGAAGCTTGTGAAGGTTTGGCATGTCATTTAAAGCTCTGATAAATTTCTATAGATGTGTGGTGTACAGTATATTGACTAGTTGCATCATGACCTGATGTGGAAACACCAATGCCCTTGCAAGGAGAAGCTGACAAAAACTAGTGGATACAGCCTAATCCATCGAGAGTGAAGCCCTCCCCACCATTGAGCACATCTACATGGAGCGTGGTCTCAGGAAAGCAGTATCAATCATCAAGGACCCCCACCGTCCATCCAGGCCACACTCTCGTTTTACTGTTGCAATCAGGAAGATGGTACAAGAGCCTCAAGACCTGCACCACCAAGTTCAGGAATGGTTATTACCCCTCAACCATCAAGCTCTTGAACCAGAGGGGATAACTTCACTCGCTCTGTCACTGAACTGTTACCACATGCTATGGACTCACTTTTAAAATCTCTTCATTTCATATTCTCGATATTTATTCCTTGTTTATTTGTTAATACTATTCTCTTACTTTTTCTATTTGCATGATCTGTTGTTTTCTTTTTGCACATTGGGTATTGTCTTTCATTGATTCTATTCTGTTACTGTGAATGCCCACAAAAATTGAATCTCAGGGTTATGTTTGGTCACACACACACACACAGTGATAATAAACTTACCTTGAACTTTGGAATTTCAAAATGAATTGTCAAGTTCTGTTTGCTTCAAAAACTTACTTTCTTAAACACAATTAAAACACTTAAATGGGGAATCACCAAAATTGCAATTTGTCCATTAATTTCACCATATTGTCTGTTTACAGATTTGTACTAAGTACCATAATTGATAATAATTAATAAATGAAAGTAAGAGCACAATAAACTGATACAGGACTTTTTTCCCCAAGTAGCTTCTAAGTATAAAAATTCTTAAATGATATTAAAGCAGAAGATAGTTTGAAACTCTTAGGACTGCCAGTAGCTGGAGATTGATTTAAAGAGTTATACAGCACGGAAAAAGATGCAGTGCAAAGAAAAGCAGAATTAATATTTCCAAATGGGTTGTTAAATGTGTTTCTTTTCCCCACTGATAATGCCTGATCCACAGGGCATTTCCAGCACTTTTTGATTTTTATTTCCAATTTACAACGCTTGCAGTATTTTGAAGTATCAAGTCTTTTGATGATCCACTGCGCAGAATAACTTCCATTTTCTTAAATTTTATTTTTGTGCAAAATTACCTCATTTCTATCTCTATGAAATACCTACAATACAAACCTTTCAGATCTAAAATAAATCTAAAGTAAAAGCTATTTTAAACAGCATTTTTCATTAGCTCTGGAAAATACTGATAGTTTAGCAGCTTGTGCTGTTACCAATCCATGCATAGTGTTGTTCCACATACAGCAATATGACTAGATTATGATTTTATTAATGTTTGTAACCAATGGTTTGTGGCCAGGGTAAAAGGTAAGCTTCTTTTGAACTCTAAAACTGTGAGAATGGAGAGGAAAAGTGTGCATATTCAGCTTGCATATTGTGGGTTTTTAATGGTGAGATTGGCATTCTGCCTAAATCAATAGATGATAAAAGACAAGTTAGAACCCAAATATTGGCAGAGATGCAGAAAAAAAATGGGCTAAAGTCCTCCATTTTGAATGAAATAAAAACAGAAGTAATCTGACAAAAGTTCCTGCCAGGGAATGAGGCACAGAAACAGGGAAAGGGGGACAGAAGCAGAAAGCATTCAATGAAAACAGAATGTTTCACTAGATCATAATTTAAAATAGAGTGTGATTCAGGAGCAGGGAATATTACATGGAATCATAGAATTTCACCTGGAATTAAGCAGGAAAGTGGACAATTGCATCTACAATGAGCTGTTGATGCAACAGTAATGATGAAACCCTCAGAAGCACATTTTCTCAAGTTTCCCCTTTGACTGGCAGCAATCTGGGAAGGGGCAGAGGCCACAATAAGGAACCAAAAGCTGAATGAAAGGCTGGAATCTGGATGTATTTGGCTTGCTGCCAAAATTTTAATCAGTGAAATCTGAGCAAACCAAAGATGTGGAGTTAATTACATTCATTACATTTCCACGGAATACAGCCAATTTGAACTGGGCAAATTCAACCAAATATTTTAAAAGGTGCATTTAATACATGGGAAAATCATAATATTTAAAACATTCTCTGCTCACTGCTATTTAACAACAGTGATCCATGTCAATGTAGTGTGGAATGCAATGAACTAGCAACGAGTGTTCTTAAAATATACAAATCACAAATATCAGCAACCTAAGTTGATAAGGCTATAATAACGTCAATCAAGCTTTACAATTATTTGAAGACATAAAATTGAAATCCTGAGAAGCTATACTGAGCTTGTGTTGAACCTTGATTAGGTTTGATTCTTTAGAATTCTGGATCTTTGGGATCCTGGTTGTCATGTCATAAAAAAAATGCTGAATCAAAAAGGTAAGTGCAAGAATGGTAAAGAAATGTGTACTCCTATCTATCAGGAAAATATGAATAGGACTCTAATTCCACCAAAAAGTTCAGGTGCAACTAACGGAGCACTTTAAAATTAGGGCAATTTCACAGCATAGGTTGGAAAAAAAAGATTTCATTTGTGGACATCAGCAACCAAAGATTTTCCATAAAAGCATTTCAGCAAATGAAGATCCAATTAAGAATTAAAAAGAGTCTCTTAGCCAAGACAGCAACAAAGAACATGAAGTTACTGTGCAAATGAAACTGAAGCATTTAATGAGAAGTTGGATGAACACTAAAGAGAAAAAGATTTAAATATTACTGCTGAGAGAAAAGAAGAAAACTGAGGCATGACCAACAGAGTCTGAAAACTGTACAGAAAGCTTGCTCAATTGGTGTGGTTATCTAGTAAATATTCTACATAATCACATTTATATTGTAATTTTATTAATAATATGACACAGAACACTTTGTTAGTAAATGATCAATTAAAATATGACATTACACTACTAAAGTAAATATTGGGAACAAAAGCTGAGCCAAACAAGGAAGTTTTAAGGAGGATTTTAAAGTGGGAAGGCAAAGATGGATAGATTTGGGGAGAAAATACCAGAGCTAAGTGCCTATGCAGCTGAAGGAGCATCTACAAAAGGTGCAGCAATTAAAATTACATAGTAAACATTTTATCATTACATTTCCATGTTGCATACGGTAGATGCAATCATTGATCAAGTTTGATGACTCTTGTGTAATTTTGCTTTAAACTACTGTGATGAATAGGACAGTCTTATTTCACCAGATTTCACTAAGCTAAAATTCTGATTGCATCAACCGCCAACATCTAATCTTCAAAAGACATTAAAAAAACAATGAACAAATAAAAAGTGCACACGTTAATTCAGTAACATGATTACACTTTTAGAATCCTCATCATCAAGACAGCATGAATACTTTCAATCCAATACAAATGTGCCGGCAAGGTTATAAATATCAGTTGGAGGAACCAGATTGCATCTATAATAACAGATTTGTTTCAAAGATGTTTTCATTATTGATCTACTAAAGCTGCCACCAAATGCTGGGCTGTTAGCTCAAACACATTACTTACGGTTATGTATTTTTTCCTGAGTGTGAAAGTACAAAGTGTTAAAAGATCCAGCGATTTTACAGACTAAATGTCATTTACGATTCAGTGGCTAAGATTAAGTGATAATAAAGGTACAATTTGTACCACTAGTGAATAATGCATGCCACAATTAATTTGGGCAGAGTTAAAGTGACTGTCTGAAATAATCCAAGAATGCATTATTCAACAGAATAGTTAATGTTCAGCTTCACTCCAGACGTTAAACAAAGTACAGGGCATCTCCACATCAATCTGCAAATGCTAACATCAATACTTGATGGTGTTTCAAACTAGGGATAGGGATGAAAAGATGAAGAAACTCTGTGTCGCCAAAACTGACAAAGTAATTTATAACAGTTAAGCAAAAGTTTGATGCTCTGGAATATGCTCATTCACAATGGCTGTGTTTGTTCGACATTGCATGACAGTCCTACGACTATGTGAAATTAGGGATCCTGTGCAATTTTCTGTTTCCCAAGCTAAAATTTAAATTTCTTATTGGCAAAAATCATTTCAAAACTATTTCTAATGTTCAGGGTGTAAACTGTTATTATAATACATATGCAACATTAGAAGCTGTCACATAATTTTTAGGAACAGGAGATGACTATAAAAATGATTAATTCCCCCTGCATACTCAGTCACTACCTCACTAAATCTCTTTTTCAAAATGCATGCTTCTCAAAACCATAAACCATTATCTGTAACATGAAATCCTTTTGCAAAATTTTCCACCTCACCTTCATTCTTTTCACACTCCTAATTATAAAAAGACTACAAATTAAATTAACTCTTTAGCAAAAGAAAAAAATTGCTGTACAATTTTTTTCAAATCACTTCATAGTCTGATAGCATCATCAGTTGAAGCTTAAATTTAAATTTCGCTCTTAAATCCTCTCTAAACATATTCAATGCTCTGTTCCTTAAAGATGCCTCTCAGACCATTTGGGGATTGAGAAGGAAATAGCCTTTGGTTACTCGTGCCTAAACAAATGCATTTTTAAGACCTTATTTAAAATATCAAGTTACCATTTAAATTAAAACATTGTCCTGCTCATTATTTGGGATGCATTCCAGTCTCTGCAAGATCACTAGTCCCAGCTAGCCTTAAGCAAGCCAGTGAACACTATGTGTTCTCTCTTCGCAAATTCCCAGTCACCAACATAATCTCAGAAGAGGGATAGGCAGTTTGCACAGCAAAACACCTTGATTGCCGATGGTCTGGATCTGTGCCTGGCCAACTTTATCAGACCCAGGAGCAGACTAATAGAGAAATCATCCAAACTACAAACTATTTGTGCAATGAGCCATATTTGACTTGGAGCCCTTAAGGTAAATGAACCCTTAGGAGACAGTGATCATAATAAGATAGAATTCATACTGCGTTTTGAGAGGGAGAAGCTAAAGTCAGATGTATCAGGATGACAGTAAAGTAAAGAGTATTACAGAGACATGAGAGAGAAGCTGGCCAAAGCTGATTGGAAGGGGACACTGGCAGGGATGATGGAAAAACAACAACAGCTGGAATTTCCGGGAGCAACTCAGAAGGCACAGAATAGATACATCCCAAGGAAAAAGTATACTGAGGAGAAGATAATACTACTGTGGCTGACAAGGGAAATCAAAGACAAAATAAAGGCAAAAGGGAGAGTATATTAGAAAGCAAAAAATAGTGGAAAGATAGGGAAGCTTTTAGAAACTAACAGAAGGGAACTAAAAAGCCATAGAGAAAAGATGAAATATGAAAGTAAGCTAACCAATATTATAAAAGAGGATACCAAAAGATTTTCCAGATATACAAAGAGTAAAAGAGAGACAAGAGTGAATATTGCACCACTGGAAAATGATGCTGGAGAGGAAGTAAAGGAGGACAAAGAAATGGCATAAGAAGTTAATAAGTATTTTGCATTAGTCTTCACTGTGGAAGACACTAGCAGTGTGCTAGAAATTTGAGAGTTCAAGGGCAAAAGTGTATGCTGTTGCTATTACTAAGGAGAAGATGCTTTGTAAGCTGAAAGGTCTGACGTCTAGACCAGCTGGACTATAGCCTAGGGTTCTGAAAGAGATAATTAAAGCAATTCAATATTTAATATGAGGTTTCAAAGGAATTTTGAGGCACATGATAAAATAGGCTAAAGTCCGCATGGTTCCCTAAGAGAAAATCTTTCCTGACTAATCTCTTGGAATTCTTTGAGGAAGTAACAGGTCTTATCATCTTAGCACGACCCTTCCACACCCAGTACTCATCCCACCTCCCTTCCTTCACAGGAACATTAACCCAATATACATCCAGAACCTAAGGTGCAACCTTTCTAAATTTCCAAAGAAGGAAGTAATATCTAGATCAGGCATTACGAACCTGAAGTCCATAGACCTCTCAGTTAATGGTAGGAGTCCATGGCATGAAATAGTTTGGAAACCCCTTATCCGCATAAAGCTGAAATTGAAATGTGATGGATATTTGCTTCGTGGGTCTCTTTCTCATGTCTGCTTAGCTCGGTTTCTAAACACAGCAGCTGCCACTTATAAGATCAACAGTTGCAAGTAAACTTCAAACTAATATTGTTTTGTTTAGTTTCTGGTCATAAATAGGAGTTAGTCTTCATTTCTTAAGATATAAATGTAAAGCAGTAATCAGCTTGAAGTTCAAAACACAGCTTTGCAAGCAAGCTCTGTAGCTCTATCTGTGAAAAGTGAAATGTAGCTCACTGCACTTGGTTTATTATTGTTGAAGAGTGCAGTATAATTGAATAGGTTATTTAATTTGGTTTGCTTCAAAACAGACAAGTTGACTAAGTTGCTTAATTCAAGGAAGCTTGTAGCCCAGATAAATATTATCATTTAGCATATCAATAACGGATGTGTTTATATTTGGAAGGTTTATGTAATCATAGAGGTTAGCTTCACAGATTTAGTGGTAGAAATATGGTAACTATGTTTCCAAGATGCTTTTGGACCTTTTGTGTAAAAAGGGTATCTGAGGAAATATCCTCTGTGTGGGAAGTCATTCAAGTGAGAGAAAAGGGGTATAAATGTAGAGAGCGGTTCAAGGTTGTTAAGAATGGGATAAGGAACATCAAAAAGCTATTAAAGAAACATGGATGAACTGAATCCATTCTTCTAGTTCCATTTCTGTGACAGATAACTTGCTTGTCTGCATTGTTGGTATGTACTTTTAGTTTATAGGAATTGTACCTGTGGTTTCTAAATACATTATTCTTTGTGTTTTGGAAAAGGTTTGTGTTTTGGAAGTGGTTTGTAATTTAGAAATGTTTAGGATGGAAATCCTCTGTGAGCTTTAACTGTTTTAAGAATGTTGTTTGGATTTAAATGTGTATCTGTGAAAATAAATGAACAGTGTTTTAATCTACTTTGTTAGCTTGAAGTATCTTCTTCTTGGTAGAGAGAGGGGACCCATCACTCTGTAGTGGGTATTGGCAGCTAAACTCACTGTGGAGAATAAAGAGGAAAGTGAATTAATCTTTGGAGATTAAGTAGTTACAGTATAACCTCCTTTTAGTGAGTGTACTTGTGGCTATTTATATCCGATAGGGCTTAAGCTCTTCAGTTGAGTTTAGAACTTTGTGGTCAGCAAACGAATACCATCACAGGAACTCTTCAGCCCATAGAAATAACAGGCAGCCTGGGAGTCCATCAGTGGACAGTGTGAGTATATCAGTAATCAATTATACTCACTTCGCTGCATACTTGTTTCCAAATGCAGTTGAATTCTGCATAATTAACTACAATAAGCAGATGTTAGCTTTGCATGAATGTGACATGAATTTTGACTTTACTATTTTTGACTGTCACTTTGCTGTTTGGAATTCCTCCTAAATGCTTGTTGATGAATATTAACCCCTGATTAAGCAACACCTCAAATTCAAAATCAGCCATTGCACAATCCAAATATTGTCTGCAAAACCCTCAAATTCCTGTATGTCTGTAATTCTGGCCTCTTGTTTACCTTTGGATACTCATGGTCATGTCTAGTAGACTTACTGAAAGACCACATGGGTTGCCTCTTCAATCCTGCTTTTTCAAATTCGAAAGATTCAAAAGGACTTTCCTCTTTCTTCTCCTCTGAACAGCATCTGTTGTCAGATATAGCAAGATCGCTGCTGCCTTCATGGTCTCAAGTTATTCATCTTGAAACTGACTGTTCTCCTATATATTACAATGCAGGGGGCATTCGGCCTATTTGGTCCCTGCTGGATCCCAACAGAGCAATCTCATCAGTCCCATTCCACTGTCCTGTCCCCTGAACCACTGAGCCTTTTTCCCTCCCTTATGTCTATCAACACCTCCTCAATTCTTTTGCTTCTTGCTAAGACTAAGGACCGATTCACAGCAGCCAATTAATCTGCTAGCATGGCTTTGGGGTGTTGGAGAAACACCTGAAACCCAACCTATCACCCATGCTGTCACAGGGAGAGGCTGCAAACTTCATACAGCCAACAGGAGCAGGACCTGAATTTATTCTTCAGGAGGAGTAAACCCTGCATCTTTGTGCCACTTCTGATTTCTTTGTCCTGTTTTTGGGTCACATTGCTTGTCGCTGTCATTGGTCAGACCTGACAAGTGCATGACTATCAAGTGCCTTTTCAAACCCAGCTTCCTATTTATTTAACAAAAGTGCAAGCACTTTGATCCAAAAAACATTCTCACTGCTTTCTTTAAGTCACTGAACCCTTGCCCTTCATCAAGATTTTTAATGAGTAATGAAAAGCATTCCCACTTTTCTGAAGGACATAGCTGATTCAGATCACTTAACTTCATTGCTTGGCTCTGCAAAGCCCTCAAAATGTTCCACCTTGAATAAGTGGCCAATCCATTTTTTAAGTTAACCATCTTGTTTGTCTCTGCAGTTTTTCTACTCTGCCTGTCCTGCATTCCATTCTTGTTGCTTCACCCCTTCCTTATGTTGATTTGTGGCTTTGCCTCAGGGCTTGGCAGGCATCTTCCATTTCACCTTGCCCCAACAACTCTCTTAGGTGCCTGTCTCCTTTCTAAACCGTGTCATGTCAGAGGCATAGCAAGTGATCCTGGAGAGAAAGAATCCTTGCACGTTTCCTCCTTGTCTATTTCTGCTCATGGAATTCAGTATTCATACAGAATATGTTTATGCCAAGTACTGTAATGATTTTAGCCTCAGGGTGTACTTTTACAACAATTATCAGCAGCTCATTTCTGCTATCATCTGCAGCAATTGCATTCCTCATCCCTCACAATGTCCTCAACATTTCCCTAGACCTGAGTACAAAGGTGTTTACCTGGCGGAGGATGTCACCTGGTCTCTCAAGACCAGCTCCATAGCAAATAAAGCCCAGCAGCGTCTCTACTTTCTGTGAAGGCTGAGGAAAGTCCATCTCCCACCACCCATCCTCATCAGATTCTACAGGAGTTGTATTGAGAGCATCCTAAGCAGCTGCAGCACTGCCTGGTTCAGAAATTGCACCATCTCGGAGCGCAAGACCCTGCAGCGGACAGTGAGGTCAGCTGAGAAGATCATCGGGGTCTCTCTTCCTGCCATCACGGACATAGACACTACACGCTGCATCTGCAAAGCAAACAGCATTATGAAGGACCCCACGCACCCCTCATACAAACTCTTCTCCCTCCTGCCATCTGGGAAAAGACACCAAAGCATTCAGACTCTCACAACCAGACTGTGTAACAGTTTCTTCCTCCAAGCCATCAGACTCCTCAATACCCAGAGCCTGGACTGACATCAACTTATTGCCCTCTACTGTGCCTATCGTCTTGTTTATTATTTATTGTAATGCCTGCACTGGTTTGTGCCCTTTATGCAGTCCTGGGCAGGTCTATAGACGAAAGTAGTTTTTTTCTGTGTTGTTTTTACATAGTTCGGTGTAGTTTTTGTACTGTTTCATGTAGCGCCATGGTCCTGAAAAACGTTGTCTCGTTTTTACTGTGTACTGTACCAGCAGTTATGGTCAAAATGACAATAAAAAGTGACTTGACTTGACTTGAAAGGGACACTGTTCTTAATTGGCAGCACTTGGACAAAGCTGTAGGTCTCATGCTATCTGCTACAGTATCGATATTCATCAGAACATGCTTATCACTTATCCTAATGGGACTGTTAATTTCACTGCATTCTTCTGCTGTTACTCTTCCATTTCTTCATTAACTTGCATTGTTTTCAAGACTCTTCTCTTATTTTGCGATGCATGCTTGCTTCCTTGTCGGCAAGACATCCATGGAATTCATCTTTCAACATTTGCTATACTTGATTTTCTAAAACACATTGCAAAATCTTCCATGTTCTTGCAAATATATATGCTTTCTGCATGGCTGAATCAAGGCAGTAATATCTCTTTGGTATTGATACAAAATCTCTTGCCTTTTGTAATCATACATATAATCCATGGCTTTCCCATCTCTTAGGACTAAGTAGCTTGCTGGTTCCCTCCTTTCTCACTTCATCACATTCCAATAAGTAAAGGCACACATCATAACCAAAAGTGCTCTTACAACACAGCATAATTTTTTTGTATCTATATCTTCAATAGACCAAAATATTCAATGCCATTTCCATCACAACAGTAAGCAATTTTTGAAGTGAAATCTCAGTTTGGCTTGCATATGCACATCAGTGAATTCACAAAAAACTTTATCTCTCAAGGCTTTTTCCAAAAAGGATTCCCAAATTGCACTGTCTATCAAATTTACAACATAATCACATATTGCCTGCTTTGCATCTTATTAAGTATTTTAAATGCTGTTGGATTGAACAGTAACTTTAATATTTTTGGCCACTTTGTCAAATGGGCATCAATTTCATTCTATGGTGCCAAGTTAGCTGGTGCTGTGTACACACCCATTCCCACTTCCACCAGAGTAAGATATCTTTCCTTTGCACACAGATCACCGCACTTCCTTCATTGAAATATGCCTACAATGTCATTATCTTTTTAGAACATATCCGATCATCAACATAAATAATGACTGAATTTCCTTTTAAACACAAGAAATTCTGCAGATGCTGGAAATCTTGAGAAGTACACACAAGTGCCGAAGGAACTCAATGAGTCAGGCAGCATCTGTGGAGAGGAATAAACAGTCGATGCTTGGGTCAAGACCCTTCTTTTGTGTTCTGTAATATATTTTGAATTTCTACTAAGTTCAATGTAAATTTTTTTTCACCATATTCTAGCAGACATTCACAACAAATACAAATAAACACCACAGAATCAGTGAAAAACTGCACACAAGACAGATAAAGAACTAATGAGCAAAAGACACCAAACTGTGCAAATACAAAAAACCTAAATAATAACAATAATAATATTAAACAATAAGTATCAGAAACATGAGATGAGAAGTCCAAAGCTTGGGAAACAGTTCAGTGCTGGGATGAGTAAAGATGAGTGAAGTTCTCCCCTCTGGTTCAAGAGCCTGATGGTTGAAGGGTATGACTATTCCTGAATCTGGTGGTATGGACCCTGAGGCTCCTGTGTCTCCTTCCTGATGGCAGCATCAAGCATGACCTGGATGGTGCGAGTCCTTGATGAGGTTTGACCAGAGGACAATCGGACATCGGAAGTTTGGAGAGGACAGGTCCACTGCCCAAGGATACAAGGCAGAAGCAGGTTGTGCCAGTGTTTCAGAGCTTTGGCCAGTAACCAATTGGCACTTGGGATTGATTAGAAAGAGCAAATTAAAGGAAGGCAGGGCAAACGCAGCAGCCATCGTCTGAGTGAACAGAGTGGTGATCTTAAGGCTTTGGCAAAGAGAGGTTTCAGCAAAGAGTAAGCAAAGGAAACAAAAGTTCAGTTTTTTTCCTTTTCTTTTTATATCCGCTCAGCTAGGACAGTAGAGGTGCCAGGCAGGATAGTATAATGCTCCTCTTGCGGGAGGTGGGAAGGCAGGGAGACCTCCAGTATCCCTGATAACTACAACTCTGAGAAGTGCATCTAGCTGCAGCTTCTAACAAACCCCATGAAAGAGCTGAAGCTGGAACTGGATGAACTCCAAATCAGTCGGAAGGCTGAAGGGGTGATAGATAGGACATGCAGAGAAGTAGTTACACCCTAAGTGCAGGACACAGGAAACTGAGTGACACTCAGGATGGGGAAAGCGGTGAAGGAGACAGTGTGGAGTACCACTGTGTCCATCCACCTCAACACCAGGATTCTGTCAGGGGGGGATGACCTTAGAGAGGAAAGTCACAGTGGGCAGGTCCCTGGTACTGACTCTAGCTCTGCGACTCAAAAAGAAGGGGGTAGAATTGGCACACTGCAGTGATAGGGGATTCCTTAGTTAGGGGAATAGACAGAAGGTTCTATGGGTAAGAAATCAACCTGAGTTTCAATCACCCTCCAACCTGCTGATTTGTCACAACCTTTGATTCAGCCTAGGGCAGTGGTATCATCAGCAAACTTAAATATGGCATTGTAGCTGTGCTTGTCCTCACAGGCATAAGTACAAAGTAGGTAGAGCAGAGGTCTAAGTACCCAGCCTTGTTGCTAATCTGTGCTGTTGGAAATTGTGCATGAGATGTTGCCAATCTAATCTTACTGGGGTTTGCAAGTGAGGAAATTGAGGATCCAGTCACACAAGGAGGTATTGAGGCCTAGGTCTTTGAGCTCATTGCTTGGCTTTCAGGGAATGATACCACTGAATACTGAATTGTATTCAATAAAAGCATCCTGATATTTGCAACTTTGCTGTCCAATTGTTCCAGGGTTGAGTGAAGAGCAAATGAAATGACACCTACTGTTAACCTGTTGGGAAAATGGACAAATTTGAGTGGATCCAAGTCGTTCCTAAGGCAGGAGTTGATATGTTTCACTACCAACCTCTCAAAGTACTTCATCACAGTGTATGTAAGTGCTATTGAATGATAATCATTGAGGCAGGTTGTCACGTTTTCAGGCATTGGAATATTTGAAGTCTACTTGAAGCAGCTGGATACCTCAGACTGCAGAAGTGAGAGGTTAAGGATATAAGCCAATTGATCACTACAGGTCTTCAGTACTGGGCAAGGAACCCCACCTGGACCAGATGCTTTCCATGGGTTCACACTCCTGAAGAATGCTCTCATGCTGCCCTCAGAGACTGAAACCCAAATCTGGTATGACTGTAGACTTTCCTAATCCAATGGCAAAGAAGTTGAAGGTTATTGCATCTAAGAAGTTTAAGGCTTACTATGGTGGGAGACAAGCTGAGATTTTTTATGATGAGGGAGATGTTGAAGCTTATTGTGATGCTGACAAGCTGAGGCTTATTACGGTGGTGGACAAGCTGAGTCATTGTGAATGAAGAGAAGTTGAAACATTGAAGCAGTGGGGAGCTTGGAGCTTTGTGGTTGGGAAGGTGTAAATTCAGGATTGGAGAGAAGGGTGGGGAGCAGAGCAGATGTTATTTGAAGGATGGAGAGAAAGAGAAACACATGAGCTCTCCCTAACCCGGGGGTCGGCAACCTGCGGCTCCCGAGCCATTTGTGGCTCTTTCACCTCTGTGCTGCGGCTCCCTGTGGCTTTGGGAAATAATTGGTCAGTATTTAATTAAAATGTATTTTATGTTAGTTTGTTAGCTTTTGAAATGTAATTCTAAATTTGAAGATTATGGTGATCTTGTACAATCTAAGTGTGGCGACACATATCCTGGCACATCCGAAACGGCTCACAATTAGCCAGCATTCCGGCTAAGGGAGATAGCCTACGGGGGTTTGTGAGTACGCGTCTTTTGCAGCATCTGCGTCCATGGGGGCTGGGTTGAGGGAGGCTTAAAAGCAAGGCTGTTTAGTTCGAATAAAGCTATCTTTGACTGCAGTTTACTGACACCGCTACAACGTGTTTTTATCGCTGGCTGTCCAGACGGAAGGTGCTGAAACGCTTTGTCGCGTGTCTGGAAGAAGTGAAAACTTTCCTGGGCAGCAAAGGGCTCACCTTTCCTGAGCTGGAACAGCCAGAGTGGCTGGAAAAGCTACACTTCATGGTAGACATGACAGCGCACCTGAACACGCTGAACACAGCTCTTCAGGGGTAAGGACGTACAGCCCTGCACATGTTGGAGGATGTTTTGGCATTCGAGCGCAAGTTGACAGTGCTTGCCAGAGATTTACAGAAAGGCACTTTGTCTCACTTCCCCAATTTGAGAGAGTTCAAACAAGGTCACGACATGATAATTTCGGAGTATTTACATTCTGCAATCATCGCAATGCAAACATCGTTTGGGAAACGCTTCTGTGAGTTCAGAGAGGAAAAAAACACATTATCCTTCCCGGTCCACTCCCTTAAGCATCGATCCTTCCCTACTGAATACGACTGCATTGGCAGGTGTGAGTCAACCTGATCTTGAGATGGAACTGGCCGACATAGCCGACAAAGACATATGGGTGTCCAAGTTTAGACGCTTGACAGCAGACCTTGAAGATGTTGCCCGTCAGAAGGCCGTTCTTGCTCAGAAACACAAATGGAGTGATATTGAAAACCTTCCAAAACCGGACAAACTTGTGTTCGAAACATGGAATGCTATGCCCGACATTTATGTAAACATTAAAAAGTATGCGCTTTGAGTCCTGTCGATCTTTGGATCCACATATGTAAGTGAGCAGGTGTTCTCCAACATGAACTTTATTAAAAACAAACATCGCGCACGCCTCACAGATGACAGCTTGCGATCCTGTGTAAAGATGAAGGTGACGTCATACAGCCCTGATGTGCAGACGCTGTGCGCTGAGGTCCAGGAGCAGAAATCCCATTAACCAAGTATGATAAATATTTTAATTGCCTATTATTTTATGTATATTCATATTTTTTCATTGTTCAGTGAAATAGTCCTTTTATTTTTCAGGCTGACAGCTGGCTGATGTTATTTTTGGTTTGCTGCTGGCGGAAAATTTAAGTTCGGCGTTTTTCATAAATACAAGAAGGACTCAAATAGACATTGAGTATTTTACTTAAAAGTAACTTTCAACCCAACGTCTTTTTTTCGGAGTTCAAAATGTTTTTGTTGCATGCAGAAATGTAATTTCGTTTTCTCTGCAGGAGTTCATCAATTTCATAAATGCAACACATTATAGTTTGTTTATACATAGCATAAAGGCAAAAAAAAACCGTTGTATGCAGTGTTATTTCATTTTAAATGTCAAACGGGTTTTGCGGCTCCCAGTGTTTTCTTTTCTGTGGGAAACGGGTCCAAGTGGCTCTTTCAGTGGTAAAGGTTGCTGACCCCTGCCCTAACCAATAATTAATGTTTCACTCATTCATTGGAACTAGGCATTCCTAACTCTTTCATTGAGTGGATGTGGTTGGATGAATCAAATCAAAACCACAGTTGAATTCATAGCCAACTCATAAACATAAAAGAGCTGAAACTGATTACAGCAAAATAAAAGAAAGACAGCAATTGGCTTTACTGCAAATTTTTATGTATTCACATTTTAAGAAGGCAACTGGTCTCTCAAGACTAGAGAAATTGTTCTATGCTTTTTTTATATAAAAGCTATTTCACCAATTAGGAAAGCACATTCACCAATTTATTTAATCTAGAAGGCTACAAATAAATACTTAGCTTTGTTTTTATCAGAGTGAAAAAAACCAAAATTTTAAGGCAATGCAAGGCTAAACTTTGTTACACAAATAACATTCTAATGGATTTAAGAATTCATTGTCAAACAATGGATAAACAAAAATCAGAACAAATGGAATTGACAAAACCTCGTATTTGCACTGCATGTAATTACCAGCCATCTTTTCTACAGCCATTTTAATTAACTACACTGTTTAGCCAACAGTGTAATTTCTGTCTAAAATTTTCTGCCATTTGAAATCCACTCCACCTTTTAACTGTGCTTTAATTCTCTGAATAGTGGCTTTTTAATCCACCAAGACCCAAGTCCAAACTTCCTTTACCACTCTCTTTTCATCCTAAAATCACTTTACACATCAGAATGCCTAATGCTTCAATGAAGCATCTTGGAACATTAATATAAAGGTACTAATAAATATTAATTAAAACTGCCCAATAATATTAAAAATATCAAAATATGAATTTATCAGTTGAAATCCAAATGTACTATTGAAAAATATGCCGCAAATAATCGCTACTTTCTTTCTAGACATCGTTTGGGAAAACCAGTCACAGTCACACAAAAACCATTTATGTCACAGGATTTCCAAAATGTGTGAATGATGCAAGTAGAACTATAGAATATTCCAACATAGGAGGAGCCTATTTGGCATATGGTGTTCCATCAGTTCTACACTATGTCCACTTAATTAATCCCCTGCTTTCTTCACACAGCCCTGAAAATGACTTCACCACAACTCTATTTTTTAAAGTTGGTTCTACTTTTGATACACCTCAAGAAGCAAAAATTGCTCTTCATCATTAACAATTCTTGTCACAAGATCAAAAAGACTGCAAAATAGAAATAATTCCCGAGAGGGTGTTAGATTTTGACATTTAGAACTGCAGAGAAGGCAGCAGTAATTATGATCTGCATTTATATAGCAGCAGGCACAGAGCAAATCATCTGATAGACTACGCAAGAAGTTCATCAAATAAGTTTTATTCAGGTTCACAAAAGGAAATATTGCAACAAGTGACTGTCAGTTTCTTCATGGTTGTTCATTGAGTGCACTGCAGGGATTTGAACTCAAAAACCGAGGCTGACACTTTGGAGCAAGGCTGTGTACTACATCATAAGTGATGTCTTTTGGATGAAACTAAGGTCTCATTTGCAAGTCAGGATGGACAAAAAAATCTGATAACTAAGATCCTGCTGAATTTGAAGGATGAAGAAATTGCAGCTGAGGTGTGGACAAAACAGCCCGATTGTAAATGAGTAATAATACTTAGATAAAGTGCGAGAATTTGCTGTTAAATTGAGTCAGTGAAGCATTTTAGCCTTATCCCAGTACTCATCAAGAGGCGCTCCAGAATTCATTGCAATAATCCAGGAGATAATTGGTTTAGTTCCTGGCTTCTGCTGCTAAAACACACAATTCTGGGGTCTGATAGAGCAGAGTTGTGGAAAAGGTGTTCTCTGTGGAATCTTAACTTCCATCAAGACCATTTACAGAATTGTAGTCAAATTCTTTGGAGAAGGAAGTTGGAGGATCAGAACGGGAGTGTGGGGGGAGCCATTTTGACTTTTTCTTCTTCTCGTCGGAGTTAAGAGAGGCAGGACTGTGCAGGCGTGTGACGTCGGGCAGTGAAGCGGGGAAGATTTTAAAAAGGACACAGCCTTATACAGCGGGCAGCGGAATGAGCCAGGAACAGAGTGAAGGCTTAAGGGCCTTGGCTCAACGGGCTTAGGCGGAAACGGGCGAGGCAAGGTAGGTTTAGGGTTCAGTTTTTCCTGTTATTTGAGGAAAGGGGAAGTGTGAGTATGAGGACAGCTTGTTGTTCTCGGTGTCGGATGTGGGAGGTCCTGGAGTCTCCTAGCCTCCTGGATGTCCACATCAGTGCCAGGTGCACTGAACTGCAGCTCCTAAGGGACCATGTTAGGGAACTGGAGCTGCAGCTCGATGACCTTCAGCTGGTCAGGGAGAGTGAGGAGTTGATAGAGAGGAGTTACAGGCAGGTGGTCACACCGGGGCCACGGGAGGCAGACAAGAGTCACAGTCAGGAGGGGGAAGGGGTAGAGTCAGGTACCAGAGAGTACGCCTGTGGCTGTACCCCTTGACAATAAGTACTCCTGTTTGAGTACTGTTGGGGGGGACAGCCTACCTGGGGGAAGCAACAGTGGCCGTGCCTCCGGCACAGAGTCCGGCCCTGTAGCTCAGAGGGGTAGGGAAAGAAAGAGGAAGGCAGTAGTAATAGGGGACTCGATAGTTAGGGGGTCAGATAGGCGATTCTGTGGATGCAATCAGGAGACCCGGATGGTAGTTTGCCTCCCTGGTGCCAGGGTCCGGGATGTTACTGATCGCGTCCAAGATATCCTGAAGTGGGAGGGTGAGGAGCCAGAGGTCGTGGTACATATAGGTACCAATGACAAAAGTAGGAAAAGGGAAGAGGTCCTGAAAGGAGAATATAGGGAGTTAGGAAGGCAGTTGAGAAGAAAGACCGCAAAGGTAGTAATCTCAAAGGTAGTAATTACTGCCTGTGCCACACGACAGTGAGAGTAGGAATGGAATGAGGTGGAGGATAAATGTGTGGCTGAGGGATTGGAGCAGGGGGCAGGGATTCAAGTTTCTGGATCATTAGGACCTCTTTTGGGGCAGGTGTGACCTGTACAAAAAGGACGGGTTACACTTGAATCTGAGGGGGACCAATATCCTGGCGGGGAGATTTGCTAAGGCTACTGAGGTGACTTTAAACAAGAATGGTTGGGGGGTGGGAATCAATTTGAAGAGATTAGGGGAGAGGAGGTTAGTTCACCAATAGAGAAAACTAGTAGACAGTGTGTGAGGGAGCATAGTCAAGCATAGCATAGAGAAGAGGAGCGCTCAGACTGAAGGTGTAGGGGAGAGGGAAGAAAAAGATAATAAAGTTGTCTGCACCATTAGGGATAAACAGTGAAGAGGTGGAGAGTTTCTTAAATGCATCTATTTTAATGCCAGGAGCATTGTAAGAAAGGTGGATGAGCTTAGAGCATAGATTAAGACCTGGAAATATGATGGTTGTAGCTATTAGTGAAACATGGTTGCAGGAGGGTTGTGATTGGCAACTAAATATTCCTGGATTTCGTTGGTTCAGCTGTGATAAAATCAGAGGGACAAGAGGGGGAGGTGTTGTGTTGTTTGTCAGAGAAAATATTACAGAGGTGCTCTGGCAGGATAGATAAGAGGGCTCATCTAGGGAGTCTATTTGGGTGGAATTGAGGAATGGGAAAGGTGTAGTAACACTTATAGGGGTGGATTATAGACCACATAGTGAGGAGCGAGAATTGGAGGAGAAAATTTGTCAGGAGATAGCAGATATTTTTAGTAAGCACAAGGTTGTGATTGTGGGAGATTTTAATTTTCCACACATAGACTGGGAAGCCCATTCTGTAAAAAGGCTGGACTGTTTGGAGTTTGTAAAATGTGTGCGGGATAGTTTTTTGCAGCAATACATAGAGGTACCAACTCGAGAAGGGGCAGTGTTGGATCTCCTGTTAGGGAATGAGATAGGTTAGGTGATGGAGGTATGTATCGGGGAGCACTTCGGGTCCAGTCATCACAATACCATTAATTTCAATATAATTATGGAGAAGGATAGGACTGGACCCAGGGTTGAGATTTTTGATTGAAGAAAGGCTAACTTTGAGGAGAAGTGAAAGGATTTAGGAGGAGTGGATTAGGACAACTTGTTTTATGGGAAGGATGTAATAGAGAAATGGAGGTCATTTAAACGTGAAATTTTGATGGTACAGAATCTTTATGTTCCTGTTAGGTTGAAAGGGAAGGTTAAAAGTTTGAGAGAGCCATGGTTTTCAAGGGATATTGGAAACTTGGTTCGGAAAAAGAGAGAGATCTACAAACTTTTGTACAATAAATATAGGCAGCATGGAGTAAATGAGGTGCTTGAGGAAGATAAAGAATGTAAAAAGAATCTTAAGAAAGAAATTAGAAAAGCTAAAAGAAGATATGAGGTTGTTTTGGCAAGTAAGGTGAAAATAAATCCAAAGAGTTTCTACAGTTATATTAATAGCAAAAGGATAGTGAGGGATAAAATTGGTCCCTTAGAGAATCAGAGTGGACAGCTATGTGTGGAGCAAAAAGAGATGGGGGAGATTTTGAACAATTTCTTTTCATCTGTATTCACTAAGGAGAAGGATATTAAATTGTGTAAGGTAAGGGAAACAAGTAGGGTAGTTATGGAAACTGTGATGATTAAAGAAGAGGAAGTACTAGAGCTTTTAAAGAATATAAAAGTGGATAAGTCTCCGGATCCTGACAGGATATTCCCTAGGACCTTGTGGGAAGTTAGTGTAGAAGTAGCAGGGGCTCTGACAGAAATATTTCAAATGTCATTAGAAACGGGGATGGTGCCAGAGGATTGGCATATTGCTCATGTGGTTCCATTGTTTAAAAAGGGTTCTAAGAGTAAACCTAGGAATTATAGGCCTGTCAGTTTGACGTCAGTGGTGGGTATATTAATGGAAAGTATTCTTAGAGATGGTATATATAATTATCTGGATCGACAGGGTCTGATTAGGAGCAGTCAACATGGATTTGTGCATGGAAGGTCATGTTTGACAAATCTTATTGAATTTTTTGAAGAAGTTACTAGGAAAGTTGACGAGGGTAAAGCAGTGGATGTTGTCTATATGGACTTCAGTAAGGCCTTTGACAAGGCTCCATACGGAAGGTTAGTTAGGAAGGTTCAATCGTTCGGTATTAATATTGAAGTAGTAAAATGGATTCAACAGTGGCTGGATGGGAGATGCCAGAGAGTAGTGGTGGATAACTGTTTGTCACGTTGGAGGCTGGTGACTAGTGGTGTGCCTCAGGGATCTGTACTGGGTCCAATGTTGTTTTGTTATATACATTAATGACCTGGATGATGGGGTGGCAAATTGGATTAGTAAGTATGCAGATGATATAAGGTAGGTGGCGTTGTGGATAATAAAGTAGATTTTCAAAGCTTGCAGAGAGATTTAGGCCAGTTCGAAGAGTGGGCTGAAAGTTGGCAGATGGGGTTTAATGCTGTTAAGTGTGAGGTGCTACATTTTGGTAGGAATAATCAAAATAGCACATACAGTCGGCCCTCCTTATCCGCGGATTCCATATGCGCGGATTCAACCAACCGCAGATCACTAAAACCCAGAAGTTCTCTCTCCAGCACTCGTTGCTTGAGCATGTACAGACTATTTTTTTCTTGTCATTATTCCCTAAACAATACAGTATAACAACTATTTACATAGCATTTACATTGTATTAGGTATTATAAGTAATCTAGAAATGAATTAAAAGTACAGGCAGTCCCCGGATTATGAATGAGTTCCATTCCTGAGTCTGTCTTGAAGTCAGATTTGAAGTCAGAACAGGTACATCCGGTATTATTTAGCGTCAGTTAGTCAAACATTTTTCTTAGTATATCGTACATATTTTACCTATCTATGCATATAAAACACTTAAGAAACATACATATTTCAATAATTAAACCACTACGTTGCTTAGTAATAATTGTAGCTTTCATCGAGACAGGGCCTTTCACATGCTCCATTAAAATTGTTCTGATCGTTGACCAACTGTAGCCTAATTTTTCAATGACCGATGGTGTTTCACCTCTTTCCGATTGCTTTATTAAATCCACCTTATTTTCAATCGTGATTGTGATTATTTTCGTGAACAGAAACACTGCAGATTCAGAGCTGTGCCGCCAGGTCCTAAATTCCACCACACTGATACATGTTAAATAAGGTACTTGAGCATCCGCGAATTTTGGTATCCGCGAGGGCTACTGGAACCAATCCCCCGCGGATAAGGAGGGCCGACTATACATGGTAAATGATAGGGGATTGAGGAATGCAGTAGAACAGAGTGATCTAGGAATAATAGTGCATAGTTCCCTGAAGGTGGAATCTCATGTGGATAGGGTGGTGAAGAAAGCTTTTGGTATGCTGGCCTTTATAAATCAGAGCATTGAGTATAGGAGTTGGGATGTAATGTTAAAATTGTACAAGGCATTGGTGAGGCCAAATTTGGAATATTGTGTGCAGTTCTGGTCACCAAATTATAGGAAAGATGTCAACAAAATAGAGAGAGTACAGAGCAGATTTACTAGAATGTTACCTGGGTTTCAGCACCTAAGTTACAGAGAAAGGTTGAACAAGTTAGGTCTTCATTCTTTGGAGCGTAGAAGGTTGAGGGGGGACTTGATAGAGGTATTTAAAATTATGAGGAGGATAGATAGAGTTGACGTGAATAGGCTTTTTTCCATTGGGAGTGGGGGAGATTCAAAGAAGAGGACATGATTTGAGAGTTAGGGGGCAAAAGTTTAAGGGTAACACGAGGGGGAACTTCTTTACTCAGAGAGTGGTAGATGTGTGGAACGAGCTTCCAGTTGGTGGTAGAGACAGGTTCGATTTTGTCATTTAAAAAGATATTGGATAGGTATATGGACAAGAAAGGAATGGAGGGTTATGTGCTGAGTTGAGGTAAATGGGACTAGGTGAGAGTAAGTGTTTGGCACGGACTAGAAGAGCCAAGATGGCCTGTTTCTGTGCTGTAATTGTTTTATGGTTATAAATATACATGAAATAAGGATTCAAAGACTCCTCCCTTACTACCTCTCTGGAACTTACTGAGCATTGTTACTATCTAGACAACACACACCTGAAAGACATTCAGCTCACTTGTATATAACCAGTGTTACATATATTAAAGGTAGGAAACTCATGGTATTCAAGCAAAACGATACCAACACATTGGTCTTGAAATTGTACTGTTTCACAACAGATGTACACTCTCATTTTTGCATGATGTGCCAATAATTGTGTTATGAGCTTGTCTCCGCAAACGTGACTATTACCAGTGGCGCAAGTCCTTGGACACTGCTGAATCTATGTTACTTCTCTGTTTCGACTGTAATCAGATGGATGAACCTGTACTTCCCATTCCTGGCCTCCACAGTTCTCCAGCTATGTGGAAGCTTTGGGGCATGCATTGGGTGCTTTATTTGTCTATTAGAAAATCAGGTGTCAGTCACCAGAGGAGTGTGGCTGATGCAAATACATTGGCCACCAGAGCATAGCTACTTTGACACTGCCGGGGTGAAGGGTAATCAGTACCAGCAATTGGGGAATTGGAGTGCCAAGGACAGTGGTTATCAGGGCTTCAAATCACAGACCACTGGAAGGTTAGGACAAGTGTCAACAGGGGAAATCGGGACTGCAGGCAACCAAAGGAATCAGTGAAGATTACGACATTCTGTGGGGTGATGGAACATGAGGTCAATCGAACAGATGGGCCAGAAGAGTAGAAGGTAGGCACTGGGATTTACTTTAACAGTCTCACAGTCCAGCACAGTACTGGTAAAATCAAGCTCTAAAGTAACTAAAGATTATCACCCTCTGAACAATTTCCAGATAATATTTCAGCATTACTTGAGAAATAATGTCATTTTATGATGATCTAACATGATTGCCACATAACTCATGGAAGTACAAGTGCTCAGCTGGATACTCAGAGTGATGTGAAATGACCTGAAAATGTACATTATGCTTCACGCCAGAGATGATGCACATTCAATTGTGTGGTAGCGAAATAAATAACACCACGTGATTAATTTTCTAGGCCATTATCTCATCATTATTACATTTCTCATTGTGGAAGTTTACTGTTCAAAAATGAAAAATTGTGTTTCCTACTGTTCAAGACTGAGTTCACTCTGAAAGGACTTAATTGGTTATAAAGGGCTTTGGGGCATCCCAAAATCATCTAAAGTGCTGCAAGAACACAGGTGTTCCTCTTATTTCTTAGTCAAGAAGTATGATTTAAGGAGTAAATATATGAGATAAAGAAACAGCTAATGAAGTTAAAACAGACAGCAATGATTAAAAGCAGGAATGTTCACGATGCCAAATCTGACATGAAAAGATAGGCTTGTGAGGCTGGAAAAGATTACAGACTTAAGAGAGAAGCCAAGCAACAGCAGAATTTGTAAACAAGGATGAGAAATTTAGAACTGAGGCATTGTTTAACCAAGGACCAATGTAAGACAGCAAGAACTGGGTTAATTGGTGAACAGATGGTGTTAGTTATGATATAACAAAAGAGTTTTGGATGCCCTCAAGTTTACTGACAATAGAACTGGGGAGATGAGCCGACAGTGCAATGGATTGTAGAGGGAACAAAGACATGGTTAATGGTGTCAGCAGGAGGAGCTGGCTGATCTTCTCAACATGGCACCTTTAGTAAAGATTAAATGGTAAGAAATACGCCACAGGGTCTGGCATCGATAAGAATCTACTTCAGCTTGAGCTTTATGACAGGAATTGTGACAGAAATGGTGAAAGTAGAAAAATATAACGTAACATAATCTTCCAAATTTTACTTGAGTGTTATTTGCTTATCAAATACTGTATGTTAGGCAAGCACCATGATGGAATAAGGTAAGATAACATTGTAAAAGTGCTATCATTTATAGCATTTAAGTATCAACTGATGTTGTGGAAAGGCATTGTATAGATCCAAAAATTAAGTCGAGATAGGATTCTTGAGGGATTCCTAACAACAACATCAGATTGGGAAGAGAGGCATTGCAATTATCATATTAATTACTTATGAATGGAACTACAGGAGGACATTTTCACCTAGCATGTTTCTATGACGAGACAAGAGAGGAAGATGGTATGAAAAAATGTGACAAAGGTTGGAGGAATGATCTTAAGGTCTTACTGAATATTGGGAAGGTTGAAGATGTTCTAGTTTAGCCAATGCAATATTTTAAATTAGGCCAATTTTTATTTTTGATCTTCTATTAAAAAGGCAAAGTTAAAATGAAAAGTAGCTGTGAAAAATGGGAGCAAATGTTCAGAATTAGGAGATTCACTGTGCAATGGTATCATTCATCATGTAGCCTAATAATGCTGTTCGTTAATTACCAATTAGTACAAACCTCCTTATTTATTAGCACGTCATTACAATTTTCCAGAACACTACATTATGTAGGTAGTAGATAATGAAGAACATGCTTTGCAGACGAAGCTGTACATCACACATGGCACAAATTTAGGTTTTGCGCAGTTATACTGCACATTAAGTAATCACATTGTAGTCAGACCAAGATTGAACAGAATGCTGCAAAGCTTGTTCAAGAACAAAAACTTCTGTTTGGTATAATAGGTGAAACAACAAATAAAATTATAATTTTTAAAAAATCCAGCTCATACAGAATTCTGTTGCTACCAAATGTTCCCTGTCACATCGTGAAAGGAAATGACATTTATCGTGCTTGACTTTCATAGCCACAGGACTTTTCAAGTATAGGGCATTCAATTTAAAGTGTATACATTGACATAATATTGGAGTGACAACAAGTAGTTTCTGAACAGTAAGGTCTTGTAAGCAGCAACTTAATATTGACCAATTAGATTTTGTATGGTTTGAAGGATAAACATCAGCCAGGTCATCAGAATAAATCCTCTGCTCAGTAACAGCATGTCATGTAAGTTTCTTTTACATCCAAGTTGAAGCAGACAAGCTTTCAATTTAACATCTCATCTGTAAGATGCAATGTCTGACAGTGGACTACTTCCTCACTATTACATTGGAGCATCAGAATTTTGTACTTACTTTTTCAATAGGGCACTTGAGCAGGTACAAGAGTAATATGCATTGAACAAATAGAAACTTGATGGCACCTTGTTAAGGCATTAGTTCACATGAAACATGGGCTTCAGGAGCTATTAGATTAGTTGAATTTATTCACCATGCAGCAATATACCAACAAATATGCTTAAATTACTTAAGGTTTAACTAGAAATTCTGATGGTACTGCCCTTGTCATGTTTCTCAGTGGAAGTGCCAGACTATATTATTGTTAAGCTCTCTATGGATGTTGTTTACTTGGATTTTCAGAAGGCCTTTGACAAGATGCCACGCATGAGGCTACATAACAAGAGCTACGGTATGATACCTGCATGGATAGAGGATTGGTTGACTGGCAGAAGGCAAAGAATAGAAATAAAGGGGGTCTTTTTTGTCTCTTTTTAAAATACTTATTTAATTTAATTATGTATATATATTTCTGACTGCAATTTAGAATTTAGTTTTTTATTGCAATGCACTGCTGCCGCAAAACAAGAAATTTCACAGCATATGCCAGTGATATTAAACCTGATTCAGATTCTGAATTTTTTCTGGTTGGCTGCCAGTGACTAGCGTTCCACAGGGATTGGTGTTGCTTCTGCTGCTTTTCACATTATATGTTAATGATCTTGATGACAGAATTCATGACTGTGCCAAGTTTGTGGATAAATCAAAGATACATGGAGGGGCAGGTAGTGTTGGGGAAGTAGAGTCTGCAGAGGATTTGGACAGATTCGGAGAATGGGCAAAGAAGTGGCAGATGGAATAAATACAGTACGGTGTAGGGAAGTGTATGGCAATGCACTCTGGGTGAAGGAATAAAGCGTAGATGATTTTCTAAATGGGGACTTTGGAGCTACTAGGGAGTCCTAGTGTGGGATCCCTAAAGGTTAACTTGCAGGTTGAGTCGGTAGTAAGGAAGACAAATACAAAGTCATTTCAAGAAGACTAGAATATAAAGGCAAGTAGGTAATGCTGAAGCTTTATAAGGAATTTACCAGATTGCATATGGAATACTGTGAACAGATTTGGGCACCATATCTAAGAAAGGATGGGCTGACATTGGAGACGATCCAGAGGAGGTAATGGTCCCAAGGGTGAAAGGTAAAGAATGTTTGATGGCTTTGGGGCTGTACTCACTGGAGTTTAGAAGAATGATGGAGGATCTCATTGAAACTACCAGATATTGAAAGGCCCAGATAGTAGGGACATGGAGAGGGTGTTTCCAACAGTGGAAGAGTCTAGAACCACAGGGCATAGCCTTAGAGTAGAAGAATATTCTTTAGAACAGAGATGAGGAGGAATTTCTTTAGCCAGAAGGTGCCGAATCTATGGAATTCATTACCACAGATGGCTGGGGAGACCAAATCATTGAGTATATTTAAAGTGGAGGTTGATAGATCCTTGATTAGGTTAAGGGTGTCAAAGGTTACGGAGAGGAGGAAGGAAAATGATATTGAGAGGGAAAATAAATAAGCCATGATTGAATGGCAGAACAGATGCAATGGGTCAAATGGCTTCACTCTACTCCTCTGTCTAATGGTCTATGATCTAGAGATACTTCAGCAGTAAACTGTCTGAGTCAACAGCAAACAAAATTTTTTGAAAGCTAAAAAATCACAGGGTTACAGAAAATTACAACATGAACAACTCTGTGTCTGAACTACTCTTTCAAAAGGACAGCACAACGAGGAGTTACATTGCTTCTTTCTGTGCTGTATCATTCCATGAAGAAATAATTGTAATTACTCTAACATTCAGTTTGGAATTGGTATGTTTAGCTACAGGAAATGAGGCAAGACTTGGTTATGAAATTCTTGATAAGTTCTCCAAGCCATTTAATAGTTCATGAAAAAGAACCAAATTTCATGGCACTCATTTTTATTTTTGTCAAAAAGCTGGAGGTCCAGGGTTGGGGGCATAGAGTGGGTGATAGGGAGAGACAATAGGGTGAGATATTGGCAATTAAAACAAGTGAAGACTCATCTGCTCCTTGCCCTGTCCCACTGCATTATTTTTACATGGACAGAAAATAAAAAAGTGAGGTTAACATTAGTGTCAGTCTTCATATTCTCAAGCAAAATCTGAACATGGAGACACATTCTAGAAAGGGTCAGTAGTTACCAAACAAGGTTGGAAACTGGTCTGATTCATACCCTCCCTGAACATAATAATATTTTAGGACTCTGAAGAAAGTCCTTCTTGAGATCAACTGACCAACTAGGCAAAGGACAAGGCACAGACACCATTAATTTGTATAATTTGTACAACTCGCTACAAAGCCCTTACATTCTAGAGTTAGTGGTTGAAGTTGATAGCAAGCTAATCACAGAGCAGATCAAGGCAATGGGCAAATTTATGACAAAGGTAAATAGTGTATATCTGATTAAAGCATTTAGTACAAAGTAAGAAAAAGTACATTCAGACTGGAAAGACAAAACATCAAATACTAGAATCTGGAACAAAAACAAACTACTGGAAGAACTCAGTGGTCAGGCAGCATCGCTGAAGGCAAACAGATTGTTGATACTGACGTCAAGACTCTGCGTTAGCAATTTGAGAATATTGGGAGAACAGCCAGTACACAGGTGACAAGGAGAGTGAGACAAAGGCTGGTAGGTGAAAAGTGGAACCAGGTAAGAAACAGATAATTGGAATCAGGTAGTGGAGGCAATAGCAAAGATGAACCAAGGGCAAAGAAATCTAGGTGAATATCTACATGGGTGATGGGCAGGCAGAAACCAGTGGAGGAGGGTAATGGGTTAGGTAATTTGGGAGGGAGGATTTAAAAGGTTAACAAAAACAGAGAGACCTTGGGTGGACTGGTGGGAGGGGGAAAGGAACACAGGGAGTGTGGGTTACTTGGAATAGAAAGTACAGTGTTCATGCAGGCTACCCAAAGTCATAGTTGAGGTTATTGCCATATGCATATGAATATGTATCCACCGACGTAAAGAAAAACTTACTTGCAGCAGCAGAATCACTGAGACACAACACAAAAAAACTTGAGCTCATAGAAAATTATTTTTCTACCAAACTTTCTCTGCCATATGATGAAAGGAAATTACATGCATCCTGTATGATTTCCATAGCCACAGAACATTCCAAGCATAGGGCAAAAAAAAAGAATTAAATATGAATTATACAAATTTCTACAAGAATGAACTCAAATAGAACAAAAAAAAAGTAGATTATGATCATTATGGTTGCCATACTGAGGTAGTGTTTAGGGTTGTGCAGCTTGGCTCTCTTGGTTGAAGGGAGGTGACTGTTCTTGAGCCTGGCACTGCACTACTTCAGGCTCTGTTAGCTCCTTTCCAATGCTGAATATGAGATACGGATTCTTTCAGTTGGTATCTGGCCTCACCGTGGCAATGAAGAAGTCTGAAGACAGACAAATAGGTGTGGAAATACGAAGGACATGTTCCACTTGGGTACCCTGCATTTCAATTGTATGAAGATTGAATTTTGCAGTTCCAAGTAATCCACACTCACTGTGATCCTTTCCCTCTCCCACGTATGTTCTCTCTTACTTAGTTCATCTTTTTGGGTTTATATTTTATGGTTTTATAGTTTTATATTGCTATATTTCTTCACTATTCTTGGTTGGTGCGGCTGTAACGAAACCCAATTTCCCTCGGGATCAATAAAGCATGTCTGTCTGTCTGTCTGATTCCTACCCTTCCTCGTTACCTAAACACTTTACCCTCTCCCACTGGTTTTCACCTGTCAATCATCAAATACATATCCAACTGGGTTTCTTCTCCCTCGGTTCACCTTCCCTATCCCTCACAACACCTGGTTCCATCCGTTCATCATCCGCTTCCCCTTTCCAATCTGCTTCCATCTTCAGATTGCAGCTTCTGTCTCACTCTCTCACTTGCATTTCTACTCTCTGGCTCTGTTCTCTCCTCAGATGCTGCTTGACCTCCCAAGATCTTCCTGCAGTTTGTTTTTTGGCATCACCAAAAAAAAGACTATAGTCTAGAGGCAACATAATATGGTGCATCAAGCAGGAACATTTTATTGCACATGAGAGCCCAGGCACATTAGTCAATACCGAAATGCAAGATGGCTTGTTCTGAGTGAACAATGTAATCCTGGAAAATAATACACAGGACTTCCACCACATAGCAAAATACATTTCCAGATAGAAATTCACACATACTTTAAAGCACGTAAAAGTCTTCTAAAAGGTCCCTAAATACTGAACAACTCAGAAGGAACCCTTTGCAGGATGTAACTTCGTTTCTTAGCATTATTTCTTAGCAAAATCCCAGCAAGATATATTTTAAGAAGAAATATAGATTTCAGAAACAAGATTTCCCAGCTGTTGTGGTGCTGAATGGCACCACAAGTCTGATTGCGCAGAAGAGTAAAATAAATAGGTCGATGTTAAAATTAAGCACCAAATAATAAGTTTCTGTTCTCAACTGGGTGGAGTAATACATTCAGCAAGTAAGTATAAATGACATACAAGGAACTGACAACCACTACAAAAGTTTTGCATTAAAATACTACTCATTATGTAAAACAGAGGAATAAAGCACACAGAATTCAATGAAACCACTGTGGGAGGGTTAAGAAAATCTCAAACTGTAACCCGAATCCTGTAATCTTGGGACCAACAAATAAAAGCCAAACCCACAATGAACTCAAATAGCCAAGAATATAATGGGTATGAATTTCAAACAAACGAATGGCACACAATCTCACTTAATTCTCACTTTCATACATTGATTGCTCAAGCCAATGGATAATCAAAGAGGTTGCAGGTTCTTTGGTTAAACCAACCCTTTCCCATACTAAATTAAATGCAATCCCATCTCATTTTCCAAAGGAGCAATATTCAAACAAGACTAAACTCACAAACAAGAGAAAATCTGCAGATGCTGGAAATCCAAGCAACAGCCACAATATGCAGGAGGAACTCAGCAGGCCAGGCAGCATTTATGTAAAGGAGTACAGTCGATGTTTTGGGCCAAAACCCTTCATCAGGACTGGCTGAAGGGAAGACTTATACTTCTTCAGGGTAGGCATCCCGAGAAGACGCTTCACAGTGTAGTAGTCCGATCACACACGAGAGAAAATCTGCAGATGCTGGAAATCCAAGCAACACTCACACAAAATGCTGGAGGAACTCAGCAGGCCAGGCAGCATCTATGAAAAAAGAGTACAGTCAACGTTTCAGATTGAGACCATTCATCTGTACTTCTCTGAAGGGTCTCGGCCTGAAACATCAACTGTACTGTTTTCTATAGAGGCTACTTGCTTTGCTGAGTCCCTCCAGTATTTTGTGTGCGTTGATAAGTTAAGAGTTACTTAGTTTGCTTGAATGAGAAAATGAACTGAGCTTCAGGATTGTATATGGTGACATAGATTCACTTTGAATATCTATTTACATTGAACTTCTGAACTTTGAAAACACGGCTTGATTTTGAGGGATGGCACTCTCTTGTTCCCAAATTTCTTCCAAGCAGAAAAACAAATCACCCTTCATGACAATAGGATGTCACAGAATGCCTCCAAATGGATCATTTATATTTGAATGTAGCCATTGCTGTAAAGCAGGAAATATGATAGCCAGTTTTCCATAAGCTGAAATGGAATAATAACCAGGCAGTCTGCTTTTGATTGAGAGATAAAAGTACTCGTGAGAAAGAATGCTCCTGTTCTTCTTGAAAAGTGTAAAAGGGATATTTTAGTCACCTCAGAAAATAACAAAGAGACTTCTATTAATGCCCCATCTGCAAAGCAGTTCTTTTTTGACATTGAAATACTCCCCAGTACAGCTGTAGAGTGTCAAACAAGACCTTTGACTCCTTCAGTAGTGGAATCCAAATCCACACAGTTTTCTGACTCAAGAAGTAAACCCACTGACTACGGTTAATATTCCAGGACAGGATCCAGTTGAATTATATATTTATAAATCAATAATAATATAGCTGACTTATCAACTTTATCATTTTCAATCTTCTAAGTCCTCCATTTTGTTTAGATAGGAGAGCATCCAAAGTTCTTACAAAGTATGCAGGAGTAAAAACTTGATTATATTACAAACAATGTTATTTGTGTGATGAGTTCAAGTAGTAAATCTCCTCCATTGTTATTTACTAAAGAAATATCAAACAATATTTGATTCCAAGTGTCAAGACCCAAGATCGATAGTTTTCTAAGTGTGAAATTCTCAGTGGACAGCACACATGATAACTTTAATACTGATGAGGTCTACAGATTGCTTTCCATATTTTTATCAATGTGTTGTCATATTCACCACACACTCTGTGGACTTGCACCCTGACTACGCAATGTCACAGGAGTTACCATGTCATGATGATTTTGCTGCTGTTTGCGTAAAACTTTCCTTGCCCCAAAACATCCCAACAGGTTGCATGGACACACAGCAACTGCCAAATAAAATGTGTTCCTGAGTCGTATAAGGAACGAGTTAACTGGCCTAAAGCTGGGTCAAAGAAATGATGGAAAGGAGGAAAGGGAGATGAAAAGCATAAGAGAAACATTTCCAGAGTACTGCAATGGAAGGCCGTAACAAAAAGTGATGTACTTGAAGAAAGGAACTCCAAAGTGTGAATGAGCATGTGAATAAGTACATGCATAAGCAAGAGTTTAAGTGAGTGTGGGCAAAAGCATGGGCAAGGTTATGAGTATTTGGGTGTCAGTCAGAGACTGTGCGCACAAGACGATTGAAAGCAATGTCTCATAGGAGGCTAGATGCAGCACCGTAAGATGTACCAAGCAGAGATATTCTATCACACATTGAGGCCCTGACACTATGCTCAATACTAAAGTGCAAAGCAATCAGCTTTGCTGCACAATGTAATCTCTGAAATATGTGCAGGACTTCTATCACAGAGCCAAATCACCTCAATACAACTACTTTGCACTGAGCTTCCAACCATAATTGAACCAACCAGAGTGTACATAGCTAGCTTAAGAAGCAAACAGCTTTGCATTGGACTTCATTCATTAACCAATAAGAAGGGATGGAGGGGGGTCAATGTCAGGATTTACAGCAAATGGTCAAAATTGCAATGAAATAAAAAAAAAAGTCTTCTATTTTTTATGAATATACAGTGGATTCCAGTTAATTAGGACACATTGGGACCAATATATTTTGGCTAATTAAGCAGCTGCCCCAATTAGCCCAAGTTTCATTTAAATAATTAAAAAGGTATAAAAAAAGACAAGTAAAAGTTTAACAGAGTTACCAAGATATGTATTTAAATGAAATACAGAATAAATTAGAACACTACCATTACTACTAGTGGTTGCCTGTCGTATCTGATGATGGCAGGAAACCTGAGTGGGACTGTGTATAAAGTGGAAAAGATGCTGCACTAAATCATTTCATTCCATCGACCTCAGAAGTCCAGGTCCAGTGGGATGAGTAGACATCACAACTGGGGTTGTCCCCAGTTGCAGTGGATGACCACGACTTATAGTGGATGTGCCTGGTCATGTCCTTCACTCCCCACATAGCAATGCAGAACTGCCTTCCTGGTCATTGGATCTCAGTGTAATTCTCATTCGCCTAGTCCGCTACAGCCGACTTCACATACAAGGAAGGGCATGTCCTTATCTCAAAAGGGTATGAGATACGCTGGTGACCCCTTACCTGGTTCAGCCCGCCTGCTGAGTCAGTGTACCAGGATGTGGCCACTGTCGCATACTAACAGCTACTTGGAGCCACAGGAGAGGGCCGAGTGTCTGGTGGGGACCAAAGGTAACATTCAAAATGGTTGCCGGTTCCTTCAAATTCTTCAAAGTTCCTAACTTATTGAAGTATTGAAATGGTTTCATTTTCACTCCTGGCCATTTCTGGGTCTAAATGCTTGAAACGGCAGTGAGCAAAACAGTTCTGAATTGACTTAGTGCTTATTTCTCACCAACTATCAGTGTCAAATATTACTGCTCTTTGAACCAGACCCAAACAACTGACACTATTTAAAAAATGTTCTCGCTAAGCATGGTGTAGTTTCTAACTAGCTAGAAAATGTTCAGCAACAGTCTCCTAGCCCACTTAAGCAGAGAATTTTATCTCAAATAAACAAATAAACAAAGGATATCCTAGCTATTTTCTTGATTCGTTTTTGTTCCAAGTAAGTGTTCGTCCAAATTAACCAACGTCCCAGTTAACTGGAATCCACTGTATTTGGATCATCCACAATTTCAACTAATAGGGCTCGTCACCAAAAACAAAGCAGGATCTCCCAAGAGTTGGTCCACTAACCTAGCAAGTGGACAATGGTTATAGATGGACTTAATGTATAAAATTACCCTGGCAGCTTTTGTAACAGTTGTCTCATGCATGATTGATGAGGTAGTCATCTGTGTGCTCCTTCACAGTCATTAGAACCATGAAGGAATTCAAGCATGCTCACACAAGGCTGCATTGTTGAACCTGCTAATGCAAATTGTTCGAACCCAATTCTTGAGGAATCATTTTCTGGCTCTGCTTCCCGAAATTTCTAAACAAAACTAAATGCATTCGCATATCCACAAGTCTACAAGAAATTAATGTGGGTGTTCTACTTACAGGTCTAAATCTATTTTCTACTTTGTTGTTCTACTTTGTTGTCAAAGCAGGGGTGAATTACATGATCAAAGGTGTCTCAAGATATACAGTATTCTTTCCTTTGAGAAGTTATTTCCTGAGCAAGTTAGCATCTCAACATGAGCAATCAATTGCAAACTGTTCAGTGAAAGGGTGCCAGTAGGCACTTGTGATATTTGGTAAGTGCCATCCATGTTACAATAGATAATATATTAGATTAAGCACTAATTAAATTATGCCATCAATTAATAGCCTCAATAAACATTAAAGTATTTCTAATACCTGTACTGACTGTGTCTTCTCTAACTTCCGTTAATGCCCCTCCTCCCCTTCTTACCCCATCCCTGACATATTTAGTTGTTTGCCTGTTTTCCATCTCCCTCTGGTGCTCCCCCCCACCTCCTTTCTTTCTCCTGAGGCCTCCCGACCCATGATCCTTTCCCTTCTCCAGCTCTGTATCACTTTCATCAATCACCTTTCCAGCTCTTAGCTTCATCCCACCCCCTCCGGTCTTCTCCTATCATTTTGCATTTACCCCTCCCCCCACTACTTTCAAATCTCTTACTATCTTTCCTTTTGGTTAGCCCTGACGAAGGGTCTCGGCCCGAAACGTCGACAGCGCTTCTCCCTATAGATGCTGCCTGGCCTGTTGAGTTCCACCAGCATTTTGTGTGTGTTGCTGACTGTGTCTTTTCTCACTTTATAAATAATAGGGTGATAAAGCTGCCACTCTACCATTTTTACATATTCATTGAATGTAATTAATAAGATCAGGTAAGAAAAAGCTCTCAGTCAGTTAATTATATAGTTGCAATTTACTGATGCAGGGAGCATGTTTCAGATATTTTTTTTTATATTCTTTCAAGCTTGGCTGAACAATTTAAAGTAGCTCAAATATTCACCAGCCATTGGTAGAAAAACTATCCTCGGCTTTGCGGAAGAATTAACAAGCAGGTCTTTACAAAGAGCCACAGTGTCCCAACAATAGTTACATAATAAGATTAGCGCATAACGTTAGACTGGCATTTTAAGAGAAGTTAGGACAGATGAGCAAATGCTTGACTGAGGAGGCAAGTTTTCAAGATGTCCTCAGCAAATGAGGGAGAAACACATGGCACAGAGATTTAGGGAGGAATTTGTCCAGGGAGCCATAGGCAAGGCAGCCCCTGATAAAGCGAAATGGAGGGATGCAGAAATCTGAAGAGTATTGGGTTGGGGGGGAGAAGCAAGGTCATAGAATAATTGGAAATCAAGGTAGAGATTTTTTAGAGTAGGGCCCAGTACTCTGAGTCAACGTGCATAAATGAAGCCTTGTGTATGTTTTCAGAAGCAGAACCAGAAACAAGCTGAGAATATTAAAATAAGTTCCTACTCCCATGACAGAAAAAGGCTTTCAATCTCATCTAGCTATTGCAGGTGCTAACACAGATATCCTGGATATCTCAAACCCCTAGGGATGGGATTTTTGAGTGGTGTTGATGTCAACTGCAACTGGGTTCTCCAAAGGTTCAAAAATTAGATTAAAATCAAAGTAATTAAAAGCTTTGCAGCATCTAAAGATGTTTTTTTTTAATATGCTACAAGAAGCATCAAATAATAACTGATGTAAAAGTAAAGGCATTCTGAAGCTGACGCTGGTGTCTTCAGGGAAACACAAGAGCTTTTGCAAGTTCTGTTATGAACATTTCAGTGTTGCTGCTGCTCCAAGAATGAACCCTGAACTTTGATGCATGTAAGCATGCCACACAAGAACATACATTTCACTTGTGCCCAGAGCCAGGGTTATCACTATTATCATGTGATAACCCTCCATCATGCCACCTAAATGACACAACGATTGCAAGATCAGCAATGGAAACCATGTCTTCACAGGACTGCTGCAATTGAACTGGCTTGAACCAAACTAGAAAGCAACTTAACACATTATATAAAAAACAGAAATCTTCAGCAAGTCAGACAATGTCTGTGGAGAAAGAAACCAAAGTCCCATCTAAAGTTAAAACCAGACCTTGTTCTTTCAATATCCAGTGTTATTCAAAACTACTGATAATTAAAACTATGTAAAATCTTAAGTGAATTAGTGTGAACACTGATTCATTCATTGCCTTCGGTTAAATAAAACGGTTCTCAGTTCCAGTTGTATGCGGGTAAAAACAGCATTAAGTTGATGAATGAGCAGAAAATTAGTTTTAATCACATTGTCTAACAAATAAGTCAGTGAGAAGTCACAGCACCACCTCAAATAGTGCTTAGTGACCTTTTACGTTGTCTTTTGAGGTAGATGGGTCTTCAGAAAACACAACCTCAGTGCTTTGCTGGAGTGTCTGCTCTGATTATGTGCTTAGCTCTGGGATTTGATTTCAACTCATAACCTTTTGACTCAGCGGTAATAACACTGTCTCTGAGCCACAGCTGACACTTGAGCATAAAATCAATGCTGTATTGAAAAATTGCTGCTTTATTGAAAGTGCTACTTTTCAGATGAGATGCCATCCTGTAAGTTCAGGTCAACATTAAAGATCACATGCCACTACCTGAAAGAGGGGAGGAAGTATTGGTAGTTAATGGTCAGATGAAAGAACAGCGACCTGCACAGTTCCCTCTGTGCAGTTACCGCCTGGCCCACTGAGTTTCTGAAAATTTTCTTTCTCTTTACACTTTCTGAGGGCTCTGGTCATCATTTTCCCTCACCATCCTGAAGATACTGTTGTCCTAACCACTGCCAAATCTGTTCATCCATCAACCCTGAGCATGGGAATCTACAATGGCTTCTGGTTAAGCAAAATTGTAATTTTTTACAATTCCCATCTGCTTTTCAGATCCCATAAAATTATTAATTCATTTCACTGTTTAATCTTCCCCAACCTTCTAACACTCCGAAATATTTGTGCTCCTCCACTCTGTCCCTAAAACATTCCCATTTACTCCACCACTGGCAGTTGTACTATCATCTACTCTACCTAGCCCCAAGTTCCATAATTCTCTCGTTAATCTAACTAGTTCTTATTTCTCTTTCTTTTTTCAGGATGTACCTTAAAACCTACCTATTCAAGCAAGCTTTTGTGCATCCGCGCTAAGACAGTTTTAGGGTGAATGATTTCTTCAGAAGGTTTTATGTTGTCTTCACTTCAAACACTCCCTTTCTACCCTTGGATGTCATGTGGTATTGTCTCTCGACTAGATGGAATAGAGCAGGACTAAAACTCTATCATTTGTTTACAGGCAATTGCAAACCTATACTCTTCCACAATTACTAAGCCCATGGTCATCAGGTCAGAATGCAAAAGAAAATGGCAAGGCCATCAGAAAATCAATCAATAAATGAGCTACCAAACTGAAGAATCTGTAACACAGGACACAGGCACTACTCAGAAAGAATGCTATAGACTGAGCCTGTACACAGAAGACATATTAAAATGGTGTATTTCTGCCATCTGGCCATGCACGATGATGAGTAATTAAACAATTAATGGGGAGAGGAAGTCCCAGAATAATGATCATTCTTAATATTGGCACTGCCTAGCACAAGTGCTAAATACAAGCTTGAAACAATGACAAGATCTTGGATGTGATGAAGAAATATACTCCAGAACTAACCATGTGTCAAGATTAGTGTTTGTACTACAGTCTCAACAGTGATTTCCTCACTTGCAGACCCCAGTCAGTTCAGATTGACAAATAAGTTATCTTCCACGATCTCCATTAGTAAGGCTGTGTGCTCAGCTACATACCGTACTTAATTTATACTTTTGACTGCTCCATTGCCACTGTTGGTGGCTGAATCAAAGGTGGTGATGAAATAGTATGAGAGAAATTGAAAATCTGGTTTCACGATGCCAGAGCAACAACCTCGCACTCAAAATCAGCAAAACCAAATAGCTCCTCCAATTGACTATAGGAGGAGGAAACTGGAGATCCAGGAGACAAGTCTCTCCTGGGACCAGCATGTAAGTGCCATTATAAAGAAGGCAAGGCAGCACATCTACTTTTGTAAAAGATTGTGTAGATCCACCATGTCATCAAAAGCTTTGACAAACTTCTATACATTCAGAGTGTAGAGTTGCATCACAGCCTAGTATGAAATCACCAATTCCCATGAATGGAAAAGCTAACAAAAATTAGAGGATACAGTCCAGTCCATCACAGTAAAAGCTTTCCCCACTATTAAGCACATCTACAAGCAGCAGTGCCACAAGAAAACAGCACTCGTCATCAATGACTTTGACTTTCCAGGCCATGTTCTTTTCTCACTGTTGCCGTTGGGAAGGGGGTTCAGGAGTCTGCGGTCCACATAATCAGTTTCAGGAATGTTTACTACCCATCAACCATCAGGCTCATGAACCAGCGAGGATAACTGAAGCCAACGTGTATGCAAAAATTCATAATGTAATTGAAGTGAATAAAATCAGGAGAAAATTCCTTAAGTCATTAGATGGTTGTGACTGTTCATATCTTATATCCAGGATACTGTTAAAGGGACTACGACAGTTTCCAACACCAAACCATCTCCAGAGCTTCATTGATGTACCTTACATCATCAATTCAAAAATGGGGGCATTTTCTGTTAAATACTATCGTCACTAACTACCAAAAACACTCAGGCATGAACTCAGATGTTATATAGGATTAATGCCACACAAGTTACAGACAATGATTATCTGCAACTAAAGAGCAGCTAAGCATCTGATGTTGACTTTGAATAGTATTACCATTATCATCCACCATTAACAGCTGGTGCGGACTCAAAATGAGAATGCTAACTAAATCAGGCACAGATCTCCTCTGTCTAATAAAGTGACCACTGAGTGTGCGCTCATGGTCTTATGCTGCTTGGCCCATTCACTTTACTGCCTGAGATGTTGTGTGTTCAGAGATGCTGTTTTGCACACCACTGTTGTAATGCATGTTTTTTTGGGTGACTGTCAGAGACCGAGTATCTTGGACAAATTATCCAGCTTCTGACATCTGAAAGCTTTGAGACTATGTACTAGTCAGGAGTATGATGAATAACTCTCTACATTCCTGGATGAAAGCAACTCCAATTGTACCCAAGAAATTCAACAATAGTTATTTGATGTTCCATCCCCATTCACGCCCTAAATGTTCATCTTTATGCACCATGAATGCAATGTGTACCAGCTCCAAGATGCAGAGGAGTCTCTTCCCAAGGTGATGCTGTTAACCCTTGGCAAACCTGACACCTCTATTGCAAAGAAGAAAGAGGGCAGAAGGTGCATGGGCCATCACTGCTTGCACTTGGAAATGTACAGTATCTCTACTCTGTAATCATCCATATTTCAAAATACTGGCACTCTCAGCAAAATAGCACTGCAGACTGCTGCAGTTCAAGATGGAAGCTCTCCTCCGTTGTACCTCTCCCTACCTTCTTATGGGCAACTGGAATTTGATTATGTTGGTGACACCCACATTTTAAGAGCGAATAAACAAGTGGTGTTCAAAATTATGAATAAACTGTTTCCACTGCTGCAGAATGGGAACCTATGGGGACGGACAGATTTAAAGGAATTGGCCAAAATAATGCAGCATATATCTCTTGATAAGAGATAACAGTCATTTTCCAAAAAGGAATTAGATACTTACTTGAAGGAAAAATAAAGTGCAGGGCTATGGGGAAAGACCAAGGAAATAAGGCAAGTTTCGAAGACTTACAAGAGGTATTATGGTCTGAGGGGTCGTCTTCTGTGTGATAGGATCCTATAATTATTCTACAACCCCTGTAGAATGTGATGAGGATGGAGGGGGGTGGGAGATGGACTTTCCTCAGCCTTCGCAAAAAGTAGAGACACTGCTGGGCTTTCTTTGCTATGGAGCTGGTGTTGAGGGACCAGGTGAACACCAAGAAATTTGGTGCTCTTAATGATCTCTAACGAGATGCCGTCGATGTTCAGCGGGGAGTGGTTGCTCCATGCCCTCCTGAAGTCAACAACCATCTCTTTTGTTTTGTTCAAATTCAGAGACAGGTTGTTGGCTCTGCACCAGTCCGTTAGCCGCTGCACCTCCTCTCTGTAAGCTGACTCGTCGTTCTTGCTGATGAGACTCACCACGTTCGAGTCACCAGCGAACTTGATGATGTGGTTCGAGCTGTGTGTTGCAGCACAGTCCTGGGTCAGCAGAGTGAACAGCAGTGGACGAAGCACGCAGCCCTGGGGAGCCCCCCGTGCTCAGTGTGATGGTGTTGGAGATGCTGATCCCGATCCGGACTGACTGAGCTCTCCCAGTCAGGAGGTCTAGGATCCAGTTACAGAGGGAGGTGTTCAGGCCCAGTAGGCTCAGCTTTCCAATCAATTTCTGAGGGATGATTGCGTTGAATGCTGAACTGCAGTCTCTGAACAGCATCCAAACGTATGTGTCTTTTTTGTCCAGGTGGGTTAGGGCCAGGTGGAGGGTGATGGCAATGGCGTCAAATCAAGCTCTAGGATTAATGGCATGGTGGTGGCGTGGGTGGAGGAAGCGAGTTGTTGACAAAGTGGGAAGCAAACCACTGTTTGCTTTCACCTCATTAATAAAAGGGCAGCATAATCAAATGTAATACACTTATTAGTGATCCACCGAGATTAGCTAATTCTACACAGATGGTGGGGATCAAACCTTCGGGTCTTCCTGCTTGGTGTGCCACAGATATTTGCTGCCTACACCAGCTGAGTTTGAAATTACAGTTTGATGCAAATACACATGGGATTGCAATGGGAAAATAGTTAGCGTTTAATATATGCATTTCATGTCCTCATTAAATGTGGAGAATATTAAACGTTTTTGATCGAGCTCCAATTCCATTTTTGAAAACTAGGTCACCATGGGAACCATTACAGATGCAGATTAGTTGTGCAGTCTAGCACTGACAGCACATTGGAATCTGATTTTAAAACATGGAACAGCATTAATGAAAAATTGTCAAGATTAGTATAATCCAGTGATTGCTATCAGTAAAACCCACCAAATACTCTCAATACATTTCCTTGTGCTTACAAACTTCTTTGAAATGAGATTTCAACTCTAAGGCAATAATAGTTTCTTCATGTGGTCTCTTGATGCAGAGTTACCATCCACCCTATCATTCCGAAAAAGAGGAAATGAAAATAAAATGCAGCTGCTAGAAACCTGAAATAAAACAAAAAATGCTCGAAAATGTGTCATGTCAAGTCACATTTGTGTAAGGAGGAAGAGAGCAATGTTTGAGGTTGAAGACTCTTTATCAGAAATGGGAAAGAGAGAAAACAAGTTCATTTTAAGCTGGAGAGAAACTGGAAGGGGAATGAACAAGACAAAGGGAATACTGCGGAAAGGAGAGGTCAGAATTGTCGTGGGAATAAGTTGTTGAGGTCATCCAGTTAATGAGGCAATGGGTCATTTAAAGAAAATGAACAAAAAGTTTGCAATGTGGGCAGGTAGAAAGTCAGGACTGTAAACTATGTTGAGCAGATCAGGCTGATTGGGCTGTACAAAATTGGGCCATATCACAAATAGATAACCTATACCAGAAGTGGCCAGTTCTGAAAGATAAAACAATTACCTACACTAATTTGAATTTCCTCTTTATGGACTTTGTCTATCCTTCAATAAAGCAGCCAGCATAATCAAAGACACCACCCACAATGATATTCTCATTTCTCTCCTCTCCCATCAGGTAAAAGATGCAAAAGCTTGAAACCATGATTCACCACACTCAAGGGCACTTCAACCCCACTGTTATTACACTCCTGAATGGACCTTTTGTATAATAAGATGGACTCAATATCACACTCCAACCCTATGATTTTGCACTTTGTTGTTTTCTGCACTGTACTTTCTCTGTTGTCATTACACTTTATTCTACACTGTTCTTCATTTACTTTGTTCTACCTCAATGTATTGTGCTATATGAAATGTCGTACCTCAAACTTACTTCAGGCATTTTAGCAGTTTTAACAGTGCAGGGGTCCACAGACAGAAAGGTCTGTGTGGGAGTGGGATGGAAAGTTAAAAAAGCAGACAATTGGGAACCCTCCATCATCCCTATCAGCCAAATGCACGTGCTCTACAAAGCAACCTGTGTTTCTTTTTTACCAAATCAGAAGTAACCGTGTTGCAAGCAATAAATGCGAATACACGTATACAACCTTTAATCTAAAAGCATTAATTTGTTTTATCTTTCCACGAATGGCATCTACTTGACAAGTATTTCTATTGTTTAATTCTGGTAACTGCTTGCCCTTTGCATCATACACCACTGCAAGACCTTGGTCCAAATTGTGCCTTTAATGTGGATTAAATTTGCAGCAACATTATCAAACAAAGCATGAGACAACTGGTATAATACTGAGCCTACCCTCATTAAAGTCTGCTTAGTTTACAGACATTGTTAAACTAACACAGCTGGTAAGACATTTTAATGAAGTCGGGCACTTGGCTTATTGAAGAACCCATGTACTGTATAGATTTCAAAGGTTCACTTCAGGTATGGTAAACATCTTGAATTGTAAGAAGTCCTGCACCCTGGTTAAGTTAGTCTTCTATGGCTAAAAAGCCCAAGAAGATTAACAGAGCCTAGAACATAAATTTAATACAGCAGTTGACTGCTTTAGTAAGAAGGAAATAAGTATTTAGGGTAAACAGAGAAATTATCCTCTTGAATTTCACGCAATCCCACAGTTAGCCATGAAGCAATATGTAGAAACCCTTGCAGGATTCCGATGAGACAGCAGTAATTTCTACTGTAGTTTCACCAAAGAAACCTTCATATTGCTGGTGTCAGAGAGTGGAATCAGAAGACAAAGTAGGGAGTTGAATCAGGAATGACTCCATACCTTTCCTGGGAACAGCAAGGTAAAAAACTAAAAGTCATCTTTACATCATTTCTGTGTCCTGTTCCAGCAGGTTTTTACCTTCCAGAGAACTCAGGGCTTCTTACTAAAACTGTAACTTACTTGCAAAAGCTTACAAGCAGGAGACACTCAGAGCAAAAAGGCATAGTGAGATTTTGAACTCTGCATTCTCAGCATTGAATCAGCTTGAATCATTTGAACTGCCCCACCCATACAGCAACCACTGGGTAGATAAGGTTGAATTTACCAATAAGGAATTCATATGCCAATTTACTAATCTTACACTACAGACCAAAGTTTTCACAGACCCAAATGAATGGAATTCATACACAGTACTGTCTCTGCTTCCTAATGATTATTCCCAAAGCAACTGCAAGCTGTGCACCACTAAAGAGCGTTCAATAAGGTTCTAGATTGACTGGCTGTTTGAATGGCTAATCCAGTCTGCTGTTGGTGCAGCACAGATAAAATGCTTAACTGTCTCATTTAAATCGTATTCTGCTCAGTGCCGATACTTTGGGCATTGATTACACTGCTTTCCAATTGCATCCACACCACATCAGATCAGCAGTGTTCTATTCTTTGCCAGTGATTCATGTCACTCCAGCTGTACCTACTCTGTTCACAATGCCAAAGCCAGATAGATCCATTGCTGTCTGCTCTCAAATCATAGCTAATTCAGCCACTATGTTCACAGATAACAGATTGTTGTTTGAATCTCATTCACCAATCATCTATGTTTTATGATTCCGATTGCTCCTCTATCCCTAACACCATCATCCCATTGCCTCCCAGCCCATGTGTCCTATCCCTCTGTAATAACATTAAAAGCTCTTCCAATTCTGGCTCTCTGAGGATCCTGTACTTTAATTGATCTGCCATTAACAACCATGCCATTTGATATGATGTCCTTTTAGATAGTTTATTTATTTAAAGCAACAATATATTTTACTCTAGGCTCATAGTTATCCTGCTTATAGGGTTGACAGTCTTTAAAGGGGCAATGGAAACTGACTTTGAATATTTTTAAGGATGCTTGATAACATAGGGTGAATGGGTGGAGCTGAAGTTAAAATCAGATCTGATTAAATGGGAAGAGTTGGGGTTGACTGGCCTAATCCTATTGTTGCTTTTGTTTGTATATGCTCCATGATTCTTCACAGTTGTGGAATTGGCAATCTTCTTGCAGCAGCTCTGAACTTCTACAGACTGACATTGGGATATCTGCTCCCCTTTGCATGAAAAAAGCTTCCCGATGTTAATAGGTCACAAACAGTCCAGAGGGAGTAACTTTAAAGAGGTTTAAACGCCTGATTATTTTTAATCGCACCAATAAAGATATGATATTTTACTGAATTGAATGCCTGTTAATTAAATTAATAATCAGGGATTATGCAATTCATGAATAGAGCAATATTGACAAAATATCTTTCATGCTTCAATGACAAGGATCCAGTTCTACACAAGTTGCTGAAAGTAAATGTGAAAGATTGCAGTTCTGTCAGGCGACTGTGTATCGAATTACAAAGCATGTGCCGCACACAGTCTCAAATAGTGTATCTCAGTAGAGTCTCCCCCACCTCTGTATTACTTAAACCTATCTAATTCTTCCATTCCATTTCATTTGTTTGTCCTTCTTTTGCATGCGCCTTTGCCATTGTTCTCACCACACTTTGGATAAATATGTTTCTAACAACTCCTAAAGTGTGTTTAATGATGTTCTTATATTTATGGCATATATATTAAAATGCTTCAATGAGAGATGCAAGTAGTACATGCGTGCTCCAGCTGAGTCACATTTTCTGTTATAAAATAATTTTGTGAGGTCTGTGGCATAGAGTGCTCCACAGGTAACTGAAGGAGGTTATACCAATTGGATTCAAAGGGTAAAATTACACGTTAGAAATCACTGGCCACCATTGAAAACACCTTCAAAAGGCCGTGCCTCAAGAAGACAGCATCCATCGTTAACATCCTCTCACCATCTGGGATCTGCCTTCTTCTCATTGTTAAAATCGGGAAGGAGGTACAGGAACCTGAACATCCATAGTCAATGTCTTAGCAACAGCTTCTTCTCCTCTGCTATCAGATTTCTGAAAGGTCTATGAACTCATGAGCACTAGCTTGTTATTCCGAAACATAAGAGAACCTGCAAGTGGTGGAAATCTAGAGGAACACAAACAAAAATGCTAGAGGAGCTCAGCAAGTCAGGCAGCATTTATGGAATGGAATAAAGAGTCGACATTTTGGGCTGAGACCCTTCATCAGCACTGGAAAGGAAGGGGGAATAAGCTGGAAGAAGCCAAAAGCAAAAACTCGAGCTTCTTCCTCCTTCCTCGCTGTTCTTTTTTTTGCACTATTTATGACTCTTCATGTGGTTCCCTGTCAAATTATGTTTGACAATGCACCTGAAAGAAAGCTGCCCATAAGGGGCAAGAGATATCAGTGGAATGTCCTCCTCTCACACTCCCACCTAACTAGCACCATCAATGGTTGCCATTGAGCATCAGTTCTCAGGAGAATTTCAGTAGTTTGTGCAGCCAACTGCATTGAGGAATATTCACAGATCAGAAAGCAAAATATGTAAGATCTGCACAGTCAGGAAGTTATGCAGCTGAAATATTGTCTCTTCCACCCACCATATCTATGACAATTTTTTTCCTCCACCTACACCAAGAGAGATAGATACTTTATTGATCCCAGAGGAGATTACAGTGTCACAGTAGCATTACAACTGCACAGATATATAAATATTAGAACAAATAAGAAAATAAAAAATAAGTTACCTTAAAAATAAAATGTATAAGATTTTCAAGTTCACACTGATAAGTTGATAGTGCAAGAATTACTGTAGTATTATATAGTAATGGGTGCACGTTCATGCTGTCCAGAGAAAAAGTGATGGTAGTATTGCACAGGGTGTTTATGACAGCAGGGTGTGGTAAACAGAGCTAAACAAAACAATAAACTCATTTGCCCTCATCAAGACCATATCCTTCTATGTCTTGCAACATACACAAAATGCTGGAAAGACTCAGCAAGTCCAGCAGCATCCGTGGAAATGAACCTCAGTCCTGAAGAAGGGTATTGGCCAGAAACATGAACTGCTTGTTCAGTTCCATGGATGCTGCCTGACATGTTGAGTTCCTCCAGCGGTTTGTGTGTTGCTTTGGATTTGCAGCATCTGCAGAAACTCTTATGTTTATGAGTTGACAACATCCAGGTGAATCTTCTATGCCTTGCCTGTGTAAGTGCCTGCTAATTGCTCCTTAAGTGGAATAATTGTATCTGATTTCACCACCTCCTTTGACAGTGCATTCCAGTTATCAACCATTCTCTGTACAATAAAACTTACCTTTCAGACCCCCTTCAAAACTCCCATTAAAACCTCATAACTATCTACCCTATTTCCTCCTCTCATTAATATACTTTGAATAGATCATCTGCCAGCCTCATTACTCTATGGAAAACAAGCTTAACCATTCTATCAACCATTACTGAAGTCCCTCAAATCTCCCTGGTGAATCTCCTCTGCATTCTTAAGAGTAAAACATTGTGGCAACCCATTTCCTGGCACATCCGAACCGGCTCACAATTAGCCAGCGTTCCGGCTAAGGGAGATAGCCTACGGGGGTTTGTGAGTACGTGTCTTTTGGAGCATCTGCGCCCACAGGGGGCAAGTTGAGGGAGGATTAAAATCAAGGCTGTGTAGTTCGAATAAAGTTATCTTTGACTGCAGTTTACTGACTCCGTGTCGTTATTTTAGCGCTGCATGTAGCACACCGCTACAATTGGTGACCCCGACGGTCCAAACAATTTTTGGACCAGAAATGACCGACGCCACCTCTGTTCATGCGGTTTCATTGAAACTGCCTGGTTTCTGGATGCCGCGACCTCACCTATGGTTCCAGCAAGCAGAAGCCCAATTCCACGTTCAGCAGATAACCTCAGAGGACACCCGTTACTACTATGTGGTGAGCTCCCTCGACCAGGACACAGCGGCCCAGGTCGCGGAGTTCGTACAGTCGCCCCCGGCGGATGGCAAGTACACGGAATTCAAAGCCCTGCTCCTCAGGACTTTTGGACTCTCACGGCGCGAGCGAGCTGCCTGTTTACTGCACCTGGATGGCTTGGGCAACAGACCTCCATCGGCTTTAATGAATGAGATGTTGTCTCTGGCCGACAGACACACACCCTGCCTCATGTTTGAACAGGCATTCCTGGAGCAGCTGCCCGAGGACATACGCCTGCTGCTGTCCGACGCGGATTTCAGTGACCCCCGGAAGGTGGCAGCCCAGGCGGACTTGCTGTGGAACGCCAAGAAAGTGAGTGGGGCGTCCATCGCACAGATCACCCGGCCACGCTCCCAGCAGCAAACCAGTCCAGGCCCGGCCGCAGAGCCCGCTAACCCCAGAGGCAGGGGTGGGGAGCCCAACGAACAATAGTGCTTCTACCACCAGTGGTGGGGCGCAGAAGTCAGCCGTTGTCGCCCGCCCTGCCAGTTCCCGGGAAACGCCAGGGCCAGCTGCCACTGATGGCTACAGCGGCTGGCCTTCGGAATAGCCTCCTGTATGTGTGGGACTAGCGGTCAGGAAGCCGTTTTTTGGTCGACACCGGTGCCGAGATCAGCGTCTTACGACACCCGCAGCAGGGGACCGGGTCCCCCCCTGAGGGCCATAAATGTAAGCACAGTAAGGACCTATGGCACCCGTCAGGTGCAGCTACAGTTCGGCTCCAGCCAGTTCACGTGGGACTTCACACTGGCCGCCGTAGCCCAACCGCTTCTGGGTGCGGATTTTTTGCAGGCTCACAGCCTACTGGTCGACCTGCCCAGGAAAAGACTGGTACACGCCGAGACCTTTCAGACATTCTCCCTGGGTGCAGCCCAGTTGCCAGCCCCTTACCTCGGCTCCATCACGCTGTCCGACGACGACTTCACCAGGGTCCTGGCGGATTTCCCATCGGTTCTGGCACCGCAGTTCACAGCGGCCATGCCCCGACACGGCGTACAGCACCACATCCCGACCCAGGGACCACCCCTCCATGCCCGCGCTCGGCGGCTTCCCCCGGACAAGCTCCGACTGGTGAAGGAGGAGTTCCAGAGGATGGAGGAACTGGGGATCATCCGGCTGTCCGACAGCCCATGGGCCTCCCCCCTGCACATGGTGCCCACAGCGATGGGAGGCTGGAGACCGTGCGGCGACTACCGCAGGCTGAACAAGGCTACCACACCGCTACCCTGTGCCGCACATTCAGGACTTTGCAGCAAACCTGCACGGCGCACGGATCTTCTCCAAGGTAGACCTCGTCTGAGGGTACCATCAAATCCCGATGCATCCGGATGACGTCCCCAAAACGGCTCTCATCACCCCGTTTGGCCTTTTCGAGTTCCTCCGCATGCCGTTCGGCCTGAAGAATGCCGCACAGATGTTCCAGCGGTTAATGGACGTGGTGGGACGCGACCTGGACTTCGCGTTCATCTATTTGGACGACATCCTCATAGCCAGCAGCAGTCGTCAGGAGCATCTGTCCCACCTCCGTCAACTCTATGCCGGGCTGAGTGACTACGGTCTAACGATCAACCCGGCCAAATGCCAGTTCGGGCTCGACACCATTGACTTCCTGGGCCACAGGATTACTAAAGACAGGGCAACCCCTCTGCCCGCTACGGTAGATGTGGTCCGCCATTTCCCTTGACCCACCATGATCAAAGGCCTTCAGGAATTCGTAGGTATGGTCAATTTCTACCACCATTTCCTCCCTTCAGCTGCCCGGATCATGCGCCCCCTGTTCGCCTTGCTGTCCGGTCCGGGCAAGGACATTACCTGGGATGAGGAGTCCGCCGCCGCTTTCGTTCAAACGAAGGAAACCTTGGCGAACGCCGCAATGCTAGTGCACCCCAAAATGGACGTCCCTATCGCCCTCACAGTGGACGCACCTAACACGGCAGTCAGTGGAGTGCTGGAACAACTCATCAAGGGTCGCTGGCAACCCCTGGCGTTTTTCAACAAACACCTGTGGCCACCCGAGCTCAAATACAGTGCTTTCGACCGGGAACTGTTGGCGCTCTACCTGGCAATCCGGCATTTCAGGTACTTCCTAGAAGGTCGGCCCTTCACCGCGTTCACGGACCACAAACCGCTTACCTTTGCGTTTACGAAAGCTTCCGACCCCTGGTCGTCCCGCCAGCAGCGCCATCTGTCCTACATCTCTGAATACACGACGGATGTCCGGCACGTCTCAGGTAAGGACAACGTTGTGGCGGATGTGCTCTCTCGCCTTACCATTCATGCCCTTTCCCAAGGGGTAGACTTTGAGGTGCTGGCAGAGGCACAGCAGGTGGATGAGGAGATTCCGAGTTACAGAACCGCAGTCTCCGGTTTACAGCTCCAGGACCTCCCCATAGGCCCAGCTGAGAGGACCCTACTCTGTGATGTTGCCACCAGCCAGCCCCATCCCGTCGTCCCGGCACCTTGGCGGCGACGCATTTTCGACTCCATTCATAACTTGGCGCATCCCCTCCATCAGGACAACTGTCTGGATGATTTCCAGCAGGTTCGTTTGGCACGGACTCCGCAAACAGGTCAGTGAATGAGTCAAAATGTGCATGCACTGCCAGACGGCCAAGGTGCAGCGGCACACCAAAGCCCCACCGCAGCAGTTCCATCCCGCCCACCGGCGTTTCGACCACATTCATGTGGATATCGTGGGCCCCCTGCCAGTATCGCAAGGAGCGCGGCACCTCCTCACTATCGTGGACCAGTTCACAAGATGGCCAGAGGCGGTCCCGCCCACTGACACCACCTCCGAATCTTGCGTCCGGGCACTGATCGCCACCTGGGTGTCCCGCTTTGGTGTACCGGCCCACATTACCTCCGACAGAGGCGCCCAGTTCACCTCCAGCCTGTGGTCAGCTATGGCCAGACTTTTGGGGACTCAGCTGCAGCACACCACTGCCTACCACCCACAGTCGAACGGGCTAGTGGAGCGTTTCCACCGTCACCTGAAGTCGGCCCTCATGGCCCGCCTGCGAGGAGCCAACTGGGCGGACGAGCTTCCCTGGGTCCTACTCGGCATCTGCATGGTGCCCAAAGACGATCTGCATGCCTCGTCGGCCGAGTTGGTGTACGGCGCACCCCTGGTCGTCCCCAGGGAGTTCATACCAGCCTCAAGGGGGCAAGAGGTGGAACCTGCAGCAGTCCTGGGCCGACTATGCGAGAGGCTCGGTCACCTGGCCCCCGTACCCACTTCGCAGCACAGGCAGAACCCGACCCACTTACCCAAAGACCTGCAGAACTGTAAGTTTGTGTTTGTACGAAGGGGCGGGCATCGGCCACCGCTGCAACGGCCCTATGAGGGGCCGTTTACGGTGCTCCGGAACAATGGGTCCACGTTCGTGCTGGGCATTGGGGGGAGAGAGGAGGTTTTCACGGTGGACCGACTCAAACCGGCCCATGTGGACCTGGCGCAACCGGTCGAGTTTCCGGCACCGCAGCGCAGAGGCCGACCTCCCAAACAGGTTCTGGCCCAGACTGTGAACATTGGGGGGTGTATCGCCGGGTCTGGGGGGGGGGGGGGTTATGTGGCGACCCATTTCCTGGCACATCCGAACCGGCTCACAATTAGCCAGCGTTCCGGCTAAGGGAGATAGCTTACGGGGGTTTGTGAGTACGTGTCTTTTGGAGCATCTGCGCCCACGGGGGGCAGGTTGAGGGAGGCTTAAAAGCAAGGCTGTGTAGTTCGAATAAAGTTATCTTTGACTGCAGTTTACCAACTCCGTGTCGTTATTTTAGCGCTGCGTGTAGCACACCGCTACATCATCTTTCCAGAAATGCAAACTATCTTCCAAGTGTGGACTAACCAGTGTTTTGTGAAGCGCACCATAACAGTGAAACTCTTACATTCTGTCCCCTGGTGTATGAAGGTAAGCAGGCCATGTGCCTTTTTCACCATGCTACCTGTGCTTGGACCTCCAGGTCTCCCTGCTCATACAACATTTACTGGATACTGTATATCCTACCTGTTCCTACAGTACACCACTTCACACTTATTGGGATTAAATTCCATCTGCCAATGCTCAATTCATCTTTCTTTACTCTATACAAGCTGCTCCCAGGTGCAAATGGCTGTCATATGTTTCCCATACATATGAACGAGTTTCCATAATATTATTAAATTCAGAAGTCTGACATACAAACAATTATTCCAACAAATTCAGGACCAGTTCTCTCTCTGCCCACTTTTAGTAATGATCTTATCTGTCATATGAGCTTTTGATGCCTTTCATTACAATACATTGGAGACATGCTTACTCACTGAGTGACAAAATCGACTTATGGCTATATATATGTAAGATCTGAAGTTGCTTGTTACCTGGGTCAGCCTGTATCCTGCTGTATCCTTAGATTGCCCTCTCCCTTTCCATTCCACCACCAACTTTCATGTCATCTATAAACTATGCCTTTTATATTTGCATCCAAGTAGTTGATTTCTATCACAAATATTAAAGGTCAGAGCACTGATCCTTGTCTATCAAAGTCACAGATTTCCAAAGTGAAAATATCCATCCACAACTATACTCTTCCTCCTTCCATAAAGTAAATTTTGGATCCAAATAGCTAGCTCATCTTGGATTTCATACGACTTAAACTCCTCAACCAGTCTATCATGCCAAACCTTGTCTTACTAAAGTCTACAGAAGGAAATCTGCGGATGCTGGAAATTCAAGCAACCCATACAAATGGGAATGGAAATTTCTCTGTCCGCCACAGAAAGCAGGATCTCCTAGTGGCACCGTTTTGCTGAACACCTACAATCGGTCCACCAGAGAAAGCAGGATCTCCCAGTGGCCACACATTTTAATTCCACCTCCCATTCCCATTCTGATATGTCTTTCCATCGCCTCCTCTACTGTCAAGATGAAGCCACACTCAGGTTGGAGGAACAACACCTTATATACCGGCTGGGTAGCCTCCAACCTGATGGCATGAACATTGACTTCTCTATCTTCCATTAAAGCTCCTCCTCCCCTTCTTACCCCATATCTGATATAGTTAGTTTTTTCCCCCTCCCCTTTTTTTCTCTCTCTGCCCATCACTCTGCCTGCTCTCCATCTCCCTCTGGTGATCCCCTCCCCCTTTCTTTCTCCTGAGGCCTCCCGTCCCATGATCCTTTCCCTTCTCCAGCTCTGTATCCCTTTTGCCAATCACCTTTCCAGCTCTTAGCTTCACCCCTCCCCCTCCAGTCTTCTATCATTTCACATTTCCCCCCTCCCCCTTTCAAATCTCTTATTATCTTTCCTTTCAGTTAGTCTTGACGAAGGTTCTCGGTCTGAAACGTCGACAGTGCTTTTTCCTGTAGATGCTGCCTGGCCTGCTGCATTCCACCAGCATTTTGTGTGCATTGCTTACTAAAGTCTATCTGGACAACAATTACTATTCCTCAAAGCAAAATCAATCAATAGTGAGGCAGGATTTTCCCCTCACAAAGTCAAATTGACAGTCCTTAAATCAGTCTCTGTCTTTCCAAGTATAAATGAATCCTACTTCTTAGCATTTTCTCCAATCATTTTCCCAATGTAAGACTCACAGGCCTGTCATTCCCTGCCTTATCCCTGCTCACTTTCCTAAAAAATAGAACAACATGAGCTATCCTCCAGTCTTCTGGTATCTCAACAGGTGCTAACGATGATGGTAAAAATATTTCCCGCAGCTCTGATGTGAATAGAATGATTTGGAAATCTTATGAATCTTATTTGCCAAGTAAATTTCATGACCTATTGCACTCTGATTTTTCTTCTTTAGCATGTCTATATTCAAGGAACTAATTTGACCATAATCATCTATGCTTGTCTTATGCTTTCTTTTGTTTCCCTAATCAAACCTTCAACAATCTTTATTATCTAAACTTCAGTAATCATGCATCTTTTCCTTACACGCTGAGCAGATCGTGCCATCCGTGGCCTCTTGCTGACTCCTTCATTTGAAAAGACTCACTTAGCAAATGTCGTTTTCCTGCAGCATCTGCTGTCAGTCTACTTTTGCCAGGTTCTCCCTTGCACTGTCAAAGTCAGTCCTCCCCCAATTAAGACTTCAACTTGATGACCCAAATTTATCCCCTTCCATAGCTACCTTGAAACTTACAAAAATTGTGGCTGCTATTTTCACGCGTCTCCCAAACAACACTGCCAACACCTGTCTTATTTCATTTCCTAAGAAGAGGTCATAAACAGCTTCTTCTCTGGTGGGACTACCTACTTCTGTCTCAAAAAAAAGACTACACCTAACAAAATTCACCCCATCCAGGGTTCTTATACTAAGGCAACTGGAGTCAATATTGGGGAATTAAAAATTCTCAGTGCTCTAACCCTATAGCTTTTACAGTTTATTTATCTGTTCCCCAAATCCTCACCAACTATTTTGAAGCCCAAATGATAATCCCAGCAAAGTGTCACCCCTCCCCTATTGCTATATCCTTCCCATATGGCCTTGTTGGACTACCCCTCCAGGATATCCTCTCTACATACACTACCACAGTCCCCAAATTAGCACAAGGCACAATCAGAACAGTCATTTTAATTTTAAGTAGAAGTGGAATAATCATTGAACAAGCTTTGAACCAAAATTCGGAATTTGGAGAAACGGTTTTCATACGTAAAATATCTGAGCAGAAGAAACGTGTTTAGCAGTAATTACAGATGAGCACACTGTTAAATATTCCTTTCCAATTCCTGACACCAACAACTGCACTTGGGTTTCTTTTCTTTAGTGAGAATGGTCTAGAACAGGGGTCGGCAACCTTTACCACTGAAAGAGCCATATGGACCCGTTTCCCACAGAAAAGAAAACACTGGGAACCGCAAAACCCATTTGACATTTAAAATGAAATAACACTGTATACAATGTTTTCTTTGCCTTTATGCTATGTATAAACAAACTATAATGTGTTGCATTTATGAAATCGATGAACTCCTGCAGAGAAAACGAAATTACATTTCTGCATGCAACAAAAACATTTTGTACACCAAAAAAAAGACGTTGGGTTGAAGGTTACTCCATAGTTAGCCTACCTTGGATCGAAAAATTAAAAGAAATCGCACACTGGCAGGTGACAGGCATTGGCAGTGGTGACGTATATTAATAGCGATAAAAAAAACACGTTGTAGCGGTGTGCTACATCAGCGCTAAAATAACGACACGGAGTCGGTAAACTGCAGTCAAAGATAACTTTATTCGAACTAAACAGCCTTGCTTTTAAGTCTCCCTCAACCCGCCCCCGTGGGCGCGGATGCTCCAAAAGACACGTACTCACAAACCCCCGTAGGCTATCTCCCTTAGCCGGAACGCTGGCTAATTGTGGGCCGGTTCGGATGTGCCAGGAAATGGGTCGCCACAACGTTTTATTTAGATTGTACAAGATCACCATAATCTTCAAATTTAGAATTACATTTCAAAAACTAACAAACTAACATAAAATACATTTTAATTAAATACTCATAATTTATTTTCCAAAGCCACAGGGAACCGCAGCACAGAGATGAAAGAGTCGCATGCGACTCCGGAGCCGCGGGTTGCTGACCCCTGGTCTAGAAATATCCATTCACTGGTCCCAGGGAAGCCTGCATCCCATGGTAAAATAGGTAATCACTCTGAGGGTGCTGTGAGTGAGAAAAGAGCTGCCAGCCGACATGGTGGATGCAGGTTCGATTTCAACATTTAAGAGGAAGTTGGATAAATATGTGGACAGGAGGGGGTATGAACAACTATGGTTAATGTATAAATTAATGGGACTAGGCAGAATAATAGTTCAGCATAGACTAGATGGGTCAAAGGGCTTGCTTCTGTACTGTCCTGGTCTATGATTTTAATCACTGATGACAACATCCAGAAGTTCATGTTTAGTTACAAATGTGTTCTCAAAAGGATATCATTAGTTTCACAGGCTAACAGCAGTGAATGCAGACAGTTTCACAGTCAATTCAGCCACAAAATGCAGGTCAATATATGGGTATTCTTTATTGAATACTTTGATAGCTCAGGGAAAAAAATAAAATCAGCATTTGTGTAAAAAGACAACATCAGATCAGTTGAGTCAGTTTCAACTCTGCGCTGTGAACAGCACAGATCTATTTCTAATCGCAGGGATGTCCAATGTGAAAAATGTTCAATGGGACAGTGCAGAAAGAAGCTCATGGGCTGGCAGATCTGAAGCAACTAATGCTGACACTGGAAGGAACTTCTTTCCAAAGGTAATAATACAAGACTGATAGAACAAGCAGTATACAAGTGGCTGGTCCATTTGTCACTTCATTTTGTGATGACATGACCCTTGCTTCAATAGAATTCTTCAGAGAGATACAAAAGAATACTCAAAATATCACTAAAGTATCAGTAAAATACCAATCAAAGAAGTGTTGCATTATGATAACATATTTACTCCAAAGTGTAAGACCAAAGGGTAGAAGTTTAAGGCACAGAATAAGAAAGTTACAGGGAATCTGCAGAAGGTTTCTTTCACCCAAAAGGTTCAAAGTAGATTTATTATCAAAGTACATATATGTCAATATATAGTTCTTGCAGGCATACAATGTGTGTAGGCCTCCGTTAATCTTGATAGACCATGGATTTGCACCTTGGAAAGTTTCCAGGGCGCAAGCCTGGGCAAGGTGTTTTTTTATGGAAGACCTGCAGTTGCCCAAGCTGCAAGTCTCCCCTCTCCACGCCACCAGTGTTGTTCAAGGGAAGGCATACAGTACTCAGTGAATTGAAGAGCTATAATAGAATCAATGAAAGACTGCACCCAACAGGTTTGACAACCAAAGTGCGAAAGACAACAAACTAAGAAAAAACTAATAAATAGATAGATAGATAGATAGATAGATAAATAAGCAAGCAAGCAAACAATAGATATCTAGAACATGAGATGAAGGGTCCTTGAAAGTTGTGGGAACAGTTCAGTGATGGGGCAAGTGAAGTTTAGTGCACAGTTATCCCCTCGAGTTCAAAAGTCAGATGGTAAAGGGGTAATAACTATTCCTGAACCTGGCAGTAGGGGTACTGAGGCTCCTGTACCTCCTTCCTGTTGGCAGCAGCAAGAAGAGATCATGACTTGGGTAGTGGAGGTGCCTAATTATGGATGTTGTTTTTCTGTTTTTAGCGCTCTGTGTAGATGTGTAGGGGAGGACTTTACCTGTGATAGACTGGGACATATCCACTACTTTTTGGACGATTTTCTGTTCAAGGGTATTGGCCTTTCCATACCAGACTGCAATGCAACAAGTCAATATACTCTGCACTACATATCTATAGCAGTTTGTCAAAGTATTAGATGTCATGTGAATGTTTACAAATTTCTTAGGAAGTAGAAGCGCTGTCGTGCTTTCTTTGTAATTACACTTGTTACGAAGTATGAACAACTCTGATGGGCAGAAGGGTACAAAATCACCAATGCCCCCCCCCCCTTTTTGGAGAATCGCAAATCGCTACTATTTTGATGCTGTTATCAAGGAAATAAGAGAGACAAAAGGGTCTCTGCCAGGGCAGTTGTTATTGATAACAGCTCATGAAAGTTAATGAGAGAGAGACAGCTCAGAGATACACAAAGTGGAATGTCTCCTACTAACAAAAGCGGAACGGAACCATTGATTACTGCTATTGTCTTTTGGAGAAGGATTGTTTACTTGGTATGTTCTATTCATTGAAACCCCTCAGGGAGCAACCAGACTGGGCTGGTTTGATGGGTTACATCATCCCAACCTGACTGATACCTGAGACCCCGTGAGTGGGGATAAAAGTGGGGTCTGGGGTAGCACCCCTCAGACGCATCAGGAGAAATGATAGTGAGCATCAGAACCCCCACGAGACAGGGTGGGAAACCGGAGACCAAACGAAGGGTCGGTAAATTTTAACTCACAGTGTTTTGTAGCGAGACCGGTGGGGGCTTGGGTGTGTGTCCACCCTTGGCTGGGTGACGAATCCACCACGGAAGAACGGTCTAGCTAAAGGACGGAGGGGTCATACGTGAATGGCCACAACAACAACGCATCGACGGATCAAAATCGTAAAGGAAGTTTGGCAAGATAACAGCTATTACTGTTCGCATTTTCTCTCTCTCTCTCTCTCTCTCTCTCTCCAACAATTGCAACACAGCGACCAACAACTGCCGCAGCCTGCATGAACTGAACTGAACTTTATATTTCCATCTGACAATTCATTATCCCCTAGACAACAATAGAGCTTATTTCTTATTGATTATTATTATACCCGCACTTATAGGTTTAGTATTGATGGCGTATATTATCTGTATATTTGCATTGATATTATTTTTGTGTATTTTTACTAATAAATACTGTTGAAAGTAGTATCACCAGACTCCAACGGACACTTCTATCTTTGCTGGTAAGACACCCAGTTACGGGGTTCATAACACACTTACGTGCTGGGCCCAGATCAGGTCCTCTGAAATGAAAACACCAAGGATTTAAAGTTGCTGACCATCTCCACCTCTGATCCCCTGATGTGGACTGGCTTATGGACCTCCTGAAGTCAATGTCTTGCTGACATTGAGTGAGAGGTTGTTATTACGGGACTACTCATCCAGATTTTCTGTCTCCATCCTATATGCTGATACGGCCCATGACATTGGTGTCATCACAAACTTTGAATATGGCATTGTATCTGAGCTTAGCCACATAATCATAAGTGTAAAGCAAGTGCAGCAGGGGGCTGTGCACACGGCCTTGTGGTGTACCTGTGCTAATGGAGGTTTTGGAGGAGATGTTGTTGCCAATCCAAACTGACTGGGGTCTGCAGGTAAGGAAATCAAGGATCCAATTGCACTTGGAGGTGTTGAGGCCAAGGTCTTGAAGTTTATTGATTAGTTTTGAGGGGATGGTAGTATTGAATGCCAAGTTGTAGCTGATAAAGAGCATCCTGATGTATGCATCTTAGCTGTCCAGATGTTCCAGCGTAGAGCGGAGAGCCAATAAAAGGGTATCTGCTATGTACCTATTGTGCCGATAGGCAAATTTGAGTGGATCCAAGTTGCTTCTCAGGCGGAGGTTGACGTGTTTCATCACCAACCTCTCAAAGCACAGGTGGTTGTAATCTGGAATGCACTGTCCGAGGTGAAGGAGACAGACAGTTTACATCACTGAAGCAGTATCTGTAGGAGCACTTGAATTGCCAAGGCGTCAAAAGAAATGGACCAAGTATTTGTCAATGGGATTGATAGGGATATGCATTGATTGTTGGCATGGGCATAGTAGACTGAAGAGCCTGGTTCTGTGCTGGCTGACTGTATGGCTCTATGACCATGGCAAGTCACATAGTAACATTTCTAACATGGCATTAACTGCAGAACAGGGGTTGGGAGGTGTACATTGTACACAACCTGAACTGAGCCAAGGGCTCTTGGAAGAAGAGCTTAAGATATTCTGTACACCATTTTTTTATTCTGCACTATTTCATGTGCACTCATCTCCCATGGGTTATCTTAAAAAGTTTTCACCTGCTTTTCCCAGTTAAATGATTAAGCTCAAACATCTCCATTCAACCAGGCAGAACTGCATGATAACTTCTCATCCTTGGTATTTTTATAATCAGAGAGCAACAACTGTGTTTCATTCTGCTGATAACAACAGTTTCCTACATATATAACTGCATGCTGATGTAGTTCACAATGACATATAACACAATAACTGCACATTATGTTTCGAGAGTGCAGCAAGAAACTTCACAGGCACATTATTGATGCATTTGACACTGAGCCAAGTAAGATCTCCAGGGAGAGTCCTAAAACCTTGGCCAATGAAATAGGATTTTTAGGAGTGTATTAAAGGAACAAAAAGGGATCGAGATGCTCTTAAGTTTAAGGAGGAATTTAAGAGCTTAATGCCTAGGCAGCTTAAGGTACAGGAAGGAAAGCCGAGGCAGCTTAAGGTACAGGATGGAATGGCAGACAAACTGATAAGTATTTTGCATCAGTCTTCGCAGTGGAGGATTCCTGCAATATGCCAGAAATTCAAGGGTATGAGGGTCAGAAGTCTATGCACTTGCTATTATTAGGTAGCAGGTACTTGTGAAGCTGAAAGTTTGGAAGTTAGATAATTCAGCTAGACCTGATGGACTGAAAGAGGTAGTTGAAGAGATTCTGGAGGTATTAGGAGTGATCTTTCAAGAATCACTAGATTCTATAATGATTCTGGAGGCATGAGGTTGCCCTACCAGACAAGGTGAAGTAGAATCCCAAGAGGTTCTACAGATACAATCAGAGCAAAAGGATTGCAAGGGACAGAATTGGTTCTCTGGAAGATCAGAATGGTAATCTATGTGTGGAGCCAAAAGAGATGAGTGAGATCTTAAATGAATTTTTTGCATCTATATTTACTCGGGATACAGACACAGAGTCTATAGAAGTGAGCCAAGGCGGCATTGACTTCACAGACTCTGTCCAAAGAAGAAAATGTTTACTGTCCTGAGGCAAATTAGGTTGAATAAATCCCCAGGGCCTGACAAGATGTTCCCCCAGAGCTTATGGGAGGCAAGTGCAGAAATGGTAAGGCACAGAGGAGTGCGGTAGAAGAAAGGGATCTGGGAATACAGACCCACAATTCATTGAAAGTAGCGTCTCAGGTTGATAAGGTCATAAAGAAAGCTTTTGACACATTGACCTTCATAAATCAAAGTATTGAGTACAGGAGTTGAAATGTTATGTTGAAGTTGTTTCAGACATTGGTGAGGCCCAGCTTAGAGTATTGTGTGTAATTTTGGTTTCCTACCTACAGGAACAATGTAAATAAGGTTGAAAGAGTACACAGAAAATTTTCAAGGATGTTGCCAGAGCAGGAAGACTTGAGTTACAAGGAAAAGTTAAATAGGTTAGGAATTTATTCCTTGGAACATTGAAGATTGAGAGGAGATTTGATCGAAGTATACAAAATTATTAGGGGTATAGACAGGGTAAATGCAAGGAGGCTTTTTCCACTGAGGTTGGGTAGGACTTCAACCAGAGGTCATGGGTTAAGGGTGAAAAGTGAAAAGTTCAAGGGGAACAAGAGGGGAAGCTTGTTCACTCAAGAGCGCAGTGTGAGTGTGGAATGAGCTACCAGCACAAGTGGTGTATGTGAGCTTGATTTCAATATTTAAGATAAGTTTGGATGGGTATATGGATGATAGGGGTGTAGAGGACTATGATCCTGATTCAGGCTGATGGAGGTAAGTAGTTTAAATGGTTCAGCATGGACTAGATGGGCCGAAGGGCCTGTTTCTGTGTTGCAATTTTCAATGGCACTATGTATGGAAAATTGCAAATGTCACTCTACTGTTAAAGAAGGGAGGGAGGCAGAAGAAATGAAATTATTGGCAAGTTAGTCCATAATTTTGGATGCAGTTTCAGAGTACACAATAGGCTAAAGTCACCATGGTTGTCTTAAGGAGAATTCTTGCCTGATAAATCTGTTGGAATTTTTAGAGGGGAAAAAAAGGTGGGATAGACATAGGAGAATTAGTGGATGTTGTTCACTTGAATTTTCAAAAGGTCTTGACAGGTGCTAAATACGAAGCTGCTACAAAGGCAAGAACCCAAAGTATTGCAGGAAATAAAATAGAATGAATGGAAGATTGGTTGACTGGCAGGAGGCAAAGATTGAGAATAAAGTGGCACTTTTCTGATTGGCTGTCAGTGACTATTGGTGCTCTGCAGAGATACATGTTGGTTACATGACTTTTCACTTTATAAGTTAATGATCAGGGTAACAGAATTGATGGCCTTGTGGTTATGTTTACAGAAGATACAAAGATAGGTGGAAGGGCAAGTTTTGTTGAGGAAGCAGGGAGTCTGCTGACAGACGGATAGATTAGGAGAATGGGCAAAGAAGAGACAGATGGAATACAGTGTAGAGAAGTGTATGGTCATGCAGTTTGGTAAAAGGAATAAAGGTATGGACTCTTTTATAAATGAGAGTGAATTCAAAACTTGGAGATGCAAAGCAACTTGGGTGTTGGTGCAAGATTCCTAAACAGTTAACTTGTAAGGTAGATTTGGAAGTGCGAAAAACAAATGCAATGTTATCGTTTATTTTGACAGGAGAAGAATAAAAAAAAGATTAAATGCAGAGACTTCATAAGGCATTGGTTAGATTAGATTTGGAGAACAGTGTGCAGCTTGGGTCCCATATCTGAGAAAAGATGTGCTGACATTGGAGAGGGTCCAGAGGATGTTTGCAAGGAATGAAAGGCTTAATGTATGAGGAATGTTTGATGTCTGTTGGCCTGTACCAGTTGGAGTTTAGAAGAATGAGAGGGGAATCCCATTGAAACTGACTGAATATAGAAAGTCCTACCTAGATAGAGTCCACATGGAGAGGATGTATCAAATAGTGGAAGAGTCTAGCATGAGAGGACACAGCCTCAAAATACAAGGACATCACTTTAGAACAGATTTGAGGAGGAATTTCTTTAGCAAAAAGGTGGTAAATCTGTAGAATTCATTGCCATAGATGGCTGTAGAGGCCAAGTCATTAGGCATATTTAAAGTGAAGGTTGACAGGTTTTTGATTAGTAAGGACATCAACAATTTTTAGGAAGAAGGCAGGAGAGGGAAATAAATTGGCCAAAATCAAATGGCAGAGTACACTGAATCGGCTCTAAATGCCCTAATTCCACTCCTATACTTTGCGGTTTCATGGAAAAAAGCATGGAGATTTCAGAAGCAGCAGCTAAAATCTTTCTCTCAAAGTTTGAGGAGCAGAAGATCTTTTTAGCCATCTCTGACAACTGATCACTCATAATCTCAGCCAAGCCCTGGACGGAACATATATGGCTGTTCCACAAACCAGGAAACTAAGAATCTGGAAAGCTGAGTGAAAGGAAAGGAAAAGAATTGAAGACACAAGAAAAATAAAAAGACTTTTAAACACAGTTGCACAGTGAGGTACTTTGATAGGATGACTTCAGTGAGCTGCATACAACAAAATGAGTGCATTGTATCAGCACAGAATAACCTGTTCACTCCTTCGGTTGAAAGATGTGATCATTTTGAATTAAGCTGCAGTGATCACAGAATGTAGCAACTGTTGGATATAATTTCCCTTCCAATTAACCAAAGATATTAATCAAATCATAAATAAATAGGTGTAAATAAATAGCATTGCTTCTGTACGCCACTACCCAGATGTAGTGAGTGACCTGCATTGAATATAAAAATGAAATTTGTTCATGTTCACTTGTGATTTACCTCACATATTTTCATTATCATTTTCTACACAGTAACACTACTTTAATCTCATGAACGGTAAATCTGCAGTGGTGCTGCCACAACTGCAAGCCAATCAACAAAAAATGAGTGGGAGGCCTGTGCTCGATATTTTCAAAGATCACATACCGCAATCTTTGTACATTTAGCAGAGGGTTATGGATTGCAAAACACATGCAGAGAATGGAGTGGCCACAGCAAAAAGGTTCACAACTGAAAACCAACTTAACTTTGCTTCTGATTTATTATCCTTTGCATTTTTGCCTGGAGGCAATCATCATAAAGTCCTAATGAATTGCCCAGACTGCTATGCCAGCACAGCCAAATGAAGTATAAGGTAATCATATTTCCTGATTTAAAAGTATAATACAATCCTCACTCCTGGATTACTGCCAAATTATAAATGCATATATCGCATTATATTCATATTACAAAACTCAAAGTAGATGATTATTCATGGAGGCACCATCATTCCCTCCTCATTTACATCAGAGGAGTTGAAAATGAACTGCTGCCTTTCTTTGTACTGTACTCAGTCGATTCAATAACTGAACCAAGTCATGAATATTTTTAGAAATCTCAGTACCATCGCAACACAATTTATGCTTTGAGATTGCAGCGAATTACATATGCATAATTTCAGCTACTTCTTGTTCAAGGTGTAATTTGTAAAGCTGTAAGAACAACATGGTATCAGTCTTTCAAATTATAATGTGGTTATGCTCCTTTGAATTCAGCATGTGCTAATAAATACAGGATAATAAATGCCGTTGGGCTACAAAGCAAGAATTCAATCAGCCATGCCAAAAGCCAAGACAGTCACAAATTTTAAATAGTTGTATTAACTTCAGGCATGTTAGTCTTCACTTTGCATCATCTTCTCGCAAAACTGAGACCAGCAAAAGACATGTGGCACGGCTGCATGGTTAATCAATGTGGTCGACAGAGGTGTAATGAGCCCTTTACTTGTACATGGGCTTGGGAAGAAAACTCCATTAAGACAACGTTGACCAATTAAAGGCATGGGTACCAATGGCCAGATGAAGGAGTGAAATTAAATAGAGGAATATAAACAGACTGAAGTCAAGAGCACTATCAGGACTACAGATGTGCCTAAAGTGCAGACAGACATATTAGGAAAATAATTTTAAAAAACAGGACAGTGATCTTAAATTTTGAGGCAGTGGAGTGTGCAAAGACTGATAGGCTAGAATAGAAAGTTAGGAAAGTCAGCAGTATCCAATGATACCGACTCAATGAAGGGTAGGATTTTCGTAGATTTTTGGATAGAGGGAAACTTAGCAATGTTGAATGATAGTTGGCTAATGAGGAAGGCTTTGAGGTAACAAATTTGAGAGGCAATGAACACATACACTTAGTGGCCACTTTATTAGGTACATCTGTTCATTAATGCAATTATCTAATCAGCCAATCATGTGGCAGCAACTCAATGCATGAAAGCATGCAGCCATAGTAAAGAGTTTTTTGTTGTTCAGACCAACCATCAGAATGGGGAAGCAACGTTTCTGAAGTGGTTTGGCTGGTGATGCCAGAAGGGATCAACTGAGTATCGTAGAAACTGCTGATTTCCTGGAATTTTCACGCACAACAGTCTCAAGAGTTTACAGAAAGTGGCGTGAAAAGTAAAAAAAAATCCAGTGAGTGACAGTTCTTGCTAATGAGAGAGGTCAGAGGAGAATGGCCGGACTGGTTCAAGCTGACAGGAAGGCAACAGACATAACAGTTCGTTACAACGGTGGTGTGCAGAAAAGCAAGTCTGAAAGCACAACACATCAAAGCTTGAAGTGAATGGCTACACTAGCAGAAGACCACAAACATACTCAGTGGCCACTTTATTAGGTACAGGAGGTACGTGCCTGAATCAGTTAGCATTCTTATTTTGAGGGCAAAAGCAATGAAGACATTGAGTTTGGAACCAAGCTGGAGAGTACTGTGGAGGTGGAGGTATGCAGATATCTTAATGAAGAGATTATGGATCACCAGCTCATCTTGGAATTACAGGATGCCTGTAACTTAAATAACTTGAATAATTTCATTCAGCCCAAGATACACAGGTGGTGAAGAGAGTCAATAATGAAAAAGCTGATATTATGAAGGACCAAGAATAATGGTTTTGTTTTTTTTTTGAAATATTTAACTGAAGGAAGGCAAAGCACAATCTAAAGATGGTTTTAGAACACACACACACACAAACAGGTTGGGAGAACTCAGCAAGTCAGGAAGCATTTCTGCAGGGAAATGAATAGATTACATTTCAGGCTAAGATCCTTCATCAAGACTGGAAAGGAAGAGGACAGAAACCAGAATAAAAAGGTGGACGGAGGGGCAGGGTGGGAGCACAATCTGCCAGGTGAAAGGTGAGGGTCAATGTAGAGTGGTGGGAAGGGAATAACATGAGAAGCTAAGAGGTGATGGATGGAAGTAGAAAAGCGTCGAAGAAGAAAGAATGTGATCAGAGAGAACAGTAGAATAAAAGAAAGGATTCAGGAAGCCAAAGGGAATGACGGTCAGCTCACAAGGGTACGGCAGACAAGGAGTGAGAAGAGAAATGTGGGAAAAGAATGGGGTAAAAACAGAAAACAGATAGTCGTCATTACCACAAGCAAAATAAAATCTGCAGATGCAACACACAGAAAATGCTGGAGGAACTCAACAGGCCAGGCAGCATCTATGGAAAAGAGTACAATTGCCATTTTGGGCTGAGACCCTTCATCAGGGCTGGAGAAAAAAAGGAGTCAGGGTGAGAAGGTAGGGAGAGGGGAAGAAGAAACATGAGGTGATAGGTGAAAACAGGAAGGGGGAATAAAGAAAAGAGATGGGCAGTTGATTGGTGAAAGAGATATGTATGCTGGAGAAGGGGGAAATCTGATAGGAGAATGTCGATGTCCATGAAAGAAAGAAAAGGCGGGGGTGGGGGGAACACCAGAGGAAGACGTTGGGCAGATAAGGGGATAAGGTGAGTGAGGGAAAATGGAATGGGGAATAGTAAAGTGGGGGGGGGGGCATTAACAGAAGTTACAGATATTGATATTCATGGTGTCAGGTTGGAGACTACCAAGACAGTCTATGAAGTGAGCTCCTCCAACCTGAATTTGGCCTCATTGTGGCAGTAAAGGTGGCCATAGACAGGCATGTCAGTGTGGAAATGGAAACTGGGTGATCCTGACTGTTGTGTGAATGGAGCGAAGGAACTTAAAGTGTATTTCGACAACTACCCAATTTGCCTCGGTAGAATGCAATATGAGGGTGGGACCACAGATGGCCTGCAGTGGATTGATTTGTGATTGCTAAAGATGTTATTGTCGCAATCAAATAGGTAGAATCTGACCAAGTAAGAGTATCAAAGGACAGGCTGAAGGTGAAATGAAGGATAATGTATCTATTTACTGTGACGAAGAATGCTGATTATAAATACATTTAGAGCTATTTCACAAAATTGGGAAAGGCAGAAGTTGATTTAAGAAACTTAAGCAGAGACTTGTTTTAAGAATGGAAACTATCTGAAGGCAGCAGGAGATTCAAAGCCTTTGGAAATGAAATAGATGTTGGAGGTTACAGAGACAGATATCAGGATTTTAAAAGTGCTGACACTGGTGCATTTCTGTAGAAGGGAGTCACTAGCATGAACTAATTCAGCAATAAAACATAAAGCAACACACACAAAACGCCAAGGGAACTCAGCATTTCCTGAAGAAACGCCTCAGTCCAAACTGTCGACTGCTTATTCATTTCCATAGATGTTGCCTCACCTCACCTCCAGCATTTTGTGTGCGTTCCTTTGGATTTCCAGCATCGGCAGAATTTCTTGCGAGCAATAAAACATAGTAATTGGGTCCTTTAATACCATATCGATCACATGTCCCAGCCCAGGTCTTGTCAATGGGTACAAATCCTGGAGCTCCTAATCTAACATATTCTTGGACAATCTTCACCACGTGGTGACAGACCGATATACTTGGAAGGATAATTGGAGAACAGCATTAAATAATAGCCTTGTGAATGTTGCATTAAATCTATATGCAAATGAAGAGGTCCAGGTGAGGTGTCCTAAACTCAGTTCAACTGGTGAATCTGCATGCAGTGCTGGAAAAATCTGCGCCCCATGTTGAGCTGTGACAATTGCTCAGACGAGCTGCCTCTCATCAGATAATGGCCATAGATACACGTGGCAGAAATCTGGTTGCTAAGTGTTCATTTCAGGGAAACTGACTGCAGTGTGAGCAAGGTTTATTTGGCTGGAGCTATACCAGATATTACCTTGTACAACACAATAAAACTGGCTTTAAATATATGAGTCATGCGCATTTGTTGAGCATGCTCTGATCATCTTTCTCAGATACAAGGTAGATACCAGTGGCTCTAAGAAGACAATGCTGGATGTTTCCACCAAAAATACTAGTTAAACATTTTTGTTATAATGTTAATCTGACTGAAGGAACAGCAGGAATGCTACTGCCAATATAATACTAAAAACTGAAGGTTGCCACTGTCCTGGCACTCAGCCCTCCGAATCATCACCAACCCCCATGCCCTCATTCTTCATTATCTGCACCCATCCAGATCTGATCACAGGGCATCACTGTCCACATTGGCTGGTCTCAGTTTTACTCAGATCTGCTGTGACCAACAAGATGTCTCCAGACCCACAACACTCAATAACATGGGCACACACAACAGTCCATAAGTCCAGGGTCCTGCCTCCATCCTCTTCAAACACATGTTATAGCCTGGCTACTCCAGGTTAACTATTATTTCCTGGCTCACTATTATGAATGACCGTGATTCTTCACTCTCAGAGGAGTTCACTGCCTTTTAAGTACATTTTGAAAGAGGGTATAAAATTACACATGTGCGAATCCCTGCAGCACCTGGCTACCCTGTAATCTCTCTCTTGAAGGCCAATGTCAGAATAATCTTCCTGGAGGTGAACCCTCTGCCAGGTGTCAGGCCCTGATGGCATACCTGGTAGGGCTCTGAAAACGTGTGCCAATCAAAGGCTGGAGTGTTCAAGGACATCTTTAATCCACTTCTGCTGTAGTAGGAGGTTCCTCCCCTGCTTCAGAAGGTTGACAATCATGCCAGTACCCTAAGAAGAGCAGGGTGAACCTCGTTAATGACTATCACCCAGTTGCACTCACATTTACTGCGATGAACTGCTTTGAGAAGTTGGTCATGGTTAGAATTAACTTCTATCTGCAAAAGACCTGGACACACTGTGATTTGCCTACCATCACAATAGGTGCAATCTCACTGGCTTTCTATTCAGCATTGGCTCACCTGGGCAATAGTACTACCTATGTCAGGCTATTTGTTATTGATTACTACTCAGCGTTCAACACCATCATACCCTCAGTACTCATCAACAAGGTCCAAAACGTGGGTCTCTGTACCATTCTTTGGAACAGGATCCTTGACTTCTGCATCAGGTGACCACAGTCAGTGCAGATTGTTACTAACACCTCTTCCTCACTGACATTCAGCACTGATACAACTCAAAGATACGTGCTCAGCCCACTGCTCTACTCACTCTACACCGACGGCTGTGTGGCTAAACACAGCTCAAACTCCCATCTACAAATTTGCCAATGACAGCAATATTGTTGGCAGAATTCAGATGGTCACTATGAAGCATACAGAAGTGAGTTAGATCAGCTGGTTGAGTGGTGTTGAAACAACAACCTTGCACTCAACATCAGTAAGACCAAAGAATTGACTGTATACCTCAGGAATGGGAAGTCAAGAGAGAACATATACCAGTCCTCATCAAGGGATTGGTATTGGAAAGGGTGTATAGTTTCAGATTCCTAGGTGTCAACATCTCAGAAGACCCCTCCTAGATGCAATATATCGATGCAACCACAAATGCGTCATGATAGTGGCTGTATTTCATTAAAGGTTTGTGGAGACTCAGGATGTCACCAAAGACTCGTGCAAATTTCTAGAGATGTTGAGAGCACTTTAACTATTGCATCTCCATTTGGTATGGAGGGGCCAGTGCACAGGATCAAAAACAGCTGCAGAAAGTTGCAAACTCAGACAGCTCCATCATGGGCACTAGCCTCCCTGGTATTGAGGGCACCTTCTAAAGGTTAATATCTCAAAAAGGTGGCATTTGACATTAAGGACCCACATCTCCCAGAAAATTCCCTCTTCTCATTGCTACCATCAAGGAGGCAGCACAGGAGCCTGAAGACACACACTCAACATTTTAGAAACAACTGCTTCCTCACTTGAACGGAAAGTGAACCCATGAACGCTACCTTACTTTTCATTTTTGTGTATTGTTCTTTCTTGGACTACTTATTTAATTTATAGCTTTTTATTATGTATTGCGATGTACTGCTGCTGTAAAAGCAACATATTTCACTACATATAGCAGTGACATTAAACTGATTCTGATTAATATTATTTGGTGTCGGGAGCTATCCCAGGTGCATTGACCCTGCACTGCAGCACTCCTACCCTCCACAACACAGTTTTGACTGAGATCAGTAAATTCAGCACACAAGAATTGTCAGCTTCTGCTAAATCAGAGGCAACTAGTTTTTCCTGCCATTTGTTTGCTGGGGGAGAAGTGCTGAGAGGTCATTTGAAAATAAAACTTTAAGTGCACTCAGGGGCCAAAAAGTTCCCAAAGAAAACAAACCTTCCAAGTTCTTAAGAGTTAATATAAGGACTTTCTGAAGATCATTCTGTTTATTATTTATTACCACCCTACCACTTTATAGCAAGATTACAAGATGGTTTATTTTCTTACGTATGGAACGCTCAATTGTACAAAGATATTACTTTCCTCTCTTAATTTTTTGACAACACAGCTGAACCCAAAAAAAAGACTAATTCCATTAAATTAAGTGAACAGCCCCTTAGTCTAAACACAAACACACCTGCTTTATTGAACAGTAAAGCTATACTTTGCCCACAGGTAATGGACTCTTAAGACAAGATAATCCTCAAGGAATTGAGTAGAATATTATTGTGAGGAGATTTGGCTGCTTTTTACTTAATGGACAGAAAACCTCCACAACAAGAATTCCTCATTAATTTATTTTTGGTATCCCAAGGAAAAGGAATAATGCTTGTTCCAGACCTGTCACTAATTTGACCCTAAACAAATAAGTGGACATAATGCCAAAGTGATTTATCCACTTCCTAAGGAATTCTCAAGGCTCCCTTGACTAAATCAAAGTAGTGTAGCAGTTAGCATGACATACTTTTAGCCTGGGGCGTTCCAGAGTTCAGAGCTCAATTCCAGCACCATCTACAAGGATTTGTCTATCCTTCCCGTGAATGGTATGGGTTTTCTCTGAGTGCTCTGGTTTCCTCCCAAGTTCCAAAGACATGCCAGTTAGCAGGTTCATTGATCATTGTAAATTGTCCTGTGATTAGGCTTGGTTTAAGTTGGCAGGATGCTGTGCTGTGCAGCTCAACGGGCTGCTAGGCTCTGTTCCATGCTGTGTCCCAAAATTAAATTTTAAAAATAAGTCCGTTGTCCCAATCTGAATAACAGCAGCTGAAACAGACTCCTTTACTGGCTTCAGGTGATGAAAGAATTGTAAAATTTTGATTCCAATCATTAAGAATCTGAGAATTAATAATACTCATAAGACATTAATATCTGATAGGATGTGTGTAAACCCTGCTATACTGTGGTAATGCCATTCTGGTGAAGGTAAAGAAACAAACCCCTGTATGTCAGATGGTCTGTGGCAAATACAGGTGCCTCACAGCAATTTACATGAAAAATATCTTAAAGTGGACATTGAGCAACAGAGGAAAAAGTGGAGGAGTATGTGCAAGTGCAATCACAAAGAATGATGTTAAAACCAAGCAGAATTAAGGGGTGATTACCCAGAGGTTGGAGAGCAGAGAGCAGGAGTAAGAAGGGGGTGCAAGGATATTTGGAGCTGAGGTAAAAGCAAAGGAGGAAGCAGAAGAGCACTGAGAGTAGAGTAGGATGGATGAATGAGAGCATGTGAGGAAAGGGGAAGTGTGAAGGAAAGAAGTGTTTCTCCATGCTCTCTCTCTTCTCACCCTAAATCCCCTGACAGGACACGAGTGAAGGAGCATCCTGGGGGTGGGGAGCGGGGGGATGAGAGTGCGAGAATGTAAAAGGGAGAGTGAGACGGACTGAGAAAGACTGTGACCAAGAGCACGTGCATAGCCAGAGTTTGTACTGCAGATACAACAGTGTTCGCATTCTAAGTTTTTTTCCCACATTATTATCAGCTATGCTTTGCCAACGGCTGCAAATTTTCATTCAAATTGAGTTCTCATATTATAAATTGAATACTGAATGGAATTACCTCCAAGTGCTGAAAAGAGCTAAAACATCTAATAATTGATCACATAATTTGGTACAATTGATGGTGTTTAAGTCAAACACTGATGTAGAACTAGTCAACGTTGCTAGTTGCCAGATACACAAGCCAACTTCTCCTTCCTCGGCAGTTCCTGGAGCTCTGGAATGACTTGCTTCTCTTGCAAGTTTTTTTACATGCTGCTGTGACTGTTGATGCCAATATGGGAGCAATGGTCTCTTCCCTAGTTGGGGCCATTGGTGAGATGGCCCAATCCTTCCACTGATAGTGTAATGCCTCCCGATACATAGATTCAAGTTTCTAAAACCCACTGCAATTTCTTATGCTCCTCTTTAAATGAGATTCCAAGAAGTCAATTGCAAAGGAGGCTTTGAGCACATCCTTGAATCTTCTCTTCTTGGTAATTTGTTCCCATGTTACTAACTGCAATAGAATGTGTGTTCTTGAAATTTGGTGACAGGCATGCAAAGTTGGAATCCTGCCAACCAGGATGCCTGAGTTTAGCATCTGGTTCAATCATGGGAATGCTGGACTGGCAGAGGACACTGACATTGATTCACCTGTCGATGTCATAGCTAAACCCAAGACAGACTTCCAGGAAGAAGACAGCCACTGTTTTTGAGTCCTGACTTGGAACTATTCCTGCAATGATTCCTAAACTTTTCAATCAATTATAGATCTATCAATGAGTCTTATAATTATACCTCCTAGTCTTATTCTACCCTTCAAATGAAGAAAGGAGAAAGAATAGTCAATATGTTTGACATTATTTGTCCACTTTCCATTCTACCCTTCATTAATTTAACCTCAGTACTTCATTTGCCTTTTGTTTATGAATTTATTAAACACTATTGCTGGTTTTAGGAATTCTTCCTGAATTGCTGAAAGCTGCTCTTCAAGTTGCTGTCTGGATTCCATCGCATTCCATCACTCAATGGATAAGGTAAGCAAGATGCAGCTGGTCTTTCTCAATCTTGCTAAAACCTTAGATTCCATCAGCTGGGAGTGTTTGTGCAGCATTGGTTTTCAAATTTGGCTGCCATTAGAAATGCATTCTCATCTTATGTCTGTTTCATGATGGCATGCAAACCATGGTCCTAAACCACATTTTAAAACAGAGGAGATCTCATTGAAGTTCAGTTGTAAAATTCCTCCCTTTTACAGTTAAAACCATAAGACTATAAGATATAGGTGCATAATTAAGCCATTCAGCCCATCAATCTGCTCCACCATTTCATCATGGCTGATCCACTTCCCTCTCAACCCAATTCTCCTGCCTTCTCCTCATAACCTTTCACATCCTGACTAATCAAGAACCTATCAACCTCCACTTTAAATACACCCAATGATCTGGCCTTCACAGGTATACAGTGAGACCCTTGAAAGCAAAGACTGCTTTTCATATCTCAGGAGCTACCTCCCAGTAAAGGCATATTTCAATGGCCAGGACAGACTTTAGCCAATTGAAGAGAAGGGTGCTTAAATGACAAAATTCATGGTTGATTGGGTAGTAATGATCCCTGCCCTCTGAATTGCTCCTGAAACGTGAACTGCCTCAAAAAGGCACAAAAGGAATGTAAAAATGCCACCAGCATTACTCCCACAAAATTCTCAAATCTACCGGGGGGGGGGGGGGGGGAGCGGGTGAGTGATCCAAAAAAAACTTGAGGGCAACTAATGCTTCAATCCAATATCCCTCGTATTCATGGTCATCACTTGGCACTGGTTGTACCTTATCAATGCCTTTGTGAAAATCCACACATATTACGTCTACTGCATTCCCACTGTCTAATTCAAAGAATTCAATAAGGTTAGCCAAGTATAACCTCTCCTTTTGAAACCCACGCTCACTACTCTTTTGTATTTTTAGTTTCTGGATATTTTTCAATTGCACCTTTCAATAAAGATTCAATTATTGTTTTCTCTATAACTGTACTCAGTTTAATAGTCTCTAGTACCATAGATGTTTTTATTTCCATACTTAAGTACAGAAATCACATCCACAGTTCTTTATTTCTCTTCCCTTTGATAGAAAAATATGCAATAGCATCTGATGTCTTTTTCTTATATATTGATAAGTATTTTAGATAGTAACAAAATAATTTTACATTATAATGCAATACATGGATTTTAATAGAAATCAATTGTACAATAATAACATTGAATTTAAACATAGTAAAACACCCAAAGGATTTGCAGGAACAATTATCCTGCAAAATCTGAACTGTGTCTCTAATGCAGAAATTAGAAGAGTGTATCAAAAGCTTGAAGGAATGTTTATAAAACAGTTTAAAAATGAGATTTAGAGAACAAATTGAAATTTCATCACCATGCAGTTTACTGCTCTCGCCACCAGCATTCCATACAAGTTCACGCCTTGACCTGTGCAGAACACTATTAATGAGCCAATAACGACAAATATGCACACAACCCGTTCAGCTCATTAGATGAGTTTTGCGACTTAGCCATTCAAGAATAAATCCCATCTGCATCAGAGTATCTGTTCTGCCTGCAGTAACTGTGTCGCATGCTTGCAATTTAAATGGATTTTTTTTTCTTATTTTGTTCAATCCTTAAAGACTTTCAACACAAGTTTCAGAATGTTCTGAAAAGAGTTTAGCCTTTCATAATCATTCTCAATTTCTTCTTTTCCCATCTTCAGAAGAATTAGAGGCCAAGTTATTTCAAAAATCAAAACACAATCACTTAAGGGTCCTTTATTTTGTTTGCAGCAATAAGCTGTTATGTTGGTGCTCTTCCAGGGATCATCACCTTGTTGTGGTAAACTGAGATTCCAAGAGCGATGCCATCTGAAGTTCAGCCATCTGGCACTTAGCTCCTGGTAGGGACATCCATGGTGGTAAGATCAAGAGGAGATTCCAAGCAAAGAGCAATCCAACCAAGACCTGAATGGTAGAGCTGCTGGAAGATGATGATACATGACAATCGCAGAGAGGGGTCTCCATTTGTCTTGTGTTCCATGCCACTGAATCCTGACCCTGATCTGTCAAGGACAGTGTGGCAGCTGCCCAAGCATCAGCCTCCCCATGTTAAACAAAGTCACGCACAGGCATCTTCCATTAAGGAAATAATAGACACTCCGCATAGGAGAACATCATACTCAAGTGATTGCACAACCATAGTACGTTAGTGAAATAGATAAATTTCACTACTGATGTGTACTTGCCACTGTTTTGTTGAGATAAGGAAGGAAAGAGCTGATGAGTGATGTGTGAATTTATTTTCATCCATTGACCACTATATTCACTGCAAGGTCAGAGCCGAATCTGTATGCAGAATCCTGTCACAGTATCTGAATTCTAACCATAAGTGGAAAACAGCCTACTTGATCAATGTGGACATTCATGGTTCCCCAAATATCAACTCTGAGGCTGTCTAATTACTGTCAACTTCAAGGACAGTTCTGTGCTGGAGTCTGCCCAAACTCATTTTACATAGGCGTCAAGAAGGACAATTCAATCATATATCTAACTGGGCTGGAGTCCAACGTTGTGCCACATCTTCTGTTGGCATCAATAGATATTGAGAATCAATGGTTAGAATCTGAATGACTTCAAACACATGAAATTAAAAACTCTTCATTTAAATTCATTACAAAAAATATTGCCTGTTAACTGAAATCCTCTCTTTTTACATTACATCATAAATGATATAGAAGTGTCTCTCATAGCTGAGTAAACTCGCTTGTACTGGGTATTTTCAAACTGTGTTTGACAGCTTGAGGAGAAAAATGCAAAAATATTATTCTTTGCCATGTATAATACACTGGCCTAATCATTTATTTAATAGAATAAAATATAAATTTCCAAATGTCATATTCTGAGAGCCTATCGTCATCCATCACCCTGGCAGTTCTGTTACTGCTGTTGTAGTTAATCTTATATCATGTCCAGCTTATGCCAAAGGTTTTTCCATACTGGTTTGAATTACAATGAGCATGGTTTCATCTCTTAAAACAAATTGAAACTTCTTGTTATTCTGTCAATATGTGTTTATTAAAGAAAAATTTATTTTAACTAGCACAGAATTTAAATGGACGGTTGTTCATGGGATTGACAATGGAGGGTGCTAGCAACATACACAACTACTTAATTTACTGTTGCCATGGACAAAGTCCACTTGCCAATTTAGGTATTATCTATCCATGTCCATGACACGATCAACCTTCTAAAACATCATATATCATGTTCATTAAAAATTAACTCCTGAACGAAAAAATATTTTGTACCATAGTATTGAACTCAAAAAATTGCATTTTGACCAACAAAACAATAAAATGGAACTCAGCTAACTCCGCCATGGGCGCAAGCCTCCTTGGGATCATGGACTTCTTCAAAAGATGATATCTCAAAATGGCAGCATCCATCATTAAGATCCCCATCACCCAGGACATGCCCTTTTCTCATTTCTACCATCAGAGAGGAGGTACAGGAGCCTGAATTCACAAAAACACTGTCGTAGGTACAGTTTCTTCCCCTCTACCATCAGATTTCTGAACAGACAATGAACTCATAAACACTGTCTCACTATTTTTGCTCTCTTTTTGCACTATTTATTTAATTTTTGAAATACAGTATACTTCTTATTGTAAATTACGTTATACTTTATGCAATACAATGTACTGCTGCCGCAAAACACATTTCACAACATATGTCAGTGATAATAAACCTGATTCTGAATTTCGTGACACAGTACACCTTTCACTTTGTGAGATTTTGCATATGTTTTTAAGCAATAATTTCACCTCTCTTTGATTCTAAAGCAGCTGGAATAAAATAAAGCATTTTATTTTCCTGACATAACAACAACTACACATCACAATGAGCGAACTTTGGGATTCGCACATATTGCAAATAACTTCACCAACTAACTTCAGACATCAATCTTCAAATTCAAATATAGATTGTAGATTCAATTTAAAATGCAGCTCTGAACGCTGGGTTCCTAAAAGCCACACATCACAGTTAATGGGAAGACCAGATAATACTGATTAAATAGCATTTAGGTGTCTGTGGTGTGGGTGTGAAGTGGGGGGGGGGGGTTGTGTGAAGTGGGAGGTGTGAAGTTTGTGTGCAGTTCAAAGGAAGCACTGTGGATGCATTGGAAATATGGAATTGCCCTTTGCTCTTTAGCACATGAATTGTCATGTAGCGTTGGGTCAAGCTGGTCTCTTCCGCAGAAAGGAGACTATAAATGATACCTACTGGATCTCATTTTGTCAAATAAAGAGACAGCTTCATATCCACTGTACTTCTCTCCAGTGACTTTGTTTCATGCGACAGCATCTTATTGTATATGAGAATCTGATGGTGAGCTGGGTGCTTGAATCACAGCAGTCCATATTGTGCTTAATATGCTTTGTCCTATAAATATAGGAAATCTGTAGCAATTTATTAGGCCATTTTAGAGGACAGTTAAAAAAAAGTGACATTGAGGATGTGGGCTCAAATTAACTAAGTTAACAAATTGCATGTCGCATGCCGCTGATAATAAACCTGATTCTGATTCTGAAATACAGGCCAGACCAAGTAAGAGTGGTAGATTCCCTTCTGTATAAGTCAATCTTTGAACCAAGTGATAACAAAACAACATTCCTCTGATCAGTCGATATACACTATGATCTTGTGTCCCTTGACCAGCTGAACTCTCTACTTCCTCTGTTTAAAGGGAAACAGTTCCACTTTCCCCAGTCCCAAGTTACTGAAACTCACACCTTGAAAAGATTCCACTTGGTCTTTATCAGCTTCGATTTTACATCTTCTAACCCTAGAAGATCTGAAGCACAGATCTTCCTCTTTTAACATGGAGGTCAGTGAACAGCTGGACAAGCTTCCATAGGAGGCATTGGAGGCAAATACAATAACAATGTTGAAAAGGCATTTGGAGAGGGACTTATATAGGAAAGGCAGAGAGGGATATGGGCCCAGTGTGTTTAGGCATCACAGTCAGCTTAGATAAGGTGGGCCAAACAGGCCTGCTTCTGCACTGGCCATTTCCATGATCTTCTATAATCCTTCCAAAGGTGTGGCATCCAGAATTTGAATTTGATTTAATGCTCCTCCATTGTTGGATAATACTCAATCAACCCACTTGCCACATGCTGCACTCACACGCCACTTGTAAAACCCTCAAGATCGATTGTAATGGAGACCTCCATTGAACAAGACTCCAGCAAAGCAGAGCAGGCAGCAAGTGGAGATCAGTGGTAAGACCAGATACTGTTTGCCCAGGGCAATTGGGACAGCTGATAGAGTCATTTTAAACCGTTCAATGGACAAATACTTACAAATTTGAAAAATAAAAAAAAATTGAGTTTAAAAAATGTTATTATCCCACCACTGATTAAAGTAAAATAGTGAAAGCTAAGCAAAAGGTTTATCCAGCACTTTTCAACTCAGTTTAGTGACCCTATTTAAGTACTATGGGGTCACCGCTCATTTCCAAGCCAGACAACTAAGAATCACTTGTGATATACACCAGATCCTTTAGCATAGTCTGGAGCAGTTGCTGGAGTTGAAGAAGAGATCCAGAGTTCAAAGCCACACCAAGCATCAACATATTAGAAAGTATCCTTCTCTAAATCCAGCCCATTCTATAGCAGTTCATCTGCCATTGAACTCTATGCATTCTATTCCCTTTACCTTACTATTTGAGCTTTCAACATGTCCTACCACTTTCAAAGATCTAAGCACAAATGCACTCAAGTTTTTCCATTCCTATATGTCATTCAGAAATGTACAATTCATTACTTCATTAAGCACAATGTTGAACAACACAGACTGACTTGATGTCCACCACCGAGAAATATTCTTAATAACCAGCCAGCTCAGATGAGGTGGGCCAAACATGAACCAGAATGATATTTAACACTGTTGAACACAGCAGAAAATCCAGATTTTTCAGTCTTACTGGCAACAATACGGATGTGGGAGATGGAGCTTTGTTTTCATCTGTAAAGTTACCTTTGTCCTCAATGATGTTGCATATTAGCATTCACTGGTAATTTTCAAATGCAAAGACATCCATTAACCTAAGATACTAGAATTCAGCCACCGTCAGGAAAGTCATGCATCAGGGGAGAGACTCCAACTTCAAGAAAATAGAACAACAGACCTATAAGCGCTGTATGTGACTTATGGGATGGACAGATCTCTCCAGCCAACACTCATCATCTCCCATAGTTCTCAGACCCATATTTTGTTCTATTTGATTACTTTACACGCTTTCAGCCACAGTTATAAGCCTCTCATCAGTCCCAATTCATGAAGGGGAACAACTTAGAGTGGTATGCAAAAGTTTGGACACCCCTGGTCAAAATTTCTGTTCCTGTGAATAGCTAAGCAAGTAAAAGATGACCTGATTTCCAAAAGGCATAAAGTTAAAGATGACATATTTCTTTAATATTTTAACCAAGATTACTTTTTTTTTCCATCTTTTACAGTTTCAAAATAACAGAAAAGGAAAAGGGCCCAAGCAAAATTTTGGGCACCCTACATGGTCAGTACTTAGTAACCCCTTCGGCAAGTATCACAGCTTGTAAACGCTTTCTGTACCCAGCTAAGAGTCCTTCAGTTCTTTAGGGGATTTTTGCCCATTCTTCCTTGCAAAAGGCTTCTGGTTCTGTGAGATTCTTGGGTCATCTTGCATGCACTGCGCTTTTGAGGTCTATCCGCAGATTTTCTGTTATGTTTAGGTCGGGGGGACTGTGAGGGCCGTGGCAAAACCTTCAGCTTGCGCCTCTTGAGGTAGTCCATTGTGGATTTTGAGGTATGTTGAGGATCGTTATCCTGTTGTAGTAGCCATCCTCTTTTCATCTTCAGCTTTTTGTTTTACAGACGGTGTGGTGTTAGCTTCCAGAATTTGCTAGTATTTAATTGAATTCATTCTTCCCTCTACCAGTGAAATGTTCCCCATGCCACTGGCTGCAACACAAGCCCAAAAGCATGATTGATCCACCCCCATAACTAACAGATGGAAAGGTGTTCATTTCATGAAATTCTGCACCCTTTTTTTCCAAACATACTTTGCTGTTTGCAGCCAAAAAATTAAATTTTAACTTCATCAGTCCACAGGACTTGTTTTCTAAAGCATCAGGGTTGTTTAGATGTTCTTTTGCAAACTTCTGACGCTGAATTTTGTGGTGAGGATGCAAGAAAGGTTTTCTTCTGCTGACTCTTCCATAAAGGCCTTATTTGTGCAGGTGTTGCTGCCCAGTAGAACAGTGCACCACCACTCCAGAGTCTGCTAAATCTTCCTGAAGGTCTTTTGCAGTCAAACGGGGGTTTTGATTTGCCTTTCTAGCAATCCTACGACCAGTTTTCTCAGAAGTTTTCTTGGTCTTCCAGACCTCAACTTGACCTCCACCATTCCTGTTAATTGCCATTTTTTAATTACATTATGAACTGAGGAAACAGCTACCTGAAAATGCTTTGAGGTCTTCTTATAGCCTTCTGCTTTGTGGGTATCATTTATTTTAATTTTCAGAGTGCTAGACAGCTGCTTAGAAGAGCCCATGGCTGCTGATTGTTGGGACAAGGTTTGAGGAGTCAGAGTATTTATAAAGCTTTGAAATTTGCATCACCTGGCCTTTCCTAATGATGAGTGTGAACAAGCCATAGTCCTAACAAGCTAATTAAGGTCTGAGACCTTGGTAAAAGTTACCTGAGAGCTCAAATCTCTTGGGGTGCCCAAACTTCTGCATGGTGCTCCTTTCCTTTTTTTCACTGTAAAACTATACAAAACAAAAATAATACACTAATCTTGCTTAAAATGTTGAAAAGAATATTTCATCTTTAACTTCATGACTTTTGGAGACCAGTTCATCTTCTGCTCACTTAACTATTCACAGTAACGGAAATTTTGACCAGGGTGCCCAAACTTTTGCATACCACTGTATAACATCATTGGAATCTGTGATAGGGGAACAGGAAGACACTAAAGAGGCAGCTCAACAGTACTAAAAGTCAGGTAATGTTTTATTTTGACCATAATTAACCATATTTATCTCATAAGAGGTCCTCAGAGGTAGTGAATTATAAAGGTTGTTCAAAAGCATTCAGCTATTTACCAACTTCAGATCAAATTTACAACTGCACATAATCATAGAAACTAACCTGTAGAATTTACTGTGTCTACAGTAATTTTTTCCCTTCAGTTTTGTTATGGCCTTAGGACTTGCATGTATGAATGCAGCACATGCTACTGAAACATTAGCCAAGAATTTCCCAAAGGTGCGCCCAGTTGGAATTAGAAATTAAAACAGGTGTCCTGACAATTTTTGCACCACATATATTTACTAAAGGAAAATTAGATTTATTATAATAATGTACTCTAGATAAATCAACAGTAATGGGAATTTTACTGGTTGAAGCCAGTTCTCTCAAAAAAAAACTTTTTACAGAAAATTAAATGGGTAGTTGAATGTACTTAAAATCATGAATACAAAATACAGTGGATTCCAGTTTATTTATCTCTCAGTTAATCTGGGCAGTCATTTATTTGGGACAAATCTTAAAGAACAAAAGCTAATCAAGAAAATAGCCAGGTTTCTCTTCGTTTAATTGGGGTACTATGCCAATTAATTGGGACAGGATACTGTTTCTGAACAATTCTTAAATAGCGTCAGTCGTTGAACTTGAACGTTGAATTACATATTGCCGTTGCATGTTTCACAGTGCTTAGAGCAAATAGTTTTTGTATTGCATCAGTTGCATGTGTTTGTGTTCAAAATGCAATGATTTGTCACTGATAGTTGGCAAGAAATAATCAGTAAGACTGAAATAGGATCTAGTCACATCAAACAGCTACCTGGAGCCACAGGTAAGAGTTGAGTCTCTGGTGGGACCAAAGGTGAGTGAGCTGACCCAGAATGGACATGACAAGCCTCTTCAACAGAGATGCTACCCCTTCCTCGACACCCCATACACTGAATGAATTCCTCTGTTGATCACTATCAGGAACTAACACACCGTCTTATAGTACTGTAGTAGCTTTGGTACTGTTCTAATATGTTCAGTATTTCATTTAAGTACATAATGTGTACTCAGTTAAATGGTAATTCATCTTTATTTTATACCTTTTTAACTATTTCCATGAAAATCCAGCTAATTGACCCAAAATGTCCAAGTCCCAATGTGTCCCAATTAACTGGAATCCACGGTAACTGATTTCAGTAAAATTAAATCCCTGCTCTTCCTGGATATTTTTAATATGAGCCAAAAATGCATTAAAATACTTCATTTGTTATTCTGCATTAATCGTAATTCATTTGTGTGCATAATCTAAGTTACTGCAGCTCCTGCAGATTCAGCTTTTAGAAGGAGGAATACATATTTTTTTTAACATCAATGTTAGTTTGGTTATTCTTCTAGGGTATTTAGAGGACTTTCCAAAGATGACTCCAGTGTTAAGAAACACAACCATGTCCACTTTGAATTGCAAATCAGATTTTAACATCCAGAAAAAAATGTTTCCAAAGAGATGTCATAATATCATAGCTATAAAGTTTGAGTTTATTTAACAATTAGGAACTATGCTATTAAATCTGATGTTATCTCTGAGAGCAATTTGCCATGGATTGTTAGTTTTTAACTAACTGAAATCAAACAGCCTGCAAATTGCTTAGGCACACCCTTGGGTCATGAAAGCCTCTTTATGAATTATCCTTTATGATTTCTTTCAAACAAATCCCAAAGGAAAAGCTGGCAAGAAAGGTAATATTAAGGGTTGATCGGCATCTGAAACATATAAGGCATTTGAAATGTACGTGTTATTAGAACTCTAATCAGTTGCTTATAGCAGTTTGGGAGTGAATTGCAGAAGGGGTCCAAAATTAAAGGTGGTACCTACAAAATAATCAGTAATAAACTCTATTAAGACGTCAAGAAAAACATTTCATCAGAGAGTGGTAAAAACATGGGACCTAGAAAGTACAGCTGAAGCACAACAGGTTTAATGGGGGAAAAAGAGAGAGAAAGGAAAAGCAGCACATACTAGACACAAGAGGTACTGTTGAAAATCTACAGCAACACACACAATGTGCTGGAGGAGTTCAGCAGGTCAAACAGCATCTATGGATGGGAATCAGCAGCTGACATAGCGAGCCGAGACACTTTGTCAGGGAGCATGGACTGATAGGATGACATGGGAGAAGAATCTTACAAAGCATAAACAGCATAATAAAGTAGTTATATTGAATAGTCTGTGTTGACGCGGTAACTTATGTGTGAATCTATCTACAACAAATTCTAAGACAAGAGAAATATGATATATTGAAATTGCTAATGTGTACAAGGATCCATATTGAGTAAGAAAACTACCTACTTGTGTCTTTCACGATCACATCATTATAGACTGAGTACCTTGTCTGCAAAACAACATGAAGAATGCTGAGACATATTTTAATCATGTAGAATTTTAATGTATGAAACCAAAGCTGGGGGGGGTTAAGCTACAAACTGAATTTACCTCAGTCCACTTTCCAATGCTGTCAAATTTCAATTCCTCAATGCGCTGAGGAATTCTAGCTCCTGAACAACAATCTTACTTGTACTTGGGTTTCTGAAGTGTCTGGCAGGATGAAAACCAGAAATGATATTTTGCCAAAGAACATAAATTATAATTCAATAACAAGTGTAACTGACAGCTGAATTGTCAAAGCTGGTGATGCTTGTCTTTTGCAGTGTCAATAACATCACAGAAAGAACACGGTCATTTAAAAACCATAGAGTCATAGAGAAGGAAAGCATCAAATACTAAATTTTGTAGGTGAGTTTTTGGACCGATTGAGCAATCTGGAGCCTCTCCGAGAGAGTTTGGTGAGGTTTGGTGTGGGAAGTGTGGCCTGGAGACCTGGAAACCTGGAGATGGGACCAACTCCATTGCTTCTCTCCAATTGAAGCTCGAAGTAAGGTTGAAGTCAACTTCGATGAGACCAGAGGACAGACGGGTGTCCAGCACCGTCTCCCTGCATTTGACGGATCTTCCTCTTCTTCTTGCGAGCTGCTCTCAGAGGAAAGTGCAGGAGTCTTGGGATCCAGGTTACAAGGATTGAGCAGAGGCTGTGGACTTATTTTGGGGGACTCTGAGGTTCTTGTTTCATATGCCTCTGGATTCTGTTTACTATATTTTTGCTGCTTTTGAGTGGTTTTATTGGAGTGATCAATGCAGACTGGAATGTTTTGGCGAAGAATGGCCTGTATGCTGCAGTGGGCTCATGATGCGATGCTGACCTGAACTAAACTGTAAACTACTGGACTCCAGGTTTGATGTTTGATATTCTATGTGTTGTTCACTCTCTTTTTGCCGTTTGTGCAAAGTGTTCTTTTTCCCTGTGTTGAGTGTTTGATGTTTTTTTCTGAACGGATTCCATGGTGTTTCTTTGTTTTGTGGCTGCTCACAGAAGGACGAATCTCAGAGTTGTATTCTGAATACATACTTTGATAATAAATGTACTTTGAATGTTTAAAAATGTCAAGGGATGATTACAGAGCGACATACAGATTTTCCTAGTAAAGTCCTGGGTTCACCTGATGACTCACTTCCCATCTAAATCAGGAAATTGTGGGTTCATGTTCCATTGCTGAGACTGGAGCACATAAATGTCAGCTGAGATTCCAGTGTCATAACAAGGAGATGTTCAACCGTCAAGAGCATTGTCTTTCACAGGAATGTTAAACAAAAACCCTGTCTACTCCCAGGGATAGCTTTTAAACGTTATTGATTTGACAATAAACAAGTAAATATTTCAAGTGTACTGCCTAATATTTATACCTCATGAAAGCAGATTGCCTTTTCATTTTCATGTTGCTTTACCTGGTGCTTATTGTATGTGAATTGACTTCTCAAATGCAGCATATTATTGTAATAATAATAACGTACTTTGAATGTGGTTGGGGTGACTCAGGTCTCCAATGATTCCTCAGGAATTTTTACGCACCTGTTTTGGAAATGGAGACACCTCTTTTTTCCCTTGTTAGGGAGAGAGAGCGCCTGGGGTATGTTGAATTGCCAGGTGAATAAGTAATCTATGTAATCTATAAGTAATAAGTAATCTATGTCTTTATTGATCCTTTGCTGCACACTTGAGTGCTCGGTGGGGGGGGGGGGGATGTTTTTTTTGCCTGGGAAGGAGGATCATTGCTTTGCTGCTACTTGTATGTGGGAGGGGGAGCTGGGGAGGGTGCTTTGGGGTTCTAACATTTAACTGTCATTCATTCTTTGGGGCACTCTTCTGTTTTCGTGGATGGTTGCAAAGAAAAACAATTTCAGGATGTATATTGTATAAAAGCCAGGACCTACAGGCTCCAGGACAGCTTCTTCCACCAGGCCATCAGACTGATTAACTCATGCTGATGCAACTGCATTTCTATTAACTCTCCTGTTGTTCATAACATTTATTATAAATTACTATAATTGCGCATTTCACACTTAGACTGAGATGTAACATAAAGATTTTTACTCCTCATGTATATGAAGGATGTAAGTAATAAAGTCAATTCAATAACTACAAGCTACACTTTAAAAGAGTGTAGCATTGGCTCAAAGCGTGTTGGACGTCCCTTGAGCTGTGAAACATGCAGTATAAAGATTTCTTGTTCATTAGGAAATCAGATTTTAAAGAATCAAAGAACAATTAAACCACCAATATTGTTAAAGCCAAATAAAATTTCTTTCCAATGGGAACCTTGGGATATACTGAAAAACTTGGGAATTAAAAGAATGGTACTGTCAGCTCCAAAAAGAAGTCAGTTATTTACTTATCTCCTATTGTTCAGCAAGATTACAACCATATCCCTTCATGTACTCTGGTCTTAGACTCTCCCACCACAGGAAACATCCTATTCACATCCACTCTATCAAGGGCTTTCACCATTCGATAGGTAATGGCGATAGTAAAGTACCTATTGTGTTATCCAAGAAACTACCACTTTGCACAAACTACCCAACCACCTCAATATCATCCTTTGCGGAAGCAAGTCCTTTCTGGTCCAGCCTATGTTCAAAAGCAAACTTACAATAAACTGGCTTGATTTTAAACTACGTTACAAATCACCTGCAATTCACTCACTTGAGGGTGAATTAGAAGTGAGGCAATAAATGTTAGCAGCATCTCCATACCATGAATGAAAAATAAAGGATGAAGAATCTCAGTAATTCTGCGTGTTTTCAATTCTATTTGCTATGCTGAAAAATAGGAATCAACAACAAGAAATTTCAAGAATGTGCATACCTATACAAAAAAAAATCAGCAGTAATAACTTAAATCCAGTCATCTGGTGTGAAACTGGTGGGATCAGGTGCAATGCTAATTTTACATTGTATTCATTTCAACACTCTATCAGAACATGCTCTAATTCTGGCATACCACTAATTCAGTGCCACAGTAGCTGGACAAACACCAACTTTACAACACCATGTAAACATACTTAATATCTAAAATATAAATGCAATAGGTCTTAAAGGATAAGAAGCAGCTTGGGCTGGTGAGATAATTCATCAGTGTGTGGTGATGAGCCTGTCAAACCACGAATGAAGCAGTGCAAGAACTGGTAATTTTTAGCCAACAATGGCTTATTCCGGCACATATGGCAGTATTTGGTACTTTGTAGAGGGCAAAAACACAGCTAGATAAACCTTCAAAAGAAATATTTCTAACAAAAATGGCTCAGATAAATTCTTCCACATTTTCAACTTATTGAAACAGGTTTAAGTTGTATTTTTACGTACATGCATTTACTTGGCTGAAGAAAACTGGCTGAGAGGGAAACATTCAAATGAGCATTTCCAAATATTTGGTTTGCTCATTTTGGTAGAATCTACTTAAAATGAGGTTATTAAGACACACTAGCAGTATCTGAAAATTAATTTTTAAAAAATTATTCTTTATTTAAACTTTTGGTTGCATATTTAGTGATCTATGAATTGTTGTAGAATGTTTTTATAACTTAGCATAACATTATATAGATTTATATTTTTGATTCTCTTTCCCCACACTGGGCTACCTTGCCTTGGAGAATCCCTAGGACTGTCGAAACATTGGGAGTTGGTCCCACACAATATATAAAAGTATACCTGGGGATGGAAGCTCAAAGTTCAAAGTAAATTTTATTTTCAAAGTACATATATGTCACCACATATGGTGAGATTCATTTTTCTGTGGGCATACTCAGCAAACCTGCAGAACAGTAACTATAACAGGATAAATGAAAGTTCAACGAGAATGCAGAAGACAACAAACTGCAAATGCAAATATAAATAAATAGCAATAAATAATGATAACATGAAATAACCAGATAAAGAGTCCTGGAAAGTGAGTCCATTGGTTGTGGGAATATTTCAGTGATGGGGCAAGTGAAATTGAATAAAGTTATCCCCTTTTGATCAAGAGCCCAATGGTTGCAAGGTAGTAACTATTCTTCAACCTGGTGGAGCAAGTCCCAAGGCTCTTGTACCTTCTACCTGATGGCAGCAGCAAGATGAGAGCATGACCTGGGTGGTGGGGATCTCTAATGATGGATGCTGCATTCCAATGAGTGCTTTTCAAGTGGATGGGCTCAGTGGTTGAGAAGGCTTTACCCATGATCTACTGGGCCAAATCCACTACCTTTTGTAGGATTTTCCATTCAAAGGCATTGGTGTTGCCATACCAGGCCATGATGCAGCCAATCAATACACTGTCCACCACACATCTATAGAAGTTTGTCTAAGTTTTAGATGTCAGGCCAAATTCCTGCAGACTCCTTAGGAATTAGAGGTGCTGCCGTGCTTTCTGCATTATTTTTCAAAGTGCTGAAAGAAAACATACTGTGGAATTTGAAAGATAGCTCTCAACCTCAGGCAAGTCATTCATGCCTTCCGTTGAACAAGCAGTTGGCTCCCACAGTGTGGGAAGGAAAACAGGAGGGAAATTTTCATGGCCCTCCTGGAGAGCAGTTTAACAACAGCAAAGCTGGGCCTATGGAAAGGGGGAAGTTTCTCAGGCAAAAAGCAACAAGCATTTTCACATGCTGTTAAGGAGGAATAAGGAAAATAAATAACGCTTGAAAGTTGTAAGCAACTTGCATGCAGAAGCTGTCTCCCTTAAAGCTATAAACACAAGGAAAGGACGGTAGCAGGGTGGTATAAATCTGCAAAATGTTTGCAGAGTGTAGAAATCCAACCCTACTACAGAGAAAAATAAAAACTTCTTAACTGAAACTTGTGTCATTTTACAACATTTGATGTTGATTTTTAATTAATTTTTACAAGAATTTACAGTTAACTTTTGAAAATTAATTGCCCAGAAGATTGAAATGTCTGCAAACTTAAGTTTTCTGAAGTATTAAAATTTACATTAAAACTTTTACTTGAGAGTAGTTTCAAGATGAGCACGAGGATTTAATCAATTTGGCATGAGTTTTGGGTAAGTAAAGTACACAGCTGACAGACAGAAGATGTATGCAGGTGTTGTGGCTCCCATGCTTAGCAAAAGATATCTTCAGAGTTAAATGAAAATGGAGCAGCTACGATAAGTACTGCTAAATTGTAGGTAACTTAGTTTGCCATACAGACTATTAGTGGGCACCATGGTAGGGTAGCGGTTTGCGCGATGCGATTACAGTTTGGAGCGTTGGAATTCACAGTTCAAAATTTGTCCGTCCTCACGGTTTTCTCTAGGTTACCCAGTTTCCTCCCAGAGTCTAAAAGAAATACTGGTTAGTGGGTAAACTGGTCATTGTAAATTGTCCCATGGTTAGGCTAGAGTTAAACTGGGAGTTACAGGGAGCTGTGGCTTAAAGCGCTGTAAGGGCCTATTCTGTGCTGTATCTCTAAATAAAATAAAACAAATCATTTCATTAATCATTAATAAATCATTAATTCAAATATTGCATTGTTAACTCTACTTAGCTCAACTTCATTTCACCACAGGGGACAGGGGTCATCTGTGACCCAGAATTATGTATAAAGTATTTAGCTGAGGCACCAAACATGGTATTGAGGTTGTCCTGTGCTGTCAGAAGTGTCCTCTTGAACATGAGACTAATTTGTCTAATCCCTTTGGTAGACTTAAACAATCTGACTGCACAATTAAAATTTATAAGGGACTTCGGCTTCAGTGCCCTGCCATATTTTTCTATATTATGATTTTTCAATAAGAAGAATGTTGGCTGTAATACATTTTGGGACATTCTTAAGCTATGAAACATGCCACATAAATGGAATTTTTTTCAATTATTTCAGCAAATAACTTACAAAAGAAATACTTCAACTATGTCAGATAGGTTAATTGATGAAAAGGATTATGCCTCATGTTATGAGTGCTGAACAGACCTGATGGAAATAGGGTGCAGAGTTAACCATTTCCCCCCCCCCACCCCTTTTGAGAATTATGAACGATTGCTATTGCTATGCTGCTAATGAGAGAGAGAGATGAAGCACAGAGGCAGGAACATCTGCTACAGATAAGAGAGAGAGAGACACACACACAGTTGATTTATGAATTATGGTTTCTTCCTGGATTGTTTACCTTTTGCTACAAGGATGTTACTTTGCTCGTTAACATTTCGAAGGAGACGGCAGGAGTGGCCTGATTTTTGATGGACATGGTCATTTTGAGTTGATGAATGGCTGATACCCCGACGGTGGGTATGAAAGACAGGTCTGGGGAGACACCCTCAGGCTCGCCAGTGGACACTGACTGAGTGCTTTGAACCCACAGGAAGGTGGGGGCTTCAAGGACCGAATCAGGGGATCAGTCAACAAAACTCACAGTGTGACGGCAGGACCAGTGGAGACTTGTGTGTGAGTCCACTCATGCCAGAGTGATGAGTCCACCACAGAAGAACGGTCTAGCCGAGAATGGAGGGGTCATAACCGAATGACCACAACGGTACGACGGAATCAGAAAGCAACAGAAGGTTTGCTGGCTGCAGCTGCTCAATCTCTTGCTCTCTCTCGCGCTCTCTCTCCAAGAAATTACAATATAACAACCGCAACTACCTCAGCACACATGAACTGAACTGAACTCTATATTCTCTTATGACAATTCATTTACCCCTTGACATTGATAGAGCTTGTGTATAATTGTTGATTATTATTCCTACACTTCTATGTTTGTTATATTTGCTAACCTGTTTTATATGTATATTTGCATTTTTGATATTGTATTGCTTAGTTTACTAATAAACACCTTTAGTTTTCAGTACCACCAGACTCCAAGGATTTTTCTATTTTTGCTGGTCTATAAACCCAGTTACGAGGTACGTAACACTCAGTAAGTATTTGGTTGCAGCTTTATGATTAGTGAGACAGAGCTTCAGTAGTCTCTACAGTGGGGCTTGCATTGAAGAAGTGATTGGATCAACAAGGACAATGTACATTAAATGACATATTTCCTTGGTTTATAACATTCAAAATAGATCAAATCAGCAAAATGGACAAACACATTACAAATTCCTGTCATTCCTCTGAAATGACAATTAAAGTCTTTAAATATTGGCCTACTAAATTGAAATGGCAAATAAGTTTCACATAGACGAGTCATGTAGAGTAAGAAACGCTTGCATTCATGTACTGCCTTTCACAACAGTAACTTAAAGTCAATCAAGTATTTTGTCAACGTTTTTGTAACAATTAGTGAACAGCAAACTCCAACACAAAAATAATATGATAACGAGCAGTTAATTCATTTCTGTGGAGGTGATCAGAAGGATACATTTTGGTAAGGATACCCAGAAAGAACTGCCACGTGCTTATTTGAAGTTGTGCCATGCAATCTGTTATCTACATCTGCATTGATTGAGATAAGATTGATAAGATTATCATTGATAATGATATGATAAGAGGCATAGATTGAATGGATAGCCAGAGACTTCTTTCCAGGGCAGAATTTTAAGGTGATTGGAGGAAAGTAGATTGGGGGAAGGGAATGTCATAGGTAATTTTTTCATATCTATGATAAAAACAGTGGTGAATACAGGACCAAAGGTATTATATTTGAATGCACACAGAATATAATGGAGCACAGTTAGAGATTGGCATGTGTGACACTTTGGGCATCACAGAGTCATGGGAGCTTCACATCCAAGGATTCACATTGCATCAAAAAGTCAGGCAGGTGGGCAGAAGGGATAGTATGGGTTTGTTGATAAAAAATGAAATCAAATTCTGAGAAAGAAGTGACATAGGATCAGAAGATAAAAAATCCTTAAGGTGGAGATAAGAAACTGCAGGGTAAAAAGATGCTGACAGGAGTTATATAAAGCCACTGAACAGTAGCCAGGACATAGAGTACAAATTACAATGGAAGAAAGAAAAGGGATGCCAAAAGGGCAATAATATGATGGTAATGGTGAACTTCCATATGCAGATTGATTGTAAAAAATCAGGTTGGTGCTTGATCCCAAGAGAAGGAATTTGTAGAATGCCTACAAAATGACTTTTTAGAGCATCTTTGCTTGAGGGAAAAGGCAATTCTGGATTGGGTATCATGGAATGTACCAGATTTGATTAAGGAGCTTCTGGTAGATGAACTCATTATATGATAGAGTTCACCCTGCAGTTTGAGAGGGAAAAGTAAAACTCTAATGTACCAGTATTAGAGTGACTACAGAAGCATGAAAGAGTTGCTGGCCAAAGTTGATTTATTGGAAGGGGGCACTAGCAGGGATGATGGTAGAGAAGAAATGGCTGGAGCTTCTCGGGTAGTTCCGAAGATACAGCATCAGTCCAACCATTAATTTCTAAAGTAAGTACATGTTCGGCACAGCATTATGGGCCAAAGGGCCTGTATTGTGCTGTAGGTTTTCTATGTGCCTACGAAAGAAGTAGTAACCTAAAGGAAGGATGAAGCAACAGCATCTGACAAGAGAGTCAAAGACATCATGAAAACAAAAGAGAAGGAACAAAATATAGCAAAAATTAGTTGGAAGCTAAAGGGCTCAGAAGTTTTTTTAAAAAGTCACCAAGAAGATAACTAAAAAAAAAGAGAGAAAAGATTAAATATGCTAATTATATAAAAGAGGATATCAAAAGCGTTTCCAGATATATAAAGAGTAGTCAAGAGGCAAATGTGAACGTTGAACCACGCAGGAAAATGATGCTGGAGAGATAGTAGTAGGGAACAAAGACATGGTGGACAAAATGAACTACTATTGTGTGTCAGTTTTCACAGTGGAAGACTTCTGCCACAGTGGAAGCCCCCACACTTCTGGGGGGCAGAAGTGCGTGTAGTGACTATTACCAAGGAGAAGGTGCTTGAGGAGATGAAAGGTCTGAAGACTTATCTAATTCACCTGGACCGATGGAGTATCCTCCAGTGTTTTAATAGTAGAGGCTGAAGAGATAATAGAGACATAAGTAGTGGTCTTTCAAAATTGAATAGCATCTGGAATGGTTTGGGAGGAGTGCAAAAGCACAAATGTAAAAGAATGGAATGACAAGGGAGAGAGGCAAAACAAGAGAAATCATAATATATTTAGCCTGACTTCAATAATGGATGGCAAGATGTGAGAGTTCATTAATAAGGATGAAGTTTTGGGGTACTTGTAGACACATAATAAAATTAGTTGAAATGGGCTGAAGTCAACATAGGGAAACTTACCTGACAAATTTATTGGAATTCTTTAAGGAAATAACAGGCAGGATAAATAAAGGAGAGTTAATGAATGTTCTTCACTTAGATTTCAGACCAGAAGACCACAAGACATAGAGCAAAACTAGGCTATTCGGCCCATCAAGTCTACTCTGCTATTTCATCATACCTGATCTATTTTCCCTCTCATTGCCATTCTACTGCCTTCTCCCCAGTAAACTTTCACACTCTGGCAAATCAGAAACCATCAGCTTCTGCCTTAAGTACACACAAACCTGGCCTCCACAGCTGCCTGTGGCAATGAATTCCACAGATTCCTTCCCATCTCTCTTCTAAAGGAATGTCCCTATATTCTAAAGTTGTGCCCTCTGGACCTTGACAGAAACTTATCGAGTGTTGAAAGATCCTCTCCACAATCACTCTATCTAGGCTTTCCAACATTTGAGCTGGGCCTTTTAATATTTGATAGTTTCCAATGAGATTCCCCCCTCATTCTTCTAAATTCAACTGAGTACAAGCCCCATGTCATCAAACACTCCTCATACAAGAATCATCTCAATCCTGGAATCATTTCCGTAAACCTCCTCAGAATCTTCTCCAATGTCAGCATATTTTTTTCTTAAACAAAGAGCCCAAAACTGCTCACAATACTCCAACTGAGGCCTCATCAGTGCCTCATAAGTGCCTCATAAGGTCTCTACACTACATACTTGCTCTTATATTCTAGTTCTTTCAAAAGGAATGCTAACATTGCATTTGCTTTCCTTACCACTGACTCAACCTGCAAGTTAACATTCAGGGAATTCTGTACGATGACTCCCAAGTCACTTTGCACCTCAGATTTTTGAATTTTCTCCACATTTAGAAAATAGTCTACTCTTTTATTCCTTCTGTCAAAATGCATGACCAGACAACTCCTGACTCTGTATTCCATCTGCCATTTCTTTGTCCATTTTCCTAATCTGTCTAAGTCCTTCTGCAACCTCCCTGCTTCCTCAACACTACACGCCCTTCCACTTATCTTCATATCGTCCACAAGCTTGGCCACAAAGCCATCAAGCCTGTTATTCAAATCATTGACATATAATGAAAAAAGTAGTGATCCCAACACCGACCCTTACAGAACACCATTACTCACCAGCAGCCAACCAGAAAAGGCTCCCTTATTCCTACTCATTACTTCCTGCCAATTTGCCAATGCTCCCTCCATGTTAATATCTTTCCTTTAATACCATGGGCTCTTATTTTATTAAGCAGCCTCATGTATATCACCTTGTCAAGGGCCTTCTAAGAATCCAAGTAGACAACTTTGACCAATTCTCCTTTGTCCATCCTGCTTGCTATTTCCTCAAAGAATTCCAACAGATTTGTCGGACAAGATTTTCCCTTAAGGAAACCATGCTGACTTTGGTCTATATTATCCAACTACAATGAGACATCATCCTTAACAACTGACTGAACACCTTCCTAATCAAGAGATCAGGCGAACGGGCCTATAATTTCCTTTTTATGGCCTCTTTCCCTTCTCAAAGAGTGGAGTGACTTTTTTCAATTTTCCAGTCTAGTGATTCTTGAAAGATCATTATCTTTAAGTTTTAAGTTCCTCGGCATACACATCACCAAGGATGTCATGTGGTCTGTACATACCGGCTGTGTGGTGAAAGAAGCACAACAGCACCTCCTTTACCTGAGATAGTTGAAGAAGTTTGGTATGGACCTCCAAATCCCAAGAACTTTCTACAGGGGCACAATTAAGAGCATCCTGATTAAATGCATCACTACCTGGTATGGGATCTGTACTTCCCTCAATCGCAGGACTCTGTAGAGAGTGGTGCGGACAGCCTAGCACATCTGTAGATCTGAACTTCCCACTTTTCAGAACATTTACAAAGACAAGTGTGTAAAAAGGGCCAGAAGGATCATTGGGGATCTGAGTCACCCCAATCACGAACTCTTCCAGCTGCTACCATCCGGGAAACGGTACCACAGCATAAAAGCCAGGACCAACAGGCTCCGGGACAGTTTCTTCCACCAGGCCATCAGACTGATTAATTCATGCTGATACAATTGCATTTCTATGTTTTATTGACTGTCCTGTTGTATATACTATTTATTAAAAATTGTTATAAATTACACATTGCACATTTAGACGGAGACATAGCATAAAGATCTCATGTATATGAAGGACATAAGTAATAAAGTCAATTCAATACCAATGCCTCCACAATCTCTTCAGCTACTTCCTTCAGAATCCTGGGGTGTAGTCCACCTGGTCCAGGTGACTTGTCTACCTGCAGACCTTCCCAAGCACCTTCTCCAGCAACTGTACTCATTCTACCTACCCCCTCCGACACTCTTGAACTTCCAACGTATTGCTCGTATCTTCCACAGTGAAGCTGATGCAAAATACTTGTTCAGTTCATCTGCCATTTCCTTGTCCCCATTACTACCAGTCCAGCCTCATTTTCCAGCAGTCCAAGATCTTCTTTCCTCTCTTTTTCTCTTTATATATCTGAAAAATCCTCTGGTCTCCTCTTTGATAGTACACACTAACTCACCTTCATATTTCATTGTTAACCTCCTTATGGCTTCTTTAGTTGCCTTCAGTTCATTTTTAAAAGCTTCCCAAACCTCTAATATCTGACTATGTTTGCTCTGTTAATATGAGCTCTCCTTTGCTTTTATGTTGTCTTTGACTTCCCTCGTCTGGCACTGCTGCATTATTTTCTTTCTCTTCTTGGGAATGCATCTATCCTGTGCCTTCTGAATTGTTCCTTGATGTGTATTCTTGGATGTTAGGTTCCAAACTATAATCTTCTTTCAGCCACAACTCAGTGGTGCCCACAATGTCATACCTGCCAATCTCTAACAAGATTGTCTACCTTATTCTGTATACTGCTTGTACTCAAATATGACACCTTTAGTGCTGTATTCCCTACCCTTTTTTAATTTTGTTCCCAAGTTACACTTCAGCTCATCCCACTGACTACAAGTTTTGCCCATCATCCCCCTGTTCTTCCTGACACAGGCACAGGCAAAGGCAACAATCCAGAGATTATTACTCTGGAGTTCTCACTTTTCAACTTTCTACCAAACTCCCTAAATGCTCTCTTCAGGACCTCCTCTTTTTTCTTACCTATGTCATAAGTACCAATCTATACCAAGAGTTCTGGCTGCACAACCTCCCTCTTTAGAGCATCATGGACCCGATCCAGGGTGTCCCTGTCCCTGGCACCTGGTAGGCAAAATGCCACCCAGGTTTCTCTTTCCCATCCACAGAATCCCATGTCTACTCCTCTACTATAGAATTTTCAGAAGGCTTTTGACAAGATGCCTCACATGAGGCTGCCAAACAAAGGCCTGTGGTATTAATACCAAGATACTATGATGGACAGAAGATTGGGCTTTTCTAGTTGACAGCAGGTAATTAGTGGTGTTCCACAGGTGTCAATGTTGGGTCCATTACCTTTCACATTATATGTTAATAAACTGGGTGATGAAATTGAGGGCTTTGTGGCCAAGTTTGTGGATGATACAAAGATAGACAGAGGGCCAGGTAGTGTTAAGAAAGCAGGAGGACGGAGAGACTAGGAGAATGGGTAAAGAAGTGGCAGATGGAATACTGTGTTGGGAACTGTACGGTCATGTATTTGAGTAGAAGGAATAAAGGAGTTGACTGCTTTCTAAACGTGAAACAAATTCAGAAATCGGAGATGCAAAGGGGATGGGGAGTCCTAGTGCATGATTCCCTAAAGGTTCAGATCAGGTTCAGAATCAGATTCAGGTTGAATATCACTTGCGCATGTTGTAAAATTTGTTGTTTTGTGACAGTAGTACATTGCAATACACAATAATACAAGAATTATGTAAAAATAGCAGGAAAAAATTAAATTAAATAAGTAGTGCAAAAAGAGGTGGGAAAACGAGTGAGGTCGTGTTCATCGGTTCATTGCGCATTCAGGAATCTGATGGTAAAGGGTAAGAATCTGTTCATGCAACGTTGGTCCTATACTTCCTCCTTGATGTAGCAATGAGAAGAGAGCTTGTCCTGGATAATCAGAGTCCTTAGTGATAGATGCCAACTTTTTGAGTAATCTTCTTTTGAAGGAGTCCTTGATGCTAGTGGGGAGGCTAATGCACATGATGAAGCTAGCTGAGTTTGCAACTTCTGGCAATGTTTTCCAATCCTGTGCTGTGGCCCCTCCAAACCAGTCAGTGATGTTAGAATTCTCTCCGTGGTACATCTGTAGAAATTTGCGAGTGTCTTTGGTGACATACCAATTCTACACAAACTCCTAATGAAGTATAGCGGCTGCCTTTGCCTTCTTTGTAATTGCATCAATATGTTTGGCTCAGGATAGATGACGTTGACATCCAGGAACTTGAAACTGCTCACCCTTTCCACTTCTGATCCCTCGATGAGGACTGGAATGTGTTCCCTCAACTTCTCCTTCCTGGTCCACAATCAATTCCTTGGTCTTATGGACATTGAGTGCAAGGTTGTCGCTGCGACACCACTCAACCAGCTGATTCACATCACTCCTGTACACCTCCTCGTCACCATCTGAAATTCTGTCAACAGTAAATGCATCATTGTGAAATTATAAGATGGCGCTTGAGTTGTGCCGAGCCATACAATCGTGTGTGTAGAGAGAGTAGGCTAAGCACGCGTCCTTGAGGTGCATCAGTCTTGATTGTCAGCAAGGAGATCTGCACAGACAGTGGTCTCCTGGTGAGAAGGTCCAGGATCCAGCTGCAGAGCAACATCAGAGGCCTAGGTCTTTGAGCTTTTTGATTAGAACTGAAGGTATGATTGTGTTGAACACTGAGCTGTAGTCAACAAACGGCAGCCTGACATCGGTATTATTGTTGTCCTAGTGATCCAAGGCTGAATGGAGAGCCGGTGAGATTGCTCCCACTGTAGACCTATTGTGGTGATAGGCAATTTGCATCAGGTCCATGTCCCCACTTATGCAGGAATTGATTTGTTCCACGACTAAAATCTCAAAGCATTTTACCACAGTAAATGTGAGTGGCACTAGGTGATGGTCATTGAGGCAGCTCCTCCTGCTTTTCTTGGGTACTAGTATGATTGTTGCCCTTTTGAAGCAGACTGGAAACTCCAACTGCAGCAATGAGAGATCAAAGATGTCCTGGAACACCCCCGCTAGTTGGTTAGCACAGGTTTTCTGAGCCCTACCAGGTACACCATCAGGTCCTGACACATTGCGACGTATCACCCTCTTGAAAGATATTCTGGTGTCAGCCTCCAAGTCAGAGGTCACAGGTCGCCAGATGCTGCAGAAATTCACATAGGGTGTCATTTTATGCTCCCTTTCAATTGATCATAAAAGGGGTTCAGCACATCTGCGAGTGGAGTACTGTGCTCAGTTCTAGTCACCTCACCACAGGAAGGATGTGGAAACCATAGACAGGGTGCAGAGGAGATTTACAAGGATGTTGGGGTGCATGTCTTATGAGAACAGATTGAGTGAACTCGGCCTTTTCTCCTTGGAGCGGCAGGGGATGAGAGATGACCTGATGGAGGTGTATAAGATGATGAGAGGCATCGATCATGCAGATAGTCAGAGGCTTTTTGCCAGGGCTGAAATGGCTATCACGAGAGTGCAAAGTATTAAGGTGCTTGGAAGTAGGTCCAGATGAGATGTCAGGGGTAAGTTTTTTTTTTACACAGAGTAGTAAGTGGCTGCTGGCAACGGTGTTGGAGGCGAATATGATAGGGTCTTTTAAGAGACTCCTGGATAGGTACACAGAGCTTAGAAAAATAGAGGGCTATGGGTTACCCCAGGTAATTTCTGAAGTACATATTTGGCACAGCATTGTGGGCCAAAGGGCCTGTATTGTGCTGTAGGCTTTCTATGTTTCTACATTTCTATGAAGCATCACAGCCAGTCATGATGTTAGGTTTCACTATGCAGGAAGTAACGACCTGCAAATCCTGCCACAGCTGACAAGCAACTGACCCTGTCTCTAACCTCAATTAGGATTTCTTCCCCCTCCTTTTTGTTACAGCGAGCTGAAACAACCAATGTCTATTGGTCATCAGATAACCAATCCCAGGATGACTTTCAGTAATTGATCGTTGTTCCAATCAATGTCTTGAAAGTTTTTCTGATAAAGCATGTAAGTTGTCGTGCTTTCAGATGTAGTGCAGTTGAGTTTTGAGTTTGAGGTTTGTACTTGCATGGTTTTACTGACTAAATGAGTATTTCGAGTTTTGGTTTTGCCCCACCTTAAAATAGCCTTCTGTTGGTTGTACCTGGAATTCTTGTATAATTCTGGATAATGGGTCTTGAACGCCAGAGAGCTAGGTGATTCATCCACAGCTTTTGGTTCGAGTATGGTCTTGAAGGCACACATTCACCCATGCAGGTCTTGATGAAGTCGCTGACAACTGTGGCGTATTTGTTCAAATTCAAAGCTGAATTCCTGAATATTGTTCAGTCCACCGACTCAAAGCAGTCCTGTAAACGCTCCTCATCCTCCTTTGTCCATACACCTTCTTGGTCCTTCCTTGATGCTGAGTCGAAATACATCCAGGTAATCGAACTTTCCAATATGTATACTGATATGTATAACAGTAGTCATGTGCGTTGGCTCCTCTGGTTCCACAAGTGATAAGTCGGTAGTAATTGTTCTGACTCTTCTTCAGCCTGATCTGGCAGAAATCCCCTGCAATGATAGGGAAAGAAGCAGGGTGCATGTTTCGTGCCTGCTGATAATGGAGCTTAGCCCCTCCAGTGCCTGCCTGATGTTGGACTTAGGTGTAATGTACACCGCTGCTAGTGGAAAACTCCCTTGACAGTTATAAAGGACAATATTTGATTGCTGGATATTCCATGTCAGGTAAACAGGACTGAGACAGAACCGCTACATCTCTGCACCATGATAAATTAATCATAAAGCATATGCCACTTCCTCTGCCTTTGAAAGACTGGGCTGTCCTGTCTTTTGAAGAGTGGTGAAGCCTCTGAGTTGCAGTGCCTTATTTCCATGAAGCAGTCCCTGATGTCCCTCTGGTGCAGTAATCTTACTCTGAGGTCTTCAATTTTATTTTCCAGTGACTACACCTTCGGAAGTGGGGGTCTAAAACCTCTGTGTTTCAATCATACCTATAGACCAGCCTGGTCTCCACACTTCTGTTCTCTTAAAGTGGAACTCACAACCTGAGCCTGCAGTCTGGGATCTGTCGATTTTGAGCATCAATAGTCTTTTTTTAGAAATGGCTTAAAACGATGTTGCACACTGCTGTACCTAAGGCTGTGACTGTGGATTTCAGCTTTGTAGTCTAGAACATGAAGATATGATGATTCCGATCAGAGTTGCACACAAAGAGTCGTCCTTATTAGTTAACTTGCAGGTAGTAAGGAACCCAAATGCAATGTTTGATTCCATTTCGAGAGTTGCCAGAATATAAAAAAGAAAAGGATGTAATGTTGAGGCTTTATAAGGCATTGGTTAGAGCACATCTGGAGTATTGTGAGTAGCTTTGAGACCCATAATCGAAGAAAGGATGAGCTGGCATTGGAAAGCATCAAGAGGACATTTATGAGAATGATCCTGGGAATGAAAGGGTTCATGTATGAGGAGTGTTTGATGGTTCTGGGCCTGCGCTTGCTGGAGTTTATAACAATGAAGAGAGAATTTTTTTGAAACTTATCGAATATTGAAAAGCTTAGATAGAGTGTACTTAGAAAGGATGTTTCCAATAGTGGCCGAGTCTAGGACCAGGGGACACAGCCTCAGAACAGCTCCTTCAGAATAGGGATGAGGAGGAATTTCTTTAGCCAGAGGGCAGTGAAGCTGTGGAATCCATTACCACAGATGGCTGGGAAGGCCAACTCATTGGGTATATTTAAAACGGAGTTTGATATGTTCTTGATTAGAAAGCGCGTTCAAAGTTTATGGGGAAAAGGATGAAGAATGGGGTTTAAAGGGGAAATAAATCAGCCATGATCGAATGGCAGAGCAGATTCTTTGTGTTGAATGGCCTCATTCTGCTCCTAGGTTTTCTTAGTTTCTAACTTCATCTGCTCACGATGCAGATGCAGACAATATTCCAGCATCTGCAAACGCAAATGAAAGTATGCATTGATATAAATATCATTTAAGCTACCAAAATTGTATTGTATTCCACTCTTAAACCTTACAAATGTGAATTCTTCCAAGATTCATAAATGCTCAATCTGTGGCTCAATGACATCTTTGGAAATTTACAATGATTGATATTAGTTATCTGTCTTGGTACTTGGTTACATTACGCTCTAGGGTAGATAAACAGAATTTTTCATTAACCTCCATTGATGCATCTCAAGTTTGAATGGCGGCTTTTTAAAAAATAGTGTGAATTAAAAAGCATGCAAAATCTTGCAGCTCCTGATCACATTAAAATGAATAGAACTATCTGTAGTCAAGGAAAACAAATTGAAACCAGAACAACGTGTAACAAATCTACAGATATTTCCAAGCATGCAAGTTATAAGAACAGCTTTTGCAACATGTTTTTTAACATCCAAATAAACTTCGAATATAAACAAAAATAATTCAAAAAACTGAAAATTGTGGGTCAAACCTAATTTTAAAATCTGCTTGTCAAACATATAGCTGAATAAAAGTCCTAAAATAAACGTGATAATCAACATTATGAATTAGAAAAGCTCTTGGAAGAAGCAGAAATAACTGCAGTGCCAGAACAGCCATGAGTCAGGTCACAGGAAACCTTAACAACTGAACCTTATTACTGAGAAAGGATGTTTGGGAATATAAGTCATTTGTATTCCTCCAGGCGGCAGCTTAGATCTGGCCATTTATACTTTAAATGCACAAGATGTTTGTATCAATGGCTTAGTCCCAATTGAGCAGATTTTAATTGCTTCATCATTGGTGGCCATGTCTTCATCCAACAAGGTCATTATATTCTCCAATTTCCTGTAAAAATCTCCATCTCTGAGATACATTTTTAAATTTTAATTATTTAAATAAAAGTTTGGACATTAGCCCTAATATCTCACAAAGAAGACTCAGTGTCAACAATGGTAATATTGCTGTGAAATGCTGCTAGTTATCCCACTACATACATTGGAGCAACAAACAATCTGCTGGTGGAACTCAGCCAGTCAAGCAACATCCGTGGCTTTTGGGTTCACAAAGGGGAGGAAGGAGTTGGTTTGCTTCTTGACCATTCATTGAATACACTGTTTGGAAATTTCTCAACGCAGGGCAAATCTTCGAAGGAGCAATTTTAACCCAATCCAATCATGATTTCACATATATGAATAGACAACCTTTGAATAGACTGTTCTTCATAAATGACCAATACATTAAAATGCTCACACTAAAGTAAATTAATTGATACTGAGAATGGAAGAAATTCTGAAGTAGAAATATAAGCCACATTATGACTTTATTTGGTGTGCATTTGTAGGCATCATGGGGTGAATGGATCAAAACTGATCTTAACCCAATGCAGTTTTACTCTGTACTGAAGAATGGGAAGTCCAAAAAAAACAGCACCAGGGCAGGATTTTCCCATCCACCTCCTGGAAAAACAAAAGATAACAAAACCAATGAATTGACAATGCAGGTTACTGCATTGTGGAAAACACAATCTGTTATTGCCATGAAATATGTTTGGTGCAACTCAAGGGTCTGTGAGGTGATAAAGAAATCTTTAAAAACGGAGTTACTTATTTATAGCTTAGCCGTAACTATACAATGTGATGCCAAGGTTCTATCAGGTAGCCAAAAATAAGCAGAATAATTATGATCAACAAAGGGAACATTCAAGTAAATGTTGTGTGATGTCAAATTAACTGCTGATAAAAAGTTATGAGAGACAGGCATTGGAAAGCAGTTATTATCTCATCACAGATGCTAGCAACCTGCATTGTGGGTTCTGCTGTAAATATCAGTGGGTCAAAGGCATGAGGAAAAGATGTTGAAACCTGGAAAATTTCACTCGCACTGATAATAGAAACGCCCAAAGATTTGTCACTTCTTTGTGGACTGATTGTACTAAACTGGCAACAAGATGTAAATTTCTATTCTAAATGTGCATTCCATGTCACTGGGCCAGAACTTGTCTCAGTAGTGAGTTGTACACATTTCCCAGTATCATACATACAAATTACTAGTTTACCTTGTCACTTTCTGGTGTATTTGACCTGCAGTGCTGATCCACAGTGGAAACGTCCTACATAACCACCACGTGAAATCTGGGTTAGGAAATGGCTGAAATATCTGTGGCTAAGCTGTACACCAGGTTTTGCTGTCAACCTCACCAGGCACTGACTGTTGTTTTTAAAATCATTTAATAGAAGTAATCACAGAAGAGGGAAACAGATTGGACACAGGCTTTTTCAGACACCAAATCTGCACTGTTTACATTAATCCTATATTAATCTCACATTCCCATCAACTCCCCCCGATTCTACCACTCACCCACGTCCTTGGCACAATTTACAGGAGACAATCCACCAAGCTGCATGTCATTGGGAAGTGTGAAGGAAATGGAACAGCCAGAGGAATCCCACAAGGGCACAGGGGGAATGTATAATCTCCACATAGACAGCACACATGGTCATTAAAAAAAAAATCACAGAAACCTAATTAATTAAAACATACTATAGATTAACATTCTTCTCTCACCCTATTAAAATCAGCAACCCTCATCATTCCAATGTTAAGTTGTGCAAATTCACTCTCCATCATACAACCACATGAGAAGCCCAACGATAGAGAACAAATCAGAAAAAAAAGACTTCATAACTTTCATGTTCAACAGAAATCATGTACATAGTGGGGTAAAAATCAGCAACCCTACCCATTTTCAAGAACATTCCACTGAATATACGTTATGACACAACAACAAACCTGGATTGTTGCTTTGAAATATCCTGTAACATTTTTTTCCCTATTTCTCTTTACTTTCATGATTACTGTGAATCAAGATGAATACAGTTATTAGATTAGCCGAGCTTCTCCTCTGCTTACTATGGGGATGTATGATTTTTAAGACCTGCTTCGTGATTCATGATTCTCTACAATTAGGTTTGGCAAAAATATGGCACATATGGCTTTATGTGCGATCTCTGCATGCTTGCACTTAGAAGCCTTCTTGATGCGTGAAGAGGAGAAATGTTTTCGTTTTGAGATTCTATACATGGGTTTATTTTAACATTAAGTATTATTTAGGAATAAATAAATAAATGAATAATCTTCGCTGGAAGCCCGAGAAGAGATTATTTGTCATATACTCTGAGGAAGCACTAGATCAGTATTACTATTACTAATAAATAGGTGTTAAATAAAAACTAGTTAATTTAATTTAATATAGATGCATTGGCCAAAGTGATCGAAGAGTGAAAGATTAATATTGCATGTATCTTTCACCAGATCCCTTGGATTCCCCAAGTGATTGGCGCTGTATAAATGCAGTGTTCTTGATCCCAATTTTTTTTTTGTGTGTGTGTTTCTTTATATTTGTTTTTGAAGGGATGAGAACGGAACCAATGTAAAAATTATAAGGAACCAAACAGAATTCTGATTTAATATGATTGCTTTACTGTCTGCTGGGACAGCTTTCACAGCACGGTAAATGACATAAGATGATTAGAGTACAGTATCATTAACCTGACTGAAATCTGGAAGCAAACAATTCCAGCATGATTCCATGAATGTAAATGCAATTCCAGTCATTATATAGAAGAGAGGATCAGAAACAGTTTTCAATATTGTCAAAGTTAAACAGGGAGGACATTTCTAGTTATAGAAAATGTAGAATCAGTGGCCACAAATACAAAACAGAAACTCGCAATTCCAATAGGGAATTCAGGAGAGATTTTTAATTCAATGAATGGTTAATTGGACTACCCAGGGAGCAATTCAGGCAACTAGAATTAATGTAATAAGGGGAAGCTAGATCACAAGTGAGGAAAGAAAATGGAGATTTCTTGATGAGATTAAGTAAATTAGAGAATGTTTTTGTGCCACCGACCTACTGAGCTAAATTTTCTATGTGATACGAGCAATGCTATGGAAAATTATATGAAATTAATACTTGTAGAATAGTGTAATATATTTTGTCTGTAAGTAAATATAGACCTATTTAACTACAGCAACTCTTTGTTTTGCACCAGATGCTATGTCAAACCAGTTCTAGTATCTGGTTACAGCAAAGTAACAAATATCACTCACTGCCAATATAAGCCACACAGGTGATATAATACCCTGAATTTAGCTTATAAACTATAGCCAGGTGTTGGATCAGATAACATGACTGAGCAGACCATAGACAGGGTACTTGTTAAAAGCCATAAATGAGGTTTTGTCAACTCTTACCACTTCCATGCCCATATCCCACTGAGATCCCTGATTTCCTTTTGCAGCTGTCAATGTTGTAGTATTATGGAATTTATATGGTTTTGCTGGAGACATTTTCAAGATCACAGATGACAACAAATTCTATGCTCTGAATTCTGTGGTGTCAGCTAGCTTGGTGATTGTGAAAAATCCTCAAATTATCAGATTATTCTGATTTATTTTAGCTAATTTAAGAATAAGAAACCAACAACTTCAATACAATTTACAATATCTAACCCACACCTGGCTAGTGAAAGTCAGACTGTAATCACTAACATAATCCATTTTAAAAAAAGGTTCAATGATTGCATGAACACGATGGATTTCGAATTTCTTTCAAAGTGAACTACCCAGCCTTGCTATATCCTATACTGATGTACTGGAGAGGATAATCAGAATTTCATTATTTATTTTTATGATAAAATCATCAAGATTCATAAGCATTAAAGTTGGAACAAGTGCATAGCCATTTCAGTAATGAGAACATCATGGTATTGGTGGGAGGAAACACAATACACAGCAGGATGTGAATATTATCAAATTGCTCAAATCGTTCTTAGAAGCTTGACAGCAGAAAGGAAATGAATTTTGCTGCTGATTTAATAATGAAGGGAGTTGCTTTTTTTTAAGTGTTAACTTTTCACATTCCATTGATTATTTTTCAATAGACTCACAGTTGGACAGGCCATCTATTCCAATACTCCCAAAGAAAAAGTTTGCACAATTTTATAAAGTTACAAATAGAAAAAATGACAGCTGTGCCTAAATCATAGTATTTTTGTCAGATGTCAAAGCAGCATCAAGACATTTTGTTAAAGTTGAATTGCAAATTGTGTCACAACACAGCTTTTATAAAGGTATAAATAAATTGGCATTAAATGGATAAAGAAAATTGTCACCATTCTTTCTTAGCTGAATAATCCAACATCCAAATGCCAATTGTTTTTTGGTTCTTTTCAGAGACTTCACCACAGATTTTTGGTTCCAGACCTTGTTTACTCATTGGTAAAAATAACCTTGTTTATCCTAAATTTGTACATTGTCATGCTTGAATGAATGTTGCCATTGAATTTTGGATTTAGTTTCTGGCATCCTCTTTGTGGACAGTGCAGCCCTTAGCATAACATTATTACAGCACCAGTGACCCAGGTTCAAGTCTCTGTAAAGAATCTGTACGTTGTCCCCACAACCATGTGGGTTTCCTCCGGGTGCTCCAGTTTCGTCCCACATTCCAAAGACGTACGTGGATGGGATGAGCTCATTGAACTGAAGGAGCCTGTATCTTTAAATAAATAAAAATCGTTGTTGTTCCTTTCATTCAATTCTCCTCTCATTTTGAAACTACCTACAAAGGTTTGCTACTTCAAACAAAAGTCCCTTCCACCAGCAGCCCCACAGGGCTGTGTGCCATTCGCACAAAGCACAAGAGCAAAAAGCCCAGCCTTCCAAAGGCACAAATTCTTCATTCTCACAGGGACAAAATCATATAATTCCTTTTATTAGTGGGAGTAACTTCAGTTAATGGACATAATGATTTTAATCATGGAACCCTCATTCTGTGAATGAATACAAGTTCCTCTGGTGACATGTCATCTTACTTATTTTAACAGCTCAAATGATCAGGAACAAAGCTTGGCTGTAGGTGGTACTACAATATTATTTCAGAGTAGACAAAGAGAACTTTGACGCAGAGTATATTTCAAAAAATCACTCTTTCCACAATGCGGCATTGCTCTAGCACTGTTTTGAAGTGTTAGTTTGGACTCTGTGGTAACACAATTATCCCTGAGTCAGATAGACAGTGGGCTTAAGCCTCTCTCCAGCCACTTAACCTAAAGAGTGCTGGGAAAATGCCACAAATGAGAGGAATGGGTTTTGAAATAGACAGACCCAAAACTTGCTCCCAAACTTGAGCTCTCCACACCAGCAAGTCTAGATGTCCACTTGCTAGTAAGTGGTGTCTGGATCTAAACTGGCAAGGACAGATGCAGCAGCAGGGCTGTGCACCGCTGCATGGGGTAGCAGACAAGTGATGCTCGCTCAGCAGTTGATTACTAACCTGGAGAGCTGACCAGACCACATGGCCAGCTTTGAAAATTATTAGGAATTTAAATACTACCTAATGTCCCCTCAGAGATCATCAAAATCGATGAAAAGTAAATTAATATTTTACTGTTACTTTGCTTTACCTCTTTACTGCCTTCACACCATTTTCTAAAATCGGACTTCTCCACTTCCTTTTCAATTCCACCTATATTTTCTGAAAGTATATATCCCGGAAAATTCAGTTTCTAACCTTGGTCATTTTGCAACCGCATCTGTGAAATAGCTATTGCACTGTAACTATCTATTTTCCATTGTACCATTATTTCATTTATCTTTTTCAAAAATTTTCCCTGTTCCTTGTGTCCATTGTTCATTCCTGACTGCCTCTGGTGAACATATTCCATTGTGTTACTAGCCTGATCTACTGCTTTGTCCTTTCTCTTTAACTTTCTGAATTTTCATTCACTAAAAATCATCCCGCCTTGCTTTCCATCATTGTGCACTGTTCTGCAATATGTCTTCAGATTAAATGTCAAGTTATTCAATTCACTAAGGTAGTGAATCTCTGGCATCATCTGCCCCTTTGATGGTGCACCTCTGATCGTTACATATGTCTAAAGCAGAGGAAGACAAATATTTGGAAGACTGAATGACGGGAAACTGGCACAGGAGAGGAGTTGGTGGCGGGTGTAGGTTCCTACACCTGATCTTATTTTCTTTCTTCCCATGTTCCTGGCTCCAAATCAATTCCACCAGCATTTTGTGTGTGTTGCTTCAATAATATTTGCCCCATTTGGTAAGCTCCCTCTTTCCTTGCAACTCCTGTCAGCTCCCCATGAATTGAAAACTGCTACCCACAGTCATCCATGAGTCACACATTCAAATCACTGGTCATATAGACTCAATGTCAATTGCGCATGGCTCGGGTAGTAATATGGAAATGGCCATTGTAGTTCCTCTTACTAATTTGGACCCAGCTGCTTATATTCCTTCAGCAGAAGCTTCTTCATGCTCCTACTTTATTTACAAGATCGAAATCACAGAAGTGGCCAGACTTCAGAAGTACTTAATAGGCAATAAAACAGTTAGCAATATCCAGTACTCATAAAAATGGTATACAAATGCAAATTTGTTATTTATTTATTTCTACATAACCAAGCAGAGGAAAGGTAAAGGAGGTTAAAAAAAAAACAAATCCAAACATACCTCATGATTTTGCCATCATACAATTTACTGGGCAATTAAATTTTACAACTTTCAACAGCAGTGAGTCATACATAAGGATCAGTAAGTTTTTAATTGAAAGATCTAATACAATTAATTCATACAAGATGAATATGCTCTTAGGAATTTATTGAATTATTGAAATATAAAAATTATTGAATTATTTGAAATATTGAATTTATTGAGTTATTGAATTGCATTGGAAATCAGTATCTGCATCAGAATGGCCCAACTCAAGTTACAAATGATCACCTGATGCAGACTTATCTGAAGAGTGATTACCATTTTGCAATTTCTCCAGTAGGTTTTGTTGATCAGGTCAGGGAACAGTCCATAAATAATACGACCTCAACATGTAACATCCGTATTTAAAAGGGATCCAAGCAAGCTATGAGATATGATATCTCAAATTAATGGAAAAGTAGGTTCAAATTTTAATTTGAATTGACATCAGAATTTGATTTTACAATTGAGTGAAAACTAGCGAGTTTTCCAAAATCCTAACAGATTATCTTAAACATGATCATCTGCGTCTCTGTGGTGGTGATGCTACTTGTAATAATGACTCAGAATGCATGACTTCAAATTGTACCTTGACATGTTGAAAGTTCAGTTCCAATTGTACTCTTTGAAAATGAAAATTAGACAAAGAGAAAGACAAAAAGGGAAATATTCAGAAGAGAGGAATGAATTGAAGGTCTTTTAAAGAATTAACACTGATGCAAATAGTCTCTTACAGGTGAAGGAAACTGTTTTAGAAGAATTACATGATTCAAGATTGCTTCATGTAATTTCTAGTAAACAGGTGAAAAGGAGAACAAAATAATTGTTACTCCAGATCCAATTCAGCACATAAAAAAAGCAGAGTACAGTAATTCAAAACAACACAATAAATATAAATACATAATATAGTTTACATGATACATATAATCCATATATACATATATAGATTGGTTACATATAAAGTGACACTAGGTACAGGAGTGCATGTTCAGAATGTGACTAACACGAAATAACAAAGTCATGCTAGTGGAAACTGTGGTAGGGATGGGTGAGTGGGAGGTGGTGTTGATCAGCCTTACTGCTTGGGGAATGGAACTGATTTTGAGATTGATGGTCTTGCTGTGGATGTTCTGATGGGAGTGGTACAAACAGTCCACAGGCAAGGTGATTACGCAGGTGTTTGGCTGTGCAGTCATGGATGAGCAGATGTAAAGTAGTGGGCTTGGAGCACAGCCTTGGGGGCACCTGCATTGAGAATGATGGGATGATGGGGAGGGTGGAGCATTTGTACATCCTGACTATCTGAGGTCTATTGGTTAGGAAGTCCAACACCCGGTTGCACAGTGGTGTATTTAGAACAATGATTAGGAATTTGTTCACCAATGTCTGTGGGACAATAGTGGTATTCAAGATTCAATATTATTTAACATCATTTCCTGTACACAAGTATAAAGGAGAATGAAATTATTATTACTCTGGATTCGCTGCAGCACAAAAAAAAACCCAAAATAAAGAAAACAATAACAATAAAAAAGTAAATGTAAATAAATAAATACATACATAATATAGCTTATATGCATAGATTGATTGTATGCCCATAAAGTGATGCAAGTCTGTCCGTGTGTCCAACAGGAAATAAAGTAGTGGAGTTAGTGGGTGGAGGTGTTGATCAGCCTTACTTCTTAGGGAAAGTAACTGTTTTTGAACCTGATGGTCCTGGCAAGGATGCTACGTAGCCTCCGCCCTTATGGGAGTGAGATGAACAGTCTATGAGCAGGGAGGGTGGGATCCTTCATAATGTTACTGGCCCTTTTCTGAAACCTTTCTGTATATATCTCCTTGTTGGCGAATAGGCTGGTGCCACTTGGACAGTTTTAACTACTCGTTGTAGAGCGTTTCTGTCCACCATAGTGCAGTTTCCATACCATGCAGTGATGCAGCATGTTAGGATATTGATTCTGGCTTCATCCCCTTCCTTTCCAATTGTGATGAAGGGTCTTGGCCTGAAACATCAATTGTTCATTAATTTCCAAGAATGCTGCCTGACCTGATGAATTCTTCCAGCATTTTATGTGTGTTGCTTTGGATTTCCAGCCTCTACAGAATTTCTTGTGTTTATAATAAAGTGTTACTTGCAAATCCAAAGCCATAAGCTGGGACTAGTCAGATAATTTGCTTCTATCAAGGTGGTGCCAAAAGTGGTGATAAACCATGATGAACAATTTTAAATTCAATTCACTATCATTTCAGTATACATCTAAAAAGCAAATATAGATCTACATTATTTCTTGTCAGAACTTCTATCAATGACAAGGAAAACAAAAAGCTTCCAGCTTGAGCTTTATAGCCACATGTATCTGTGCCACAGGATCTACTCAATTCCCTTCTGTGCATCCCTTCCTTGATATCCCCAGATGAGACACTGAAATACGCAACCTTGCCCATGCAACACACTCAAAATGTTGGAGGAACTCAGTAGTCCAGGCAGCATCTATGGACAAAAAGTACAGTCAACGTTTCAGGCCGAAACTCTTCAGCAGGACTGGAGAAAAAAAGCCATGGAGTAGACTTAAAAGGTGGGGGGAGGGGAGGGGAGAGAGAACCACCAGGTGATAGGTGAAACCTGGAGAGGCATGGATGAAGTCAAGAGCTGGGAAGTTGATTGGTGAGAGAGACAGAAAGCCATGGAAAAAAAGAAAAAGGGGGGCGGAGGACCAGAGGGAGGCAATGGGTGGACAAGGAAATGAGATGAGAGAGGGGAAAAGGGATGGGAAATGGAGGGTGGGGAGGTTGGAGGTCATTACTGGAAGTTTGCAAAATCGATATTCATGCCCTCAGGTTGGAGGCTAACCAAACAGAATATAAGGTATTGTTCCTCCAACCTTCATATTCTGTGCCTCCATTTTAAAAAAAGTCCAACCAAGCTACTCCTGCCCCACTTTAACATCAACAGATATTTTTCTGCAGTGAGTCATCTTGAAGAATTCATGCCAGAGTTGCTAAATAAATGCAACTTGCTGTAACACTATTTTCGTGGCTCACTGAGGGCCACTAGTGGCAGACTTACAAAAGTACCAGGCAGCTATGTTTTGCAAAAGGGAAGAAACACACTGCTGGAGGAACTCGATGGGTTGAGCCCCAGCTATGGGAGGTGAGGAAATGGGGGCTGAGACTTATAAAAGCACTTTTGAAAGGATTAAGACAGTCAAACTGATTGCATCAAACTATGTCAAATCATGCTTGAAAAAGATATTCAGGAAAAGATATTCTCCTTATAATCAGTGTTATCATCTAATGTTTACATTTGAAGTGAGATCATACCTGGTAAGTTATGTATCAACCTTACATTTGAATCCATAATCACAGAATTATCACAACACAAAGGAGGCCATTTGGCCCATTGAATCTGCATACAACCATGTCAGAGCAGTTCAGCTAATCCCACTCACCTGCACTCTCCCAAAGCTGAGCATTTTTTGTTTCCTTTCATATATTTATCCAACTCTGTTTTGAATGCTAGAGAATAAGAAGGTGGAGGTGAAGGAGGAAAGGAGAATAAAATGGCAGTTGATAATGTGAGGTTGAAGGTGGGTAGAGGGAGAGGGGGGTGAGGTCGAGAGGGAAAACAGTAAGTGGAAGAGGTAAAGGGCTAAAGAAGAAGGAATTTATTGGAGAGGGCAGAGGACCATGGAAGAAAGGGAAGCAGGAAGATAACCAGGGGAAGTTGTTGACCAGGAAAGAAGAAGCGAAGGGGACAGAGTGTGACCAGAATAGGGAATGGAAAAAGTGGGAAGGAGGGAAAGGAGAGTAATGACTGGAAATTAGAAAAACCGATGGGTAGCTTCCAACTTCATGGCATCAACAGGCAGAATATGAGGCATTGATCCTCCAAACTGAGAGTGGTCTCATCACAGAGGGCGAGGCAGCCATGAGTTGAAACGCCCAAATGGGAATGGACGGGTGAATTATAATGGGTAGCCTCCAGGAGATCCTGTCTTTTGCAGCAGACAGAGAGAAGGTGCTCAACAAAGCAGTCCCAAATCTGTGCTGGGTCTCGCCAATGTGGAAAAAGCCACACCGGGAGCACCAGATACAATAGATGACCCTGACAGACTGGTGGGCGACGTGTCACCTCACCTGGAAGGACTGTTGGGGCCCTGAATAGTGGTGAGGACGTGCAGGGGCAGGTGCAGGAGGGAGATCAGTGGGGAGGGAAAAGTGGTCAGGAGAGTCGTGTTGAGAGTGATCGTATGGAAAGCAGGGGGATAGGGAAAGGTAAAGATGTGCATACCGGTGGAATCCTGAGGGAGATGCCAGAAAGTATGGAGAATGATATGCTAGATATAGAAGCTCATAGGGTGGTAGGCAAGGTCAAGTGGAACCTTGTTATGACACTTGGATGGGGAATACAGTGAGGACAGCATCAACAATGATAGAAGGTGAACCCCATCATTTGAAAAAAGAGGACATCGCAGATGTATTAGATTGGAAAGCCTCACTTTGACAATAGATTGAGCTGAGATGGAAGAATTAAGAGAAGGGAATATCATTTTTTACAAGTGATAAGGTCAGAAGAGCTATAGTAAAGATAACTATAAAACCTGGTAGTTTTGTGGGAACACATCAACATGGAGCACTGTTGCAGGAAAACAGCATCCATCATCAAGAACCTCCACCATCCAAGGCCATGCTCGCTTCTCACTGTTACTATCAGGAAGAAGGTTCAGGAGCCTCTACTAGGTACCAGACTCCATCAGGACCTGCACTACCAAGTACAGGAACAGTTATTATCACTCGACCATTAGGGTCCTGAACCAGAGGGGATAACTTTACACAACTTCATTTGCCCCATCTCTGGGCTGTTCCCATAATCTATGGGCTCACTTTCAAGGACACTTCATCTCATGATTATATTGTGTGTGTGTGTGTGTGTGTGTGTGTGTGTGTGTATAAATACACACACACGTACACACACAGTATATATAAGATCATGAGATGAAGTGTCCTTGAAAGGGAGCAAATGATGCTGTTTTCCTGCAACAGTGCTCCATGTCAATGTGCTCCTACAAATCTACTGATCTACTGATTTTTTTATTTTTTATTTTTTATATACTGTATATATAAATTCTTTTCCTCTTTTATTTTGTATTGCACAGTTTATTGGTTTCTTTTTGCGCATCGGTTGTTTGTCCACCCTGTTGGGTGTGGTCTTTCGTTGATCCTATTGCGTTTTGTGTTTCTTGAATTTATGGTGACATATACAAATGCACTTTGATAATAAATCTATTTCACACTGAGGCTCAGAAACAGAAATTATTAACTATATTGGGTATAGTTATTTTGTTAATATACCTGGTTCCTTGACAATGGCCAAGGCTTAGAATAAATGTTTCTACCAAGCACTGAAACATTTCAAACCCTTATTCTTTCTGAAATTGAACCCAGCTGCAAATTCCACAGTTTTTTTTAATACAAGAAAGCAGAATAATTTCCAAATTCTTGTACTTCCAGTAACTGGTTTTTATTTGGAAGTTTAAAAAATCTTGTGTTTGAAATTGAACAGTATTCAGGATACTGATTACAAACATTAGTACATGGGTTGAACATTTAAAAATGAAGATCTACAAATAATATCACCACATTAAACACCAATATGTTGTGTACACTTTCATGATATGAAGCCAAAATATATATCATTGAAACATAACAGAGAAAAATCCATAGAGATAGGACGTATGGAATTTTAGTATTCCCCAGATGGTCGGCAATGATACGTAGCTATTGGCACAGTCCAAACAATCTGCTTTTCATAAACAGCTGACACACAGAAAACCCTATGCTAAAACCAGATACTTGTTACTGAGAAGAAATGAGTGAATAGGTATGGGACCACCATGCTGTCTACACCTGTACAGCAAATGGAGACAGCATGGGAGCAACTCTTTCTATGTATTAGTCAAATTGAATTATTGAGCTCTTTTTGTAGTCTTCTGCAACAACGAAAGGCTGACAAAGAAAAAATGTGCATGTAAAGGGTAATTTAATGAAAGCACAGCTCTTAGCGGAGTAAAGTAGAACTAAAGCAGAGCACATTGTTATAGTTCCTGACATATCATGGAATAGTAAAATACACATATAATACACGTATAAAATAGTAAAATACATGGAATAGTAAAATAGTAAGGCCTACTTGCTCTTTTTAACTTCCTTACTTTTCCTTTTTTCACTGGATCCTTTTTTTACTTGCTCTTAGTGATTTGGACAAACTTAGTGGAGGTAATTTAAACTTGAAGGGGTTAGGGTAGTGGATAAATAAACAAGCCCCATTTAAAGACACTACAGTGGATAACCATTTCTGTGCCCTTCACAAACAGACTCTGATATAGGAGGGGTGATTGATAAGTTCGTGGCCTAAGGTAGAAGGAGTCAATTTTAGAAAACCTAGCACATTTATTTTTCAACATGGCCCCCTCCTGCATTTACACACTTAGTCCAGCTTAGTAAGGAGCATACGGATCTTGGACCTCAATAAAGTGCCCACAGATGGGTGATTGATAAGTTTGTGGCCTAGGTAGAAGGAATTGAGTTATACAGCTCTTGTTACATGCACATGCAGATCAACTCTTTGAGGGATTATGCAGAAAGTTTGAAGTTAATAATAAGCTAATAAAGTTTGAAGTTATTTATTGAAGTCAATAAATAAATATCTGTAACCAAAAACATTATATGGGGGGGATTGGTAAGTTCGTGGCTTAAGGTAGAAGGAGTCAATTTTCGAAAACTTAACATATTTATTTTTCAACATAGTCCCCTCCTACATTTACACACCTAGTCCAGTGGTCGTGGACTTTGAGAGATTATGCAGAAAGCTTGAAGTTAATAACTCACCAAGGGTGATCGATAAGTTCATAGCCCAAAGATTTCTTAAATTCTTTTGATTGCCCCAGGAAGCTACCCGGCTACTGTGGTGTGCAGAGTTATGGAGATTAGAACATCTGATTGTAGCATTGTCTAATTTAACTCACTTAGAGTCACAGGGTGTTACATCATGGAACTCAAACATGTTAACCAAGGTGTCTTACTTGCTTGCAAGTAGCCTATATCCATCTACACCTTCCTATCCATGTACCTGTCTGAATGTCCTTTAAATGTTGTAATTGTGCCCCGTTTCACCATTTCCTCTGGTAGCTTGTTCCATCCTATGTGGAAATTTGCCTGTCAGGTCTCCTTTAAGTTTTTCCCCTTTCATCTTAAATCTGTGCCCTCTACTTTTAGATTCCTCTACCCTAGGGAAAAGACCATCACAATGCATCTGATCATTGCTCTCAATGAATTTTTTAAACCTCTATTTGATCCCACTCAGCCTCCTTCACTCTATTGTTGAGTCAGGTACTTGATAAGTAACTGTTCCTATAAGCGTTACTTGATATATAGGATGTTCGACAGTTTTCTTAAGATAACATATGGCTGAGTTCTTCCACCCTATTTTTCCAGAACCACATATCTCGGTCACGTCTCTCACATCTCCACAGCATACAACTATATGCAAACTGGTTTGAGTTGAATCACCTTCTACTTTCTCTTTCTTTGTGAGGATATTCCAAATCTCTGGTCTGAAGTTTAGCTAAAATTCTAAAGTCTATATATTTACAAATGGACATGAAAGCCACATGTTGCTGTTATATTGTTGAAGTACAGTAAGATCCACACCTGAAGAAATATGTCAGGAGAAACCAAGAAAACTGGCTGAGATTGGTTGCATTATGCTGGAAGACTTGATGATGACCATAAATAAACATGAAACTTGCCAAATCTGAGCAAATATCAAAGGAGTTCCGTGGCTCCTAGCCATGCAAGTAGTACAGCAAGTAATGAGAAAAGGTGCTGGAATGTTGTCTCCACAATGAGTATGGAGCATAAAGGAAAGGAAGTTTCGATAAAGTTTGGTGAGTCTGCACATGGAGTATTATGTATAGTTTTGTTCTCCATATTTAAGGAAGGGTGTAGTTGCATTGCAGGAAGACTAAGAAAAATTCACCAGGTTGATTATTTGATTGATGGAGTTGAGGTGTGATGGAAACTTCTGAGGATGAATCTATACGACACTCACAAAATGCTGCTGAAACGCAGCAGGCCAGGCAGCATCTACAAGGAGAAGCACTGTCAACGATTCGGGCCGAGACCCTTCGTCAGGACTAACTGAAAGGAAAGATAGTAAGAGATTTGAAAGTAGTGGGGGGAGGGGGCAATGCGAAATGATAGGAGAAGACCAGAGAGGGTGGGATGAAGCTAAGAGCTGGAAAGGTGATTGGCGAAAGTGATACAGAGCTGGAGAAGGGAAAGGATCATGGGACGGGAGGCCTCGGGAGAAAGAAAGGGGGAGGGGGAGCACCAGAGGGAGGTGGAGAACAGGCAGAATGATGGGCAGAGAGAGAGAAAATAAATAAACAACTAAATACGTCAAGGATGGGGTAAGAAGGGGAGGAGGGGCATTAACAGAAGTCAGAGAAGTCAATGTTCATGCCATCAGGTTGGAGGCTACCCAGCCGGTATATAAGGTGAATCTATACTCATTTAAATATAGAAGAACTAGAGATGGTCTTATAAAAAACAAAATACAAGATTTTGAAGGTAATTAATAGAGTGCATGCTGAGGGCACACTTCACTCAGTGGGAGCTAGAAAACACATTCTTGGAATAAAGGGTTGCCCAATTATTTATTGAGAAGAGGTCCTTCTGGCCCTTCGAGCCAGGCTGCCAGCAATCTCCGAATTTAATCCAAGCATAATCATGGGATAATTTAATTTACAATGACCAATTAACCTACCAACTGGTGCGGCTTTGGATTTTGGGAGGAAACTGGAGCATACAAAGGAAACTCATGTCATGGGAAAACTCCTTACAGGCAGCGGTGGGAATTGAACCTGGCTCACCCATACTGTAAAGTGTTATGCTAACCACCACCACACTACCGTGCCACCCCTGGCTGTGCTGACAGGAATAAAGAGGAACTTCTCATAGCACTGGATCATAAGCCTTTGGAGTTCTCTACACAAGGAACTATGAAGGCAGAATCATTCCATATATTCAAAACAGAGCTTGACAGGCATTAAAACTACAAGGGAAGCTGGGTTATGGGAAAGAACTGAAAATTGTTTTAAGGCTAAGATTAGATCAACTGTTATCTTACTGAGTGCTGGGTCAAAAATGTTGACCAAGCCTATATGTGTCCCTGTTTCAATGCTCTTAAAAAAAATCTAATCTCAATTTAGTGTATACCAACCTAGTTTCTAATTGTCACTTTGACCAAGGCTTGTCAAAGTGTCAACCTGAAAATAAGCCTTTCAGACAGGAGTTTCTCAGCAGGCAATATTAGGCTCCTAGTGACTCATTAGGCTGTGAGAAGCAAGGAGCAAGCTACAAATGCAGAACTTTTTCCCAGTTCACGATCTGTAACTATTTCTAAGGTCTAACTTTATTGTCAAATAAATGTAGGTCTTTTCCCCCTTGCTCTTCCACTCAACATCAGCTTGCAAAGGATAGTTCCCTCTCAGGCACTACTTTACCTTATTTTTCATGTACTGTTCATTTTTCTTGAGCTGATCTCCAAGGTTTACTAACCCAAGCCAATTATAAAATAATCCTAAATTCTGAACTTTCTAAAGCAGCACTCTCTTCCATGACCTTACACTTTATTAAGTAAAACAAAATAAGTGAACTAACAATAGTAGAAAGCAATATTTGCATTGACAAAAATAAGTCACTTGTGATGATTCTCCTCTACAATCCTCAATTCTAACTGGTTATTTAAAATTAGGAAAAGCTTAAATGGAAGCTTAAGTCTATGTTCCTAGTGGAAGCAGTGTTACTTGCTTTGAGTTTCATTACCTTTGCTTACTTTACACTCACACAACAAAACGTTAGCACTATCCTGGAGGCACCAAGTCCACTTCAAAAATTAGGGTTAGGTTAATCACAAATTTAATGGCTGCAACATGTGAAAGCTAACTTCACCTGAAGGTTCATACCAACACAAGTGGACAAGTCAACACAAGTCAGATTTCAAACATGAACTACATTAAGCAACTTAAGTATAACCTAGAAATGTGTTGTTGCTGACTGTGGACAATTTTAGGCAATTTAACACTGGCATTGCAATCGAAATAATCAATCAAGGCAGTTACATTTATATAGAAAGTTTCATGACCCCAAAGCACATTAACTACTTTTTGAAAGGTTCAAAAAAAGCTGGGAATATTTCTTGTATAATACATTGGATGTCATTAGTAACCATTTCACTATTAGCTCAGGAAAGGTTTGGTTAAGAAATATGATTTTCAAAATGTGATATTATAATATTATAAATATTGAAATTGATTTTTCTGCAACATCTTCCATTGGAAACTGGTAAAAACTTTAGTAAAATTAATCTATCAGTTGAGAGAAAAAATGACAGCAACTGCACTAAAGAGATGAATTGAACATTTAAGACAGACTGCACAGTTGGTACACATTTACAGCTATGAATTAATTAGCATTTAGAATGCTACATGTGACAACATGAATCGTGGTCTGTTCCTATATATTAGTGAGATAACCAACAGGGGCTCAAAACTGCTGAAAATGCAAAACTGGGTTGATTTTTGTTTACCACTGAGCGGTGTTAGCGAGGGGCCAAGGTCCACACTGTTCTTCACCATTTCAGCTGAAGGGGGTAAAAAGAAATCTGAGGTGACAAAAAAAAACAGCAGTGAGCTGATCACAAGTTTGGATTGGAAGTGCTTCAAGATTGAAAAAGGATTGCCAGGTTTTAGGAGCTGCAGTGTACTGTATAAGAGACTTTAAAGAAGATTGGAAATCACGTCCATGAGAAATTTTGAACTGAAAACCATTGATTCATTTGAAAGGCAAAACAGAGATCTTCAGAGCCATGTTAGACAGCAGATGAATTGGGATTAGCTGTCCAAAGAGCTGAATGGCTGTGATAGGCCTCTTTTTTCCTTTTAGATTTAGACACACCTGCTCTGGGAGAAAGATACTATCTTTCCTATCTATGTCCCTGATCTTTAAGGTCACCCCTCAGACTCCTACCTTCCAGTGAGAATAAACCAATTTATCCAATCTGCCCTTATAAATACAGCTTTCCACTTCACCGAACATCATGGGGAATCTCACCCACAGTCTCTCTATGCTACCACATCCTTCTTATAGCCTGGTGACCAGAACTGTACACAATATTTTAATGTATAGTATAGCCACTGCCTTGTGTAACTGCAATATTACATCCCATGAAGGCATGAGGATGAGGAAGAAATGTAATCTCATTGACTTTGACTGTCGGCCAGACAGGGTGATTAGAGTATCTCAGAAACTCCTGATCTCCTGGGAATCTCATGCACTAGAGTTTACAGAGATCGGTGTGAAAAACAAAAAAAAAAATCCAGCGAGCGGCAGTTCTGTGAGCAAAAATGCTTTGCTAATGAGAGAGGTCAGAGTAATATGACCAGACTGGTTGAAGCTGACAGAAGGCAACAGTAACTCAAGTAACTACACATTACAACAGTGGTGTGCAGAAGCACATCTCCGAATGCGTAGCATGTCAGACCATGAAGTGGATAGGCTACAGCAGAGGAAAACCACAGTGTATGTCATAAAGTGACCACTGGGTATATATTCTGCCAGGCAGCAGTCTGGGAGCACCAATTCCAGTCCTCATGGATGGAGTTCATTCCCACAGCAGAAGATCCAGATAGTTGCTAGTTTGGTAATGCAGCAATTTCTTGAAAATTCACTGGAAGCATTGTACTAGATATTTGTACCCAAATACCCACTTTCCCTCTCCACCACCTCTAGTTACTAACTCACAGATGAGAATTCTCTCCACCAAGTCACGCCTGACATCCAATGAAGACATGTGACTTGAAATTCTTTACCTGATGAATCTGCCAAAGGATTTTGAAAGATAAGAGTAACTTTGCTGCAAGGGAATCAGCTACTTATGAGACCAAGTGAAGAAGAAGCCCCAAGGAAAATCACCTCAGAGACATCAGTTACTGAAGATAGCACACTGCAGCAGAGTGCAAGGCCTTTGGCACCTGATGTTGTGTCAGTTTTAATCCACTCTAAGATTAATCTAACCCTTGCCTCACACATCATTCTCTAATTTTCTATCATCCATGTACCTATCTGAAGGTCTCTTAAATCTGCCTAAATGTATCTGGCTCTACACCACACCTAACAGCTCATTACACACACCCACCACTCTCTTAAAAAAAATACCTGCTATGTCCCACCTTTCTTTCCTCATATTAGCCACTTCGTCCTGGGGAAAATGTCTCTGGCTGTCTACTCTTTCTATGGCACTTGTACACCTCGATCAATTCAGCTTTCATTCTCCTTCACTCCGAAGAGAACAGCCCTGGATCTTCAACTTATCCTCATAAGATATGCTCTCTAATCCAGGCAACATCCTGGAAAATCTCCCCTGCATCTCTCTAAAGCTTCTACATCCTTCTTATAATGAGGCAACCAGAACTGAACACAGTACTCCAAGTGTGGCCTAATCAGAGTTTCATAGAGCTGCAACATTGCCTTGCAGCTCTTAAACTCAATTCCCCCATGAATAAAGCCAATTCTCTGTACGCTTTCTTCACCATCCTCTCAACATGTGTGGCAACTCCAACGTACTGACTCCAAGAACCTTCTGTTTCTCCATTCTGCTATGAATCTGCCATCACCCTTACATTCCGCCTTTGAGTTCAACCTTCCAAAGTCATCACTTCACACTTTTCCAGATTGACTTCCATCTGCCACTTCTCAGCCCAGCTTCATGTCATTCTGCAAACATATTCATCCACCCCTGCACGACTATGTCCAAGTCATTTATACAAGTCACCGAGAGCAGCGGTACCAGAACAGATCCCTGCTGAAACACTACTGGTTACCAGCCTCCTGACAGAATATTACCACCCTCTGCCTTGTATAGGCAAACCAATTCTGAATCCATGTAAAGAGGTTTCTCTGGATCCTACGCCTCCTGACTTTCTGAGTGAGCCTACCTTGGGGAACTTTGCCAAATATTTTACTAAAATATATATACACCACAGCCACTGCTCTACCTTCATCAACACCCATCCTAACCTTTTCAAAAGGTTCAGGACATCATAATAGCTTGTTCTATGTTGTCCTCACTTTTGTCAAGGTGCCTCTCACTGGTGAATACTGAAGTCTTCATTAAGGACCTTCCCTATCTACTCTGACTCGAAACGCATTTGCTTATTTATCCCTCTTCAGTCTTACCCTCACACTGGTCATTCTCCTGTTCTTCCTGTACGTGTAGTTGCCGTAATTTTCCTTAATTCTATTTACCAAGGATTTCTCATGCCCTCTTCCATTTCTCCTAAGTCCATTCTTAACTCCTTCTGGCTACCTTGTAAATCTCTGGAATCCTACCTGATTCTAGCTTCCAAAACCTTAAGCATGTTTTTTACTTCCTCTTGACAAGATATTCCACCTCTTTCATCAACTATGGTTACTTAACTCTGCCACCCTTTCCCTGCCTCAATGGAGCAAACTTATCCTTTCCCATAATGTCTGCTCCTATTTGTTTCCAAGGCTATGCTAAAGGTCAGGGAGTTGTACTCACTGCCTCTGAAATACTCCCTCACCAGGAGATATCACCTGATCAGATTAATTGCCTAGCACCAGATCCAGAATAGCCTCTCCACTTCTTCCCCTGTCTACACACTGTGTCAGAAATCCTTCCTGAACACACCTAACAAATTCTGCCCCATCTGAACCTATTCGTACTCAGGAAGTACAATATTACTGAAGTTGGACTCACCCATGACAATAACCCTACATTTTTGTACCTTTCCAAAATCAGCCTCCCAATATGCTCCTCAGTGTCTCTTCTGCTGTTGGGGGTGGGGGGGGGGGGTGTCTGTAGAATACTCCCAGTAGTTCAAAGTTCAAAATAAATTGCTTCCTTCCTCTTTCTGACTTTCACCCACACTGACTCAGTCGTCAATCCCTCCTCGATGTCCTGGCTTTCTGCAGCTGTGATAGTATCCCTGATAAGATGTACAATGATTAGTTTTCAGCCCCTGAAGCCAGCAAGATTATGAATTAACTGTACCTGGAAAGTTCTCAGAGGCCACAAGAGTGGCTGCAAACACAACAACCTTTGAAGATAATACGGAATTCAATTACACAGCGAGGCTGATACAAAAATATACAATGCAAGACACACGTTTAATGTTCCATTTATTGAATTGCAGAACGAACAAAATTGGAATCCTGCAGAGCCTACTCGGAGGATTTACAAAGTAATCTTAACCGTTTTTTCCAGTCCATGGGTTCTAACCAGTAGCAATGTCTGCACCTTGTGATGAACACTTAGGATTCTCATGTGGAAATATTTATATTATACCATGGCATTTTACCTAAATAACATAACCATTGCTTTATTGGATTACATAGCTTCCTGTGAAGTGCCTCAGTTTCTTTTGCAGATTTCCCACAAAGATCTTTTACAAATTCACTTTAAGTTATTTTCCACTCTACATAATCCACTATTCTTACAAAATGCCACAGTTTGTTTTCTGTCTGCTCGTGCAGCCACCCTTACTTAGTTATGAAATGTTCCATGTGAAAACATTGGTCCAGAACTTTCTATCAAAATAACGGTGTGACTAGGGTCTTTCATTATTTGTGAGGAAATGGCAAGGATTTAAGGTGTGGGGCAGATGCACGGTTAAATGTGAAAAGAATGTCTAAATTACAACCCTCCACAATTAGTTTTACAAAATTCATGTTTCCCTAACCAATCTCTTTTACCCCGACATGCTGCATGTATTTATTAAACTTGCAACAAAAGGTTACATATTTCCATTTTAAGGGTAAACATTTAACGAAAGTATTAATGACTACCTTTTAATCTTCCATGCATCTAAATTTAACTTTTGGAATTATGGAGAAAATTTCAGAAAGTTCAAATTAAACTCTGTTCCTTACATTTTCTTTCTCATTTTCTTTTTCACTCTCTTCTTCCACTCCTCCTCCTCCTCCTCCTCCTCCTCCTCCTTTATTTCTCTTTCTGGGATCAAATTAACATTGAACTCAACCTCTTAAATTCTAATTCTTTACTCTCAAGTCACATTATTGAGGATACATAGTTGCTTGCCCTGCTCACTCAGGTGTTAACTCATTGTGCCATTATTAACTTGTACTTTCTGCAAATTTAGGTGAAGAATATTATTTTAATTCCACATCCCATTCCCATTCCAATATGGCAATCCATGGCCTCCGCTACTGTCAAGATGAAGCCACCCTCAGGTTGGAGGAACACTACCTTATATACCGTCTGGGTAGCCTCCAACCTGATGGCATGAACATTGATTTCTCTAACTTCCAGTAATTCCCCTCCTCCCCTTCTTACCCCATCCTAATTTTTAAATTTTTAATTTTTTTTCTCTCTTTCCCTCTCACAATAACTCCTCGTCTGTTCTCCATCTTCCTCTCGTGCTCCCTTCATCCTCTTCCGAGGCCTTCTGTCCTGTGATACCCACCCTTATCCAGCCTTGTATCTCTTTTGCCAATCAACTTCCAAGCTCTTAAGCTTCATCCCTCCTCCCCCTGTCTTCTTCTATCATTTCAGGTCTCTCCCTCCCACTTTCAAATCTCTTGCTATCTCTTTTTTACGTTAGTCCTGGCGAAGGGTCTCAACCCAAAACATCGACTGTACCTCTTCCTATAGATGCTGCCTGGCCGTGTTGAAGAATATTTTTGTGCTCAAAAGTATAGATTTAAATTTAACTCATGGCAGACACCATTCACTACCCTAGTACAGCAAAGTATACCTCAAATTCTTTGATTAAACCCATAATTCTCCTTAGTAATATTCTCCAATATTTTAATAAATTATAGGATTGGGTCTGGTTAATCAAAACCATAGTACTTTTTTGCCTCTTCATAATTAGATAATATTGAACAAAATAAACAGAGGATGAAATTGATTATTTCAGTGGAGAAATGCATGCTTAATTGATGAAATCTATAAATCTAACCCAAACTGGAAAAGGAAACTCATAACTTTAATACTATGGCTCATTAGTCACTAATACTCTTCTAAGTAGCATAACCTTCCCAAACAAGGATGCAAACCCTAATTTAAGCCACACAAATTATTTAATAGCTTCAAATTTTGTAATTCCTGATTGATAGCTTCTAGGCTTCTCAAAAAGAACTTATCTCAAATCTAAATCTGTATTTAAATATCTAAAAAAAATAATACTTTAGGGATGCTCAAGTATCTAAAGAGGTACAAAATATTTTTTTAAAGTACTTTATTAGAAGTAGCAATTAAACTACAAATTGCCAGTGAAACTTAAGAGATTAAAGCTGCAAAAGAAACACTGAATAAAGGTCAATTAAAAAGTGCTTAACTTGATGGTACTTTTTGTATTAGAATTTTTGAAGTAGTGGTATTATTTTTAAGTTACAAAATAATTTAACTTTATCATTTGTGGGTGGGTATCACAACTGTGAGTAGTGGAGAATATGTGTATTAGGCAGTTGTCAAATAAACCTGGTCATGAGATCCGTCATTCCAAAAGACTTGGTGAATAAGAGAGGGAGACTCAGACCGAAAGAATGCTACATAAAACAAATATATATATATATATACATATATATAAAACTGTCCATAAACAAATATGAATCTAAAGTACTCTTGTGGTTCATGATGTGCCCTTCAGGTTGTGCACAGCAAATACACACAATGTGTAAATGGACAGACAATCCACATTCAATGATACTGGTTATGAAATAACTATTAATTAGTACTCTAGGAGATTAGCTCTATTACATTGCTTCACAACAGTATCAATTGGCCATTTGAGTAGAAATTGCTTCCTTCTTAAAATAAATGCCATTTAAAATGTGCAACATTTCTTCAAAACCTCACCTAAACATCAATTGAAATCTATATATGATTCACTTCAGTGGGATTTGAGCCTGTAACATTCAGGGTGAAGAACAGTATAAATGAGTGAAATAGCAAGTTTATTTTTCAATAAATTTCTGATTGTAGTATAGTTAAAATAATAAAGATATACTGTATCAATATAAAGGTTATAGACTTTGCACATTAGTTTGTGTATTTATGTAGCTGATACCTTGGAATCAAGAGGGGGTTGGAACTGCAGACTAAATGATTGATAGATACCAAATTGCACTGAAATTCAACCAGTAGATCTGCTATTTTGTCATTCAAGAATGGAAAACACCCACATTTAATGAAGATAATCTTTTTCAAACCATCCAAAATTTTACGGATATAAATCTGCACATTTACAATGATGATTGTACTGTTAAGGGCTAAATATTTCTGCCTGCAGACAATGTAATTTTAATTGCTTGCATTAAGCAGCCATCTGTTACCAAGCTAGGGGTTAAATGACACCCTTTGTTCCTTACTAAAAAGAATGATTGTACGCAGGCTTTTAGAAAAAGCAAGTTATAACTGCTTCATGAATCCCATCAGTCCTGAAATACCTTCCAAGTAGAATCGCCTGTACAGGCCAGTAAAGCCATACCTCTCACCTGCTGATATGATCTTTGCCCCAAGTTTAGTTTGCGGAATTTGTCTGCTGTTTCTTTTCTAAGACAGCAACCATTTGATAGCTTATTATCTTGACAGTGTCTCTGTCACCTGCAAAAGCCTGACAGATGTTGGTGTACTGTTCCATGTCATACACCACCACACCAAACTAATACAAATAATAATTTTTTGCCATCATTCAAACTCTAGAGATAAATGATCCTTCCTGGAAACTAATAAAAATAAAGAAGGTTTACTGCCAATATCGAAGATGATTGTGGATTTAAGGATAGGGCTCGTGGGAAAGTGAAGAATGCAGTGGAGGGGTTGAGAAGGTGAACATTCCTTTGTCGACCTCACCCAGAAATGTCATTGAAGTTTGATCAAAAATCAAATTGACTGCGATGATTAAATCACAACTAAATTGATACTTGTTTTGTAATATCTTAATATCAATAAATTTAAATGGCCAAGGATCCAACCCATTTCCAACCCTCTGAACTACTTTTCATCCTGACCTCCGGTCTAGTGTTTTACAATAATCTGTGCATAGCAGAAATAATAACTACTACTTCAACTCATGAAGTTGTACAAGTTACTTTAATATTCCACACATTAGTCTAATGATTGAAATGGTGCAAATTCACAGCATGCTGCACATTTGCATTCAGGTCAAAGGTTGAAAGGAAGCCAAACAACTTACATTATCCAGATTCAATTAGATGTGAGGCAAAAGTCTATGCATTAAACAGAATATTGATCCTTCTTGACATGTGGTCTACAAAATGCTTATTAATTATTGCCCATCAAAATATTCCATTAAACATTTTCTCTCACTACACAGTTTCAAATTGCAAAGGAAATACAATCTTAAGATTGCACCTCTATTTTTTTCCCTGACAAAATTGATCAGCCCAAATCAAATTACCTGAAAGGCACAAGAGATGATGGCGATAACAATGAGCTATTTGCCAAAAAGATCGAGGGGTAAATGACAGGATCAAATTACATTTGTACTCTCACCCTACCCAGGGAGCAGAGAACAGGTGTACTGAGAGAGTTCTTTCCCACACCACTTATGTTCACCTCTTAACAATCTCAATACTCATGTGTGGAGATCCTGGGGGATGGGAGGGAGAAGCTATTTCTGCTGTGGTTCGGTGATTCGAGAGGCACCACTTAAGCACACTTCCAGTCAATTGAGCATCATAAGTTTGTAAGCTGAACCGATCCGTTTTCATGACAGCAGGCAACATGGGGGAGGGGAAAGGGGGAACACTAAACGAGTATCTAAAGACTTCACAAAAATGTGAATTTGCATGTTGCTTTTCAGCACTTCTGGATATCAAATGTGCAATATAAGCAATGAGATACTTTGCCTCAATATAAGAAGCACAGATTTTGGGAAAATAGGTATCCAACATATCAACTGCATGTTCCCACTTAAAAAAGCTGCAATTTACCATCTGATTTTCAAACATTGGACAGGTCGCAAGGGGGAACAGCCTTCATTCTTTTATTGCTCAAATTTTGCTATGAAATCTTTTGTGTCCAACTTCGGAGCAGACCAGGTCTTGGCTTGCTATCATATCTAGCAACTCTGGCATTACAGCACTCCTTCAATATCACTGGAGGTAAGAGGCTAAACTTGTAACTAGAATTGAATCAAATCTTCTACCTCAGCAGTAGGAGTGCCCCTGCTGAGTCACAGCAGACCCGATGTTTGGGGAATGCAATCCATTGTCTTGCTCCTTTGGTGCTGATTTTGAGTAAGTGACCCAAAATGTGCAAAAGGAACAAGGTCCTTGCTTCACAGACATCAGACAAGCAAGGGATCAATTTAAAAACTTAGCCATTTTGAACTTATCTACTCTCACCACTTCCCATTCCCCCATTCCAATCTAACACATCGAACAATGTAGTCTAGGTGGCTCGATCTCTGTGTTGAAAATTACTAACAATCAGTTTGAACATTGCCATTAACTTGGCCTTTCGAACAATCACCAAACTATAGCTCTGGTTTTTCATACTAACAGATCAGAGTTAACACATGGGGCATTTATCTTCAAGCTGTATCACACACAAAATGCTGGAGGAGCTCAGCAGAGCAGATAGTACCCATGGAAATAAACAGACAGGTGATGTTTTGAGCTGGGACCCTTCTTCAGGACTGGAAAGGAAGGGGAAGATGCCAAAGTAAGGTGGTGGTTGGGGGGAAGCAGGATAGACAAAAGTTGATAGGTGAAGCTAAATGTGTGGGAAAGATAAAGGGCTAAAGATCAGTGAAACTGATCAGAGAGGATAGTGGACCAAAGGTGAAAGGAAAGAGGAGGGGCATCAGGGCAAGGTGATAGGTAGGTGAGAAGAGCTAAGAGGCCAGAGTGGGAATCGAAGAAGAGGGAAGGGGGAGAGAATTTTGTTTACCAGAAAGAGAAATCAATATTGATGCCATCAGGTTGGAGGTTACCCAGACAGGATATAAGGTGTTGTTCCTCCACCTTGAGGGTAGCCTTATCGTGGCACAAGAGGAAGCCACGGACCGACGTGTTGCAATAGAAATAGGAATTAAAACGTTGGGCCACCAGGAAGTTCCACATCTGGCGGATGGAATAGAGGTGCTCGATGAAGCGGTTTCCCAATTTACAATTGGTCTCACCAATGTACAGAAGGCCGTATGGTATGCAATTTGAGAAAAAACTATTTATCTAAACTGTAGTTTCAAAGCAATCTTTTGCAAGTAGCTACCACAGCACACACTTTGCAGCACGACGCAAACCTGCATATGCACTACAACATTCATGTAAAACGAAATCTTGTGTCAAACAAGTTTCAAGGAAGTGAAGGCTCCAGTTGATAAAGGCCAAATAGTGTTTTCAAAGACTGAACTTAAATTAGCTTTATTTTATCCACAGGCATAGATTAGTCTATCAGGTTTAGCCCTGCACTGGGAGACTAAAGATGTTATTTATTTTATTTTTAGTTACAATTGTATCATGCTTTATTGCATATTCTTGTAATTCAGGAGACAAATTGCCTGATTCTTGAAGGAACGTTTACATGAACCGTCATGTCAAGTGGCATCTAGCAAGTGGAGGCAAAAGCTACTTCACTGATGCTTAGCTAAACTCAGTAGCTACGTGGTAAAACTCCTTGACCTAGGACGCTGCTCACCCACTGTTACTAGGTCTTTGAAGTCCTGACCAACAGACTGCAACCAGTAAAAAGATGCAACAATGCTCCTGCATGATTCCACTCAATACTGAGCCCTGTAAGGCTGAGTGCTCAGCTCGTTAATATAATACTTTTACATTCTTGGCTGAATGTCCAAACCCCATGCTAATTCCATTTGTAAGTTTGCAGATGATACCACCATAGTGGGCTGGATCCCAAGCAATGATGAGATCAAGTATCGGAAGGAATCTAGTGGCCTGGAGTCAAGACAACCTTTCACTCAATGTCAGCACATGAAAAAGTTCCCCATTTACTTTAGGAAGAGCGTGGAATACACACACTTGCCCGGATCAATAGTGCTGAGGTGAAGATGCTTTGGAGTTTCAAGTTCTTATTTGTAAATATCAACAATAATTTACCCTTGTTGGACACTATGCTCAAGAAAGCAGAGCAGAACTTCCACTTCCTTAGAAAGCAAGGGAAATTTGGCATGCCCCAAGAGACTCTCACCAACTTGTTTAGACACACCGCAGAAATCATCCCACCTCGGTGCATCACAGCTTGGAGTTTTAACTACTTTGCGCAAGATAGCCAAAATTGCAGAGAGTTATGATTGCAACCCAATCCATCACCAGCTTCCTTCCTATTGACTCTGCCGGCACTTCCTGTTGCCTCTGGAAAGTAGTAAACAGAATCAAGGACCTCTCCCGCCCCAGTCATTCTCTCTTCTCCTTTCTCTCACCAGGCAGAAGATATAAAAGCCTAGAGCATGAACCACCAGGCTGAAATTCAGCTTTTATCCCGCCGTTGTCAAACTCTTGAAAAAAAACGCTTCATTCAGTAAGTGATGAACCCGACAATTGATTTCCCTTCATACCCCCCGCACTTTACTTATCTACTGCACTGCACTTCCACTATAACTGCAATATTTCTCTATTCTGCAGTCCTGCTCTATTCTTGTTATTACCGCTATTCAATTATGTATGGCAAGATCTGTCTCGATGAGATTCTAACCTTGCATCCACAGACCCCTTGCTTAATGGTATTGGTCCATGGCATAAAAAAGGTTGGGAACTTCTAGTCTAGAAGGTACACAAAATAAAGCTTTTCACTACAGCTGAATACATGTGACAATAACAAATCAATACTGATGTTGAGAAGTTGTTTATTCATGCTACAAGATCAGACAGCAGTGGGTAAGTGGAAGGGTAAGGTGTTTTTAATCTTTTAAAACATAGCAACTAATCTAATCCTTCAATGTTTCTTTCTCCATTAAATTTCTGTACTTTGACTGATTTATCCTTTTATCTGATATCCCATCAAGTCTATAACCTTCTAAACTCTCCCACTTACAATGTTCTACGAGTCCTAGTTTGCTTTCAAACATCTATACGTAGCCCTAGTTCGAGTTAGGAAATCATTTCTACTAGGTCTAGGGCATAAAGGAATAATTTAGGAAATCAGGAGATGATTTAGGAAACACCTATACGTGTAGTGAACAGAAGAACAGCATACCTTAGCGTTAATAGCAATACATGAAAGGTCATACTTTACAGTTGGAATCCGTAGTTTTGTTAAAATCTGAAGTATTATGGGATGACGAGAACCAACAGAGATGAATGGACAGAGGTGAGTCAGTCCAAGCCAGCTAGAGACACCAGTAAGGAAGCTACTGACGCAAGTTTCTTTCCAGGACATAATTCCAGCTCAAATCAGTTAAGTTGATAATGGGTTAGATCAGCAAATACTAAAATGCAGAAAATAGGAGCATGAACAAACAAAACTCAAATTTTTATGCCTGCTCTGCTGTTCAATGTGATACCTAGGTAACCTTTGTAATATGATCATATTCGCAAAAACATTCAAAACAATTCAGCTCGTGGAAAAAGACAAATCAAGCTGTGTCACTCATTGGTCATGATTGCACTAAATGGTGTACAGGCCTCAAGGAATATACAGCGCACGCTTACTTTAACATTCCTACTTTTGTAGATTTAGGTCATAAACTCTCAAAATTACATCTCTTTTAATATACTCCCTCACAATCCACCTCCTTTACTAAGATATTGCTCATCTCCTTTCATACATTCTGATGTGGCTCGGTGTCACATTGTATTTGACAGCACTGTGTTGTGCCTTATGATGTCATAATGAATACTTCCTTATGAATACTGCGTCACCAGTTGTGTTGCTGTTGCATTTGAAAATTCATCCGATTTCCACTCCCTCCCCCCACCATGCTCAACATTCTCACAATGGTTTCAAAATAATTGAAGATGATTTGGGAATACGCACCATAATTGCAAAATAACAAATGCGTTTGCAGTACTTTACAATTTTTATTAAAAATATTCTATTTTTAGTGTGTTTTCTGAGACTTTAAGATGCCCGAAAAATTGTGCAATGTGTATGAATTTGTTTTTCAGTGCCATCATGCACCAAGAGTGACAGCCAATTTGCACACAACAAGCTTTCAAAAGCAGCAACTTGAGAACAAGAAGACTATCTGACATTGTAACATTATTTTTTTCTTCTTCTTCATCACCCCTGCTGGAACAAAGGCCATCGACAGCATCTCACCGGTCTTTCAAAGGTGTAATTCACCAAAGATCCTTCCTCTCTCAGGGATGCAGTCTTTGAAACTTCTGTTGGCTTTTCTGTTGTGGTGAGACGGGATGGTGTTGCTAGCCCCATGCCCAACCCTCCTCCTTTCACAGCTGGGCTTGGGACCGTCCATGGTAGAGTTTTGGTGACATTCATTGAGGGATAAATATTGCATAAGGCACCTGAGAAAACACCCTGGGCTTGTCTGTTAAAATCTACAAAGCAAAGTTTTATGGCCACCTAAGAGGGCCCAGCTTTAACATCCCAGTCAACTGGTGACATGTCCAATTATAGCCCTGCATTAGAGTGTCAATCTAGATTATGCACTCAAAAAGATATTTCAATGCATGACCTTGTAACTCAGACTGTTCTCCACTGAGTCATGTCTGGCAGTTTCAGTGCTGACTGCTTTCGGATTAGGAAACAAATGAGAATTTGCAACAGAAAAACTTGATGCTCTGCCTTAATGTTCAGCAATCTTTGTCATTTCTCCCTGAACAAATATAGATGTACACACTTTCAAAATAGTACCTATGTATAAATGATGAAAACATAAGCCGATTTGTAATGGTTATTTTAATGGGCACAATGGTGATTAATGGGTACTGTCAAGTTGCAGGAAAATTCATTAATGCACAGCAAGCTGTCCAGACCAGCCCGGTACAGGTCACCATTGTCACTAAACAGCAACATGGACAAATGAAAATGCACAAGACAGATTGTATACAGAACATAGAACAGTACAGTGCAGTATCAGCTCCTCAGACTACGATGTTACGCCAACCTTTTAACCTACTCCAAGACCAATCTAACCCTTTCCTCCTACATCGCCCTCTAACCTTTATTCATCTATGTGCCTATCTAAGAGTCTCTTAATTGTCCCAACCTATCTTTACCAGCACCCCTGGCAGTGCGTGCCAAGCATCTACCACCCTCTGTATAAAAAGACTACCTCTGACATTCCCCCAACACACACAAAATGCTGGTGGAACACAGCAGGCCAGGCAGCATCTACAGGGAGAAGCACTGTTGACTTTTCGGGCCAAGGCCCTTCGTCAGGACTCCTGTACTTTTCTTTCAATAACCATAGCTATTTCCATCTTGGGAAGAAGTTTCTGGCTGTTCACTCTTATCATTCTGAATATCTCTATCAAATCTCCTCTCATCCTCCTTCACTGCAAAGAGAATAGCCCAACTCGGCTCAATTTATCCTATAAGACATGTCTCTAATCCAGGCAGCATCTGAGCAAATCTCCACTGCACCCTCACTAAAGCTTCCATATCTTTCCTATAATGAGGCAACCCGAACTGAATGCAATAAATCAAGTGTGATCAAGTGTGGCCAAACTAGATTTTTATTGAGTTCAGGAGCCGTGAGATAATTTTATTACCTCACAGCATCTGAACTCAACCCCCGCCCCCCCACTAATGAAGGCCAACAGATCATATGCCTTCTAAACCATCCTTCAATTTGTGCAGCAACTTGGGACCTATGGACCCCAAGATCCATCTGTTCCTCCACACTAAGAACTCCGCCATTAACCTTGTACTCTGTCTTCAATTAGACCTTCCAAAATATATCACTTCAAACTTTTCCAGATTGAACTCCATCTGCCACTTCTCAGCCCAGCTCGGCATTCTATCAATGTCCTCTTTTAATCTATAATAAGCTCCTACACTACCCACACCACCATCAACCTCTATGTCATCTGGAAACTTACTAACCCAACTTTGCACTTTCTCATCCAAGTTATTTATTTCAAACACAAACAGCAGGTGTCAAAGAACAGATCCCTGTGGAACACCACTAGTCACTGACCTCAGGGCAGAATATACTCCATGCTGCATCCGCAAAGGAAACAGCATTATGAAGGACCCCATGCACCCCTCATACAATCTCTTCTCCCTCCTGCCATCTGGGAAAAGGCTCTGAAGCATTCGGGGTCTTACAACCAGACTATATAACAGTTTCTTCCCCCAAGCTATCAGACTCCTCAATACCCGAAGCCTGGACTGACACCTTCCCCTACTGTCCTGTTTATTATTTATTGTAATGCCGGCACTGTTTTTGTGCACTTTATGCAGTCCAGTGTAGGTCTGTAGTCTAGTATATCTTTCTCTGTGTTTTTTTTTATTACGTAGTTCAGTCTAGTTTTTTGTACGGTGTCATGTAAACCATAGTCCTGAAAAACGTTGTCTCATTTTTACTATGCACTGTACCAGCAGTTATGGTCAAAATGACAATAAAAGTAGACTTGACTTGACTTACTACTAACTTTTGTCGTCTCTGGAAAAGCCAATTCTGAGTCCACACAGCCAAGTTTCCCTGGATCCCATGCCTCCTGAGACAATAAACAATAGGTGCAGGAGTAGGCCATTCAGCCCTTCGAGCCAGCACCGCCATTCACTGTGATCAAGGCTGATCATCCACAATCAGTACCCTGTTCCTGCCTTCTCCCCATATCCCTTGACTCCGCTATCTTTAAGAGCTCTATCTAACTCTTTATTGAAAGCATCCAAAGAATTGGCCTCCACTGCCTTTTGAGGCAGAGCATTCCACAGATCCACAACTCTCTGGGTCAAAAAGTTTTTCCTGAACTCTAATCTAAATAGCCTACCCCTTATTCTTAAACTGTGGCCTCTAGTTCTGGACTCCCCCAACATTGGGAACACTTTTCCTGCCTCTAGTGTGTCCAATCCATTAATAATCTTGTATGTTTCAATCAGATCCCCTCTCATCCTTCTAAATTCCAGTGTGTACAAGCCCAGTCGCTCCAATCTTTCAACGTATGACAGTCCTGCCATCCCGGGAATTAACCTTGTGAACCTACGCCGCACTCCCTCTGTGGCAAGAATGCCCTTCCTCAAACTTGGAGACCAAAACTGAACACAATACTCCAGGTGTGGTCTCACCAGGGCCCTGTACAACTACAGAAGGACCTCTTTGCTCCTATATTCAAATCCCCTTGTTATGAAGGCCAACGTGCCATTAGCTTTCTTCACTGCCTGCTGTACCTGCATGCTTACTTTCAGTGACTGATGTACAAGAACACCTAGATCTCGTTGTACTTCCGTTTTTCCTAACTTGACATGATTCAGATACTAATCTGCCTTCCTGTTCTTGCCACCAAAGTGGATAACCTCACATTTATCCACATTAAACTGCATCTGTCCAATTCACTCTGCATTCTCCTAACATCCTCCTCATATTTCACACTGCCACCCAGCTTTGTGTCATCTGCAAATTTGCTAATGTTACTTTTAATCCCTTCATCTAAATCATTAATGTATATTGTAAATAGCTGCAGTCCCAGCACCGAGCCTTACGGTACCCCACTAGTCACTGCCCGTCATTCTGAAAAGGACCCGTTAATCCCTACTCTTTGTTTCCTGTCTGCCACACCCCCAGTACAATGTGCTCTAATTTTGCCCACTAATCTCCTATGTGGGACCTTATCAAAGGCTTTCTGAAAGTCCAGGTACACTACATCCACTGGCTCCCCCTTGTCCATTTTCATAGCTACATCCTCAAAAAATTCCAGTAGATTAGTCAAGCACAATTTCCCCGTTGTAAATCCATGCTGACTCGGACCAATCCTGTTATTGCTATCCAAATGTGTCGCTATTTCATCTTTTATAATTGACTCCAGAATCTTGCCCACCACTGATGTCAGGCTAACAGGTCTATAATTCCCTGTTTTCTCTCTCCATCCTTTCTTAAAAAGTGGGATAACATTAGCTACCCTCCAATCCCCAGGAACTGATCCTGAATCTATAGAACATTGGATAATGATTAACAATGCGCCCACGATTTCTGGAGCCACAAGAACCATGGGGAACATTGCCAAACATCTTATACACCATATTTACCTCTCTACCTTCTTCAATTTGTTTTGTCACTTCCTTGAAAATGTCAATCAGGCTCATGAGGCATGATCTGTTCCTCATAAAACCATAATGGCTATCCCTAATCAGACTGTGCTCCTCTAATTGCTTGTAAATCTTCTCTAATAGTTTACCCACCACTGATGTAAGACTCAGTGGTCTATAATTCCCATGATTATTCCTATTATCTTTCTTGAACAAAATAATAACATTTGCCATCCTGGTACTACTTGTATAGCCAGTAAGAATGCAAAGATCATCACAATAGGCAGAGCAATCTCTTCCCTCATTTCCCATAGTAACCTGGAACATATCCTGTCTGGCCCTGGGCACTTAATTATCCAAATATTTTTTCAAAAATTCTAGCACATCCTTTTTCTTAATGTTGATATATTCCAGCTTATCAGCAAATACTCATATTTGTCAAGGTCCCTGGTGAGCACTGAAGCAAAGTATTCATGAAACACCTCTCCTACCCCCTCAGACTCCAGCCACATTTCCTCTTTTATCCCTGATCTGTCCTACCCTCACTCGAGTCATCCTCTTGCTTTTCATGTACGTATAGAAGGCCTTGGGATATTCCTTGACTGTGATTAATAAGGCCTTCTCACACCCTTTTCTAGCTCTCTAAAACCCATTCTTCAGCTCCTTTCTGGCTTCCTTATACCCCACAGCAGTCCTACCTGATTCTTGCTTCCGAAAACCTTAAGTGTGCTACTTTCTTCCTCTTGACTGGATGTTTCACTTCTCTTGTGAACTTTCAGCCTACATCTTTTCCTGCCTCGATGGTACATACCTATCCAGAACCCCACGCAAATGGTCGCGAAACAAACTCCCCATTTCTGTTGTACCTGAGGACATCTGATCCCAATTTACACTCCCAAGTTCCTGCCTAACAGCATCATGATTACCACTCCACCGCCTCCCCCCCATTAAATACTTCCTCATACTGTCCTTCTCCTATTCTTGTCCAAGGTTATTGAAAGGTCAGTGAGTTCTGGTCACTGTCTCGGAAATGCTCACCCACCGAGAGATCCATCAACGAACCAGTTTCACTGCCCAGTACTAGATCCAATATAGCCTCTCCTCCAGTCGGCCTGTCAACATATTGTGTCAGGTATATACTTTCCAAACTTTATGCATCTAAAGCACTTGCACACACAAGGTGCCAATTCAGTATTAGTGGACATAAATTCCATATGTGATTCTATATATACTGACCCTCTATTGACTCTGCCTCATTCAGGCAGTTAACATCATCAAAGGTCCCATGCACTCCATACATTATCATTTATCTGCACTGCACTTTTTTTGGTAGCTTTTACACTTCATTCTGCATTGTTATTGTTTTATTTTATTCTAGTTCAATGTTGCTATTTATAAATGGTATGCAAGACAAACTTTTCACTGTACGTTTGGTAGAATAATAAACCAGTACAATACCAAGCTGAAGTCACCCAGGACAACAACCCTGTTATTTTTGAATCTTAGTAAAATCTGCCTCCCAGTCTGCTCTCCAGTGTCCCAGTTACTATTGGTTGGCCCATAGGAAACTTCCAATAGAGTCATTGCTCCCTTCCTGTTTCTGTTCTCTACCCATCGTGACTCAGCAGATGGCCTCCCAAAACACCCTCCCTTTCTGCAGCTGTGATACAATCTCTGATTAGCAATGCCACTCCCTTGCCTCTGTTACCTCACTCCCTGTGCTTTTTGAAACATCTAAGCCCTGGAACACACAGCAGCCATTGCTGCCCTTGTGACAACCAAATCTATGTCATGGCCACAACATCATAGCTCCAACTGATCCATCCAGTTCATCAAACTTTCTCCTGATTCTGCTCCCACTGAAGTAAACACGTTTCAATCAATCCAACTGATTGTACTTATCCTCTCGATAGTTAGGGGGATGCACAGAAGATTCTGTGGCTGTGGAAGAGATGCCAGGATGGTGAGTTCCCTGCCAAGTGCTAGGGTCAAGGATATATCAGAACATCTTAAGAGGGAGGGTGAGAAGCCAGAGGCAATGGGGCACATTGGCAACGATGATATTGGGATTGGGGGAGGGGGGAGGAGGAAGAGATCTTGCGGAGTGAGTAAAGAGAGTTAGGGAATAGGCTGAAATGTGAGACCTCCAAGGTAGAAATCTCTGGATTACTCTCAGTGCTTCATGATAGTCAAATAAGGAATAGGATAGTACAGATGAATAAGAGGCTGCGGAACTTTTGCAGAGGGCAGGGTTTCAGATGTCTAGATCATTGGGACCAGTACACAGGTTACACTTGAACCTAAAGGGGAATCAATATCCTTGCAGATAGGTTTGCAAGAACTGTTGGGGAGGGTTTAAATTAATTTGGTAAGGGGATGGGAATTAGACTGATAGGGCTGAGGATGAGGCAGTTGGTATACAGGTCGATGCGGTGTGTAGTGAGACCGTCAGGAAGGTCAACTGGATGACAGGGCAAAATTGCCATCAGTCATATGAGTTAAAGTTTAACATAGGGGCAAAATCTAAAAGGGTAATGAATGCAGGACTGAAGGAGTAGCATTTGAATGCACACAGTTTACAGAATAAGGTAAATGATCTTGCAGTGCAGTTAGAGTTTGGTAAATATGACATGGCTGGAAGATCGTAGTTGGGAGCTTAACATCAAAGGATATACATTGTATTGAAAGGACAGGCGGAGAGGTATAAGGGGTAGGATATTGTAGTTAGAAAAAAAATGAAATCAAATCCTTAGAAAGAGGTGACATAGGATTGGAAGATATAGAATACTTGTGGGTAGAGTTAAGAAATTGCTAGGGTAAAAAGACTGATGGGAATTATATACAGGGCTCTGAACAACAGTGACAGAAATTACAATGTGAGATAGAAAAGGCATGTAAAAAGGGCAATGTTACAATAGTCATGGGGGATTTCAAAATGCAGGTAGATTGTGAAAATCAAGTTGGTGCTGGATCCCAAGAGAAGGAAATCATAGAATGCCTATGTAGCTGCTTCTTAGAGCAGCTTGCGTTTGAGCCCACTAGGGGAAAGGCAATTCTGGATTGTGTTGTGTAATGAACCAAATTTGATTTGGAAGCTTTAGGTAAAGGAACCCTTAGGAGACAGTGATCATAATATAATAGAATTCACCGCTCTGCAGTTTGAGAAGGAGAATCTAAAGTTAGATGCGTCAGTACTACAGTGGAGTAAAGAGCATTACAGAGGCATGGGAGAGGAGCTGGCCAAAGTTGATTGAAAGAGGACACTATCAGGGATGATGATAGAACAGCAATGACAGGAGTTGTGGAGGGCAATTCAGAAGGCAAAGGGTAGATACATCCCAAATATGATGACATATTCTAAAAAGAGAATGAGACAACCGTGACTGACAAGGGAAATCAAAGACCGCATAAAGGCAGAAAGATAGGGTATATAATATAGCAAAAGTTAATGGGACGTTAGGGCACTGGGAAACTTAAAAACCAACAGAAACAGCTAAAAAGCTGTAAGTAGAGAAAAGATAAAATATGAACATAATCTAGCCAATAATATCAAACAGAATACCAAAAGTACTATTTTCCGATATATAATGTGAAAAGTAAAAAATGAGGCAAGAGTAGATATCACACCACTGGAAAATGATGCTGGAGAGGTAGTAATGGGGGACAAAGATATGGTGGACTACTCAATAAGTATCTTGTGGAAGGCACTAGCCAAATGCCAAAAATTTGGCAATGTCAAGGAGCAGAAATCAGTGGAGTTGCTTTTGCTAAGGAAAAGGTACTTGGGAGGCAGAAAGGTCTGATAACTCACCTGGACCAGATGGACTACATCTCAGGGTTCTGAAAAGGATAGCTGAAAAAAGTATGAACGCTTTGGTAATGGCTTTTCAAGAGTCACCAGATTAAGGAATGGTTCCAGATGACTTGAATATTGCAAAATGTCACACTACTTGTTAAGAAGGGAGTGAAGCAGACAAAAGGAAATTTTAAGCCATATAGCTTGATTTCGGTGGTTGGGAAGATGTTGGAGTCCATTATTAAGAAAATAAGAGTCCATGGTATTACAGGAGAGATATTAGCATGGATATAAGATTGGTTGGCAGGCAGCAGGCAAAGAATGGGAATAAAGGGGACCTTTTCTGATTGGCAACTAGTGGTGTCCAACTGTGGTCAGTGTTGGGCCCAACTATTTTCACGTTATATGTCAATGATTTGGATTAATAGCTTTGTGGCCAAGTTTGTAGATGATACAAATATAGGTGTACGTGCAGGTGGTATTGAGGAATCAGGGGGTCTGCAAAAGGACTTAGGTAGATTGGGAGAAGGGACAAAGATGTGGCAGATGGAATATAGTGCATTCACTACCCAGAAAATAAATATGTATTTATTCACAATCTAGAGGGTAGTGAATTTGTAGAATTTATTGCCATGGTGCATGGTCATGCACTGTGGTAGAAGAAATAAAGGTATAGTCTATTTTCTAAACAGGGAAAAAATTTAAAATTCAGAGGTACAAAAGGACTTGGGAGCCCTTGTGCAAGATTCCCTAAATGGTAAGGAAGGCAAATACAATGATAGCATTCATTTCAAGAGGACAAGAATATAACAGTAAGGATGTAATGCTGAGGCTTTATAAGGCATTGGACAGATTGGAGTATTGAGTGGTTTTGGACTCCTTGTCAAAGAAGAGATGTGCCGGCTTAGGAGAGGGTCCAGAGGTGGTTCACAAAAAATTATGCCGGGAATACAAGGACTAATATTTGAGAAGCATTTGATGGCTTTTTGCCTGTATACTTTGGAATTTAGAAGAATGGAGGGGGAGACATCTTATTGAAACCTATCAAATATTGAAAGGCCTGGATAGATTGGATATATGTAGAAGATCTTTCCTATAGTGGGTGAGTCTTGAATCAGAGGGCACAGCCTCAGACTACAGGGATACACTATTTATAGATACACTAAAAAAAAATGCTTGGTGCATAGAAAGCCAAACTAAATAGATACATGAAATGTGCCAGAGAAAGAAAACAGAATTATCAGTTCAGGAACAATGAAAAGGGTTGATGCAAGACACTGAAAATAAATTTGATGAACTAAAATGTCTCCAACCTTCCACAGAACTATCAACAAACACAGATAAAATGAATTTTAGGTCTAATACCTGGTCGAACAGAATGATCCACAAACAAGAAGCAAGCTGGATTAGGTAGGAAAAAGAATGCACCCACACAATTGAACATACAAACACCTGAAGTTACAATAGATATGCTAAAGGAGCGCATATTAGTAGAATTATTTTCTGAAGGTATAAACTTGAACTTTGGACTAGATATGTGCAGAACATTACACAGAAAGGAAGGTGCAATAACGTTAGTAGGATTTAAAGCAGAAAGGCAGGATACAATACAACCAATGAATGAAATGAAACATTTAGTATCTGAGATATCTGCGATATTAAGCCTACACAGCAATATGTATGCAAATTCCCAGGAAGCCACAATACTGAACACCACTAGAATAGACCAAAAGCCCAAATGCCCCGGGCAATTGAGAAATTAGAATGGATGGCAACACCTGAACCTCAAGTTTCACCAGCTTGAAGAAAAAAAATTAAAAATAATAATAGTAAATAAATAAATAAATACATACATACATACGTACGTACATACATACCCAGAACATGAGTTGCAGAGTGCTTGAAAGTAAGTCCATAGGTTGTGTCATCAGTTCAGAGTTGAGATAAGTAAAGTTACCAACTCTGGTTCATGAAGGGTAATAACAGTTCCTGAACCTGGTGGTGTTGGACCTAAGGCTCCTGGACCTCCTTCCTGATGGCAGCAGCAAGAGGAGATCACAATCCAATCTCAACACCTTTATCAACACCAAACACAAATTCCATTCTCTCATTCTTTTATTCATTCAAAAACAATCTGCTTAAATAATTTTACTTTGCATACAACTGAAAAACCACAATTAAGTACGGGTTATTTAATTGAAGAGATTCTGGCTTAAGGAGATCTTTTGCTGTTTGAGAAACAAAAGTCCAAGTTAACATCCATGTAAGAAAGAAAACATAAAATTGCCAAAAGGGCAAATTTTCTCAACAAGAATTTGGTTTCTGATTTAATTAACTAATTCCATATTGGTTTACTTGAGTATCCAGTTGCATTATCCATCTACTTCCCCATTTGTAACTAAACCTAGGAATGGATAAAAAAAGCAAGTGGTATTTTCTATCATTGAGCTTTAGGAGATTAGGATTGCTGTGTTTTAAATTATCACTTTTTTTTTCCTTGAAGAGATTTAAAGAGTGTTTATGTAGGAAAGGTTGATGGGGTTAAAAATCATTATAAAATTTTGTCAATATTTCACATTAATACCTTTGCACTCTGCAAATACTAAGTATGACTCACCTATTCTTTTTCTCACTCATTACTAATTCAAGTTTCATTCACTAAAGTGCTTACTTAGGCTCAATAATAGAACATTATTTGATTTTCTCCATGGACTTGTTCCAAGTTCTGGTTTTAAAAAAAAATTGAAAGCTCCCTAGAATACGGTGTTACTTGACATTAAGGAAGTTATTAACTTGATCTAAGTCCTTACACCACCACCTCGATTTGCTACAGAAAAAAAAACTGGAGGAACAGAATTTTAAAAAATGAAACAAACTGATTATAATACTCCCATGGTCCACATCAGCGGTTTTGCAAGCTTTTCTTACTCTTTCTGCTAATTGTGTATCATTTCAATTCTATGTCTAGTCAGAGATAACAAAATCCTAGGAAAGATGCGTGTTTTATTTTCCTTTTTCAAATATCAGAATCAGGTTTGTCACCAGCATCTGCCATGGAATTTGTAAACTTAGCAGCAGCAGTTGAACGCAATATATAATATAGAAGAAAAAAACTAACATAACAGTAAGTCATCATAAACAAATAAATTACAGTATATTGAATAGATTAAAAATTGTGCAAAAACAGAAATAATATATATTTAAAAAGTGAGGTAGTCTTCATGGGTTCAATGTCCATTTAGGAATAAGATGGGAGAGGAGAATAAGCTGTATCTGAATCTCTGAGTGTGTGCCTTCAGGCTTCTGTATCTCCTTCCTGATGGTAACAGTGAGAAAAAGTCATGCCCTGGGTGCTGGAGGTCCTTAACAATGGACACTGAGACACCACTCCTTGAAGATGTCCTGGGTAGTTTGTAGGCTAGTTTGCAAAATGGAGCTAACTCAGTTTACAATCCTCTGCAGCTTCCTTTGGTCCTGTGCAGTAGCCACTCCACCCCCCTCCACATACCAGTTAGACATGTATGGGATGACCTTTCTGCACAAGATTATATGTCTATCCAACTGATAGTCCTATAATGAAGGTAAGCGAAATAACTAGTTCACACTTTAACATTCAAAGTAAAAAGCAGACATACTTGCATCTATAAATAAGGCTTGTAATATCTGGTTTTAACTCAGAATAAATAAAGCCGCACTCACAAAGACCTTGGTGGAAAATTATTTTATTTTCCCAATTGATAAACCAGCCATGAATGCCAAACCGCAGAGCATCGGATATAGGTACAGCTTCAAAATTCTTGTACCCAGAAAAGAAACACAATCTCATTCATGCATAAGATGGTCAGTGGTGTGAGGGAGGTGAAAAAGGCCAGGAGAGGACAAGTGCAATAAGGCAGAAGAGAGATGTTTGTAATAATCAAAAAGAAAATTAAGTTTCCATCAAAGCTAATCAACCAAAAAAGCAATCCAAAAAAAAAAGTTCATGAGAAATTTAGAGATTTCATTGACCTGTGAGTGGTGTAAATGCATCACTTTCTAACATGGGAAGTAGTTGAAGCCAATAGTATAGAAACATTTAAAAAGGGGCCATGCTAGCATAAGAAGGAGAAAGGAACAGTGCTATATGTTTTGTAGATTTGAACTGGAAAATATAGAATGTAGGTTGGGTGGAGCTTTTACAGGTAAAATGGTGGACTGATTAAATTGGAATAGACTGGCTAAAAACAGTATTGAAAAGGTTACTTTGGGAAACAAGTGTTAGAGGAAATCCAGTCACTGCCAAATTGTGGTACACTTTTTTCTGGACAAACCTGCTTCTCATCATTTTTTTAAATATCAAGTTTTTAAAAATATCAAATATCATGTTGGAGTGATGTTATGTTCAAATATTTAGGAAAAAGACAAAGAAATTACAGAAAATAGAATGAAGACAACCAGAGTTCATACTTATATAGTCTTCAATGATTCAGATGCCCCTGGACACTGCACTGAAGAATTATAAATTGAAATTTGACTTTAAGACACAGAAAGAACCAAGCTATGAAGAAAACTAAAACAGAAAAAATGAGGGGAAACTCTCAATAAGTCTGACAGCATTTGAAATGATCATCCATCTGAAATATCAAGGTCCTGAAACATCAACTCTGTTTCTATCTCTGTAGTTGCAACCTGACCTGTTGAATGTTTCCCAGCATTTTATGTCTTTATTTTAGATTTACAGCATCTGAAGCTTGTTGCTGATCAGGAAGGAAATATTGGGCTAGCTGACTAAATGAAAGGTTTAAAGGAGCATGGTAAAGGAAAAGAGGTGAACAATTTCAAAGACAGGTTCTTGGCAGCTGTATACATAATTGCAGTGTAGAAGTAATTAAGTTCAGAGAAGCTTGGCTCCATGTAGAACAAGGTAGCCTGCTAAGTGGCAAACTGTCCACCATCCTATTCATTCATTCCCTCAAACCCACACATGCAGTGACAATTGTGGGTGCCATCTAGAAAATGTACAATTACTCACATGGAAACATGACTCTCTGCAGGCCCACTCCTAGTCAGGCAGCCATTTGACTCTAAGGTTGCTGTTGTCACTGGATCTAAAACCTGTAACTCAACAGAAATCTGCAAGTATCTTTATCAGGAAGACTGTAAAAATGTCGCAAAATTACAAGAAATTCTAATTTCTAATTTTACTCATGTTGCAGTCACATACGTACTCCAAGCCTTTGAGGACAACCTTAATGTACACATCAACTTACTACTATATGAGATTGAAAACAGAGATCTTTTATGAGGTTTAAAAATATCCTTTTTCTGCAGAACCTTCCTAACATTGAGTAAATCACCAATGGATTTATGAGCAATGAAATATTTTTAGGATCTAGTTATTGAAGGAAACATTGTGCACTGTATATACAGCATACATTTATGAAGTGATCTACCTCACATGCTCTGACCTTTGAAACAATGTTTTACCCAGCTTCCACAATTTATTTCAACTTTATTGCCTTCAATAAAGAATGTTCTGTTTACAGCTCCACTTATTTATGTCAGCAACACAAAGGGATCTATAGACACTGCACACGGCATTCAATTTTCTGCACAGTAAGTTTCCTAAAAGAGCAAAGCAATACTGACCAGATTAAGTGCTTTAGTGATGTTGATTAAGGGATGTTAGCCCAAGCCCTTGTAAGAACTTGCACTCCTTTTGAAACAATGCCACAAAATGTTTAGCATCCATCTATGAAGCAAGTCAAGCCTTTGATTTAACATTCTATCTGAAAGAATGTGCCTCCAACTGTACAGTAGTCTGTCAGTCCTGTGATTCATGTGCAAAAAACTTTGCGCCCTGCTTCCAGCATGACACTTGAACTTATGATCTTCAAACCAAAAATGAGGACATAGTATTGAGCTCTGGATAAAACCATGGAGCTGACAAAGCAAAGTAGTCATACCTTTTACTTGAGAATGAGCTGCCACACAAATGTTACTGGTTTAATTGATGTTGTGTATAAGACAAGATGTGGAAATTCTGTGGGAGATTCTTTGAATTTTTTTTCTGGTAATCGGCAAAATATGTAATGCAACAGGAGAATCAATGTGAAATAGTAAAAATGGACAATTAGGTGTATCTGAAAGATTTCCACTATAAGTCATGATAATTCATTAGAAAAATACTTCATATTGCCAAGAAAATATAATCAATCAACATTTTATATTTATACAATTTTTGCTATCACTGAACTGTTCTATAAGCTTCTCATTTATTATCAAATAGTTAAATTATTATTTTATGTAAATTGCACTGATAATACTTAATTCTATTTATCTTACTCCAAAAGAGTAGTGAATTACTCTGTACATTCTTCCTTCAAATTATCAGTCTATTACTCTTGTTTGGCTTTCCAATGCTGATATCCAACAGGGTTTAACAATGGGAAAATATTACAATATTTACTCTTCTCTTTACGAAGAATGCAGATATCACACACATGGGCTTCTTGCCCTCACAGACATGGATCAAATATATTCCTTAACTGATAATTTCACTGGAAATTATATTGATTCATGTAGGTTAGTACCATCTTCAAATTCTGAATCCAGAAGCTGACTGCAATGGTAAGAACAAAATGCACGTCATGTTGTCAGACATGCCTTATACCAACATAAAACTAGAATCTCTCCCTCCTTCCCATCTTACAATGTTAAAATATATACTGAAGATAAAATGCCACAAGTTAAAGAACATCAGATTTCTCCTGTTGAGTAGTTGAGTGCAAGGACCATCCTGAACCTCAAGTGAACACATTGATGAAGTCTATGACCTTGGTCTCCAGGTATGTTGCACACGCATCATTTGCAAACTGTAGGCTGACCACTGAGGTTCAAGTGACCTTGGTTTTGGAGTTCGAAGCCACTGAACCGGAATGGAAGCAAGCCATCATTGTCTCTGAAGATGCCTACCTCCAGCAATGGTAAATCGCAAACCACTTAAATTTAGAAAGAAATGTACATTAATGCAACATCTTTCACAGTCAAAAGACATTCTAAAGGCTTTACAACAAATGAAGTTCCCTTTGAAATGCTGATACTATGATCACGCAGGAAAGGTCAAGAACAATTTTGTATAAGGCAAGATCCCGATTGAAGGAGACTTATAGACAGAGGTACAAGAGATAACTCTGACACTCTTCAGGATTGCATCATGGTATCTTTTATGCTCACCAAATTGAACAGTTGGATTCTTGGGTTCATTCTTGTTGTAGTGTAACTCTGTCCCTCTCCTCACAACTAATGTCCATCCCCAAACCCAATCCCAATGAGCCAATACTTATTTCTGCTGAAGTCATTGATGTGATCAGAAACTCGCCTTCTGCTTCAGCAGACAAAGACAGCTACAATAAGAACACAAGTAACCAGCATGAAAGAAAGTTTCTTGATTACAAATCATTACTAGATTCTGAAACTGGTATTTCTGCAAATTAACCAACACTCTCAATTACTTTGAATACGTACAACACTGCTTCTTACTACATTTATATCTGCAGTTATCAGATGTTTCCAAAACAAAACCATATTTTAATCCTTTCACCATTACCAAAATAAGCTTTTAATGAACATTATGTACAGAAAACCTAAACAGGCGATATGTTTTTTATATATTAGTTATGCATAGTTTCATTTATGATGCCCAGCAGACTAGTGAAAGAATAATCCACCATACAGTTAAACATACCAAGACCTTTTATAGGAGCTCATCAAGTAAAATATGACATCAAGGCATAGAAAACCAGAGAGATGAACAACAGCTGTGAAAGATGAAAAATGATGCTGAGCAAGAAGCAAGAATTAAAGTAAAGTGAAAAGGATGTGGCATTAAAGGATTGCAAATGATGAAGAAGTTTATTGGAACAAGGGTCTGGTGAAGTAATGAAAAGCTTTGAAAACAAGTTTGGGATTTTTAACATCAAAGTTGCTCATTTTATGGGAACCAGTGCAGGGCAAATGAACACAGGGACAGGAGAGGAATAGAACTTTGGGGGATGAGATTTAGGACATCAGTCTAAATACAAAATAGTTCAAAGTTCATCAATACTCTGTCTAGTTGACTTTCAGGTTTTTATTAATTTGCCTGATGCATCAGAATAAAGGAGTGTTCAAGAGATCAGTCTTAATTACAGCTGACAACTAGCTTCAGCTGAGTTGATTAGAAAATATCACATCTGCCATCTTGGTGATCACTAATTACAATTAGCTTGTTAAGTGATCCATGCGAGCAAACCTTACCTCTTGCTGGATTTGTTAACAAATACTCAAGTAACAGCATAAATTGCTTTGTGCCCACATGTCAGTGCTTGTCCCACTTCTCGAGGAACATGATGCTTTTTTTTGTTTTGGTAGTCTGAGGGACACATATCTGAAAAGTCACATTTATATAAATGTGAATTAGCAAGCATCATTCAGGGCAATTTTGCCATGACATGAGAGATAAAAGCATTAAATTCACAATTAACCATTTAGTTTGAGTGCTGTTGATCAGATTCAAATCAAGCAGGATAACCAATGTTCCCATGCTTTCAGCTGCAGGCATCCAAAGTTCCAGAATTCCCTTTTGCAAATTTTTCAGTCTCTTTCCTTTTTAAGATAAATTTATTCTTTGATTAACCATTTAGTTTCCTGCCCTAAAATTTCTGTGTGTGTTTGTTTGTTTGTTTGTTTGTTAATCTCCTGGGATGCCTCTTGGGATATTTTCACTCTTCATCCTTTTAATAACGAGGTGTTTTGATTCCCCTGAATCTCAGGTGAGGCACTGATGCAATAAACTTTAAAACATGATGATAGAGCAGTACCTCTGCAATTTAACCATATCCTTTCATAGCCCTCAATTTTGTTCGCAGTCCTCATCTTCTGAAACCTTAATTTCAGCTGTAGTAAGCCAGAGTTATGAACATTTAGATTTCTCAGAAAGTATTCCCATGGCTTTGTGCTATGAAAAGTATTGCATAAATGGTCAAGCCTCAAAGAGAGGCTAATCCCTTTCATGAGATGACCATCAGCTATCACTGTACTTGTAGTTGAAGCAACTGGTGATTCTTGCAGCTTTGAGCATGTAAGTGGACATGGGCAGTCAGGCTGATAGACCCAATTGTAATTAAAGCTGTTAACAGTTGAAAGCATCACCACCACTACTTCAGTTTAGTTTAAGGCATCAAAGGAAATTGATAAAAAGGAAAGTTGCTAACTCAATATACAACAATAATAATTTGCTATAATATATTGGCAGAAGATAAAGAAAAGGCATTTCTTCTGGACAGTAAAAATAGGATACAATAACAGGAACAAATTATAGTTTTCTCCACAACCCAGGGCAGGACTCAGCTACCTTCCTTTGCAACTGACTGAGTTTTTGGATAAAATGTTTACTAGTGTTACAAATGTGGAGCAACTCTGAGGGGCCGAAGGGTGCAAAGTCGCCCCTTCCTTTTTGAGAATCGCAGGATCGCTATTATTTCGGGTCTGAGACCCAGGAAATGAGAGAGATACACATCATGTCAATAATGAGATAGAGAGAGAGAGAGAGAGAGAGAGAGAGAGATGCAGAATACACAACAAGGTCGAATGTCTCCTGACATAAGTGGAACGGAACCACTGATTACTGCTATTGTCTCTTGGAGAAGGAATTGTGTATTGTGTACTGTACTATTCATTGAAACCCCTCAGGGGACAACCAGAGTGGTCTGGTTGAGGAATTGCATCATCCCAACCTGAATGACATCTGAGACCCCGTGAGTGAGGATAAAAGATGGGTCTGGGGAACACCCCTGAGACACACCAGGAGAAATGCCAGAAATCCAATGACAGCGTTTTATAGCGAAGCCGGTGTGAACTCGTGTGTGTGTCCTCCCTTGCCTGGGTGGCAGGCTCATCACGGAAGAACGGTTTAGCTAAAGGAGAGGTAACACTTGAACTGCCACAACAATGAGACACCAACGGATCGAAATCATAAAGGAAGGTTGGCAAAACACTTAGCAGTAACTGTTCCCATTCTTCTATCTCTCTCTCTCTCTCTCCAACAATTGCAACACAACGACAAACAAACGATGGCAGTCTGTGTGAACTGAAGCGAACTTTATATTTCCATCGGACAATTCATTATCCCCTAGACAACGATAGAGCTTATTTCTTATTATTATACCTGCACTTTTAGATTTAGTATTGATGACGTATATTATCTGTATATTTGCATTGATACTATTTTTGTGTATTTTTACTAATAAATACTGTTAAAAATAGTATCACCAGACTCCAACGGACGCCTCTATCTTTGCTGGTAAGTAACCCAGGGTTCGTAACACTGGAAATTGCCTAAGGAAATATGGCAAACATAAACAGACAGACAGAAGTATGAAATGCTTTCACACTTCTGGAAATTAAAAGTTTCTAAGGCATGTAGCAGAATTGATATCTATACATCAACAACACACTTCTGAACTCAGCAAGAGTTGATCAAAGAGTTTTCAGAACTCTTGATTATACTTGAAAAACATGGTTCAGATCCTTAAGACCTCCTTTACATCTAAACAACCACTTTCCACTATCTCAATCAACAGAAACGAATTCTAAGTGAAAGCTCTCAGCAAGATTGTGATAACATATTAAGAGCATTTCTTTTTAATATAAATGTATAACTGACCTAATTATTCAGAAGCAGAACAAATAAGAAAATACTGTTTGTAGCACAATCTAACTGGAGCCAAATGCATTTTTAAAAGGATTTGCCCAAAGTTCAATCCACAGTACTTTAAAGCAAATAAAGTAATTTGAAGTGCAGTTGATTTACTGTAGAAAAGCAGGCTATATCACATCCAATTTTCCCACAACATCCAGCCGAGGAATAAGTGGGTAAAGATAATTCCTCTGCTCTTCTTCAGAATAGCATTGTTTCCTTTATATCAATCTGAAACACCAAATGGTGCCTTGTATTTAGAGCTGGTGTGAGCAATTTATTAAATACTTGTTATAGTGTCATACTCCCCTATTCTGATGAATACAAAAATATTTAAATGTTATCATTTTATTCAATATCTAAATATTAACATCACTGGACAGGATAGCATTTATTGCCTATCCAGAGTTATCTTTGAACTGACAGATCCTTTTATGCCATTTCAAAAGTTGATAATTAACCATATTGCTTTATTGCTAGATATTTTATGAGAAATATGGAAAATTTGTGATGCAGTATTTTGCCATAAATCCATGCTTGTTTATACAGAAGAACATGAAAGTGGTCTTTATCCCGACTACAACAGTGTCCAATTGTACACTAGTGCAGAAGACTCGTTCAGGGAGTTGCTCAGAAGCAAACAGACAACTGCTTTCCATGTTCCAGGGATCTGGCCACTGAAAGGGCATAAGCAAACCAAATGTGCTTTTATAACATACTCTGTCATTTTACAGGCACAATTAGGAATACCAGTATTTTTTATTTGACATTCACTGAATTAATTAACAAACTTAAATATCTTTTGCCATTGTGGGAGCTGAACTCAGTCCTTGCAATGATTACTTCAAGATTCTGATTATGAGAGTAATGTGTTTTGCTACTATACCCCCTCTGCATGTACCATCTCCATCAGGTCAGACCTTGAAAAGTTTCCCAACATTCATGAGAACAAATGCACTGAACATGCCATTCCCCAAAAGACCCAAGAAAAATTCTTTCTATTCAATTTGAGTCAATGAAAAGCAAATTCAGATGGAGTAAGTGTCCTTTAAATGAATGAAAATGAACTTTCTTGAATCAAATTCCATTTCTGGTAAGGACTCATCACCATCCTTCAATTCATGTTGTCTGCTCCTCTTGTCAAGCTAAGAAAAAAAACCACAATCAGTTTCAGTACCCTAGGGCCATTCCATTTCTCAGAGTAATATTCTGAGCAGCTCACTGATCGCTCAGTGATACACACCACAACGGTAATGCTATCACCAGGCACATTCGCCATGATGGGGGCTTTGAAATTATGGAATCGAGTTAGACCTGCTGGAGCCGCACGATGAAAACCCAATTAATATTTTCATTTTTTCTGAATTTCCAAAGGATTCACTTAGTTTCAAATTAATGAATAAATGGAAAAAGATCCAGCTCCCTTTCAATTTGTTTTTGTTTTATTGTCACTCAGGCAAGATTATCCCTGGAGTGCTATGTTAATCAAAATGTGAACGTGCCTGGTCTAGAATGTGTATGCTAATTATTTAATCAATGAGATTTACTGTAAATAAATTTGATACGATGAAAACCAGTCATTTGTCACGGTCGGTCCATGGTAGCAGAAACATCTCTTGCCCCATCACGGTGAGAACCAGCATCCACCCCCAGGGCTTTGTGCTCAGCCAGGTATTGTTCACACTGCTGATGCATTACTGCACTGCTAAATCCAGTTCAAACCAAATTATCAAGTTTGCTGATGACACAACAGCGGCCAACCTCATCAACAATGATGATGAGACAGCAGACAGAGAGGAGGTAGAGCAGCTGGGAAGAATGGTGCAAGCACAACAACTTGAGTCTCAACATAGACAAAACCAAAGAGATGACTGTGGACTTTAGGAAGGTGAAAACTGACCACTCCTCAATGCACATACACGGTCCCTCTGTGGAGAGAATTAGAAGCACCAAGTTTCTTGGTCCTTCAACACCACCTCTTTGCTCAAGAAAACACAGCAGCATCTTCACCTCCTGAAGAGACTGAGGCAAGTGAGGCTGTCTCCCCAACCAATTTTTATAGGGTACCCTTGAAAGAGACTGGTACGGGAATTGTAAGGCAACTGATTGCAAGTCCCTAAAAAGGATTGTGAGGACTGCTGAGAAGATCATCAAGGTCTCTCTTCCATAATTCAATGATATTTATCAGGAATGCTGCACATGCATGGTGTAAGCACTGTCAATAATTCATTCCATCCGTCCAACCATCTCTTTGATGCCCCTACCATCAGGCAAAAAGTACTGTGAGAATAGAACAACAACTGATTGGAACAGAAACAGCTTCCCCGTGCCCCCCCCAGTCTGTAAGACTGCTGAACTCCCTGCCAACACCTAGGTCTCATCAAGCATGAGGTGCCAGTAGCATTATTCTGTTTACATTTTAGCTTGTACCATAAATGCACCTTATTACATTAATTGACTAGGGTTAATATTTCTTTATGAGTTAGGTATTTGAGGTATATGTATTGTTTAGTGTACCTTGATGTGAAAGAACATTGTTTCATTTGGCAATATACATGTATGTAGCTGAATGATCATAAACTTAACTTGAACTTGAACCAGTCATTTAGCCTAACTGGTGAATGTATGTGCTCTGCAAGTCTTCCCTCATGCTGTTCTATCCAATCCATCAATAAAACCTATGATGATGCTTGACAGGGAGCCAGGGTTAGCCTGCAAGCGGATGTGTTATTGGTGAAAAAGATTGATCTGAGAGAAAGGCATCAGAACTTTGGATTGCTTCAAATTTATGGAGAGTTGGGTGAGGGTGCTGATTAAAGTGACAGATCTGGAAAATGAGAGTTTCAGCAGCAAAATAGAAACAAAATCAGGCAATGTTTGGAAGTTAGAAATAAATGGAGAGTCATTCAACAGATGCATGGTCTGAAGCTTACTTCGGTGTCAAATGTGTCACAAAGGATTTGAAAGTCTCTAAGGTACCACTCTCAACTACGCAACTAGGTAGTTTATTCCGTGTCCCCAACTCACTACGGAAAGAAATGCTTCCTGATGTTAGACTGAAATCTCCCTTTAACCAGTCTCCTTCTATGGCCTCATGTCCTCTTTGATGGATTAATTTTTGAGTTAGCAGCTGACATCCACCTTACTTGTACCATTAATGATTTTGAACAATTCGATCATGTCTCCTCTCATTCTACATCAGCGTAGGCTAAAAAGACTAAATTCTTTCAATTTTTCTCCATAGCTCATACCCTGCAGACCTGGAATGAGTGTCATCACCCTTCACTGAACTCTGTCCAGTGCCTCCCAATCCCCACGTCCCTCATAAAATATGCAGACCAAAATTGTACACAGTACTCAAGGTGCGGCCCCGTGAGCATATTGTACAGTTTAAGGAGAATGTCTCTTGACTTGACTTCCACTGAGCGCATTATATAGCCCAACATTCCATTAGACTTCCTCATCACTTCCATGCACTCTCTAGTGATGAATCTACCAGGACGTACAAATCCTTCTCATACAGTGCACCTTCTAATGCAAGAACCCCCAATGTATATTTATGTCTAATATTTCTACTTCCTAGATGTAATATCTTACATCAAATTTCATCTACCATTTATCTGCCCACATCTGGATTTTGTTTTGCATTGATTCTGTTGCTTGAATGTTATCAGCCCTTCCCCTTAATTTTGTGTCATCTGCAAACTTTAGTATTTCCAAAAAAAAAAGCATGAAATTAATAGCTTGGGACCAGAGTTTGTGAAGGGAATTGAAGTCAGCATCTTTGTCCTTCCTAAACTTAAGTACAACATGGCAGACACACTGTCCTTTAATACATTTAGTATTGAAGTCCTAAGTAGTCCTTTAATGCTAAATATATTAAAAGTGGTGAGATGATTTTATTCAAATTTCAGCAAGTAAGGTTTTCAGATCAACAGATATGGAGATACAGCTTGTAACACAGACATCCCACCTCTCCCAGAAGTTCCGGGAGTCTCCTGAATATTGATAGCGGTGAAGAGGAAGAGGAAGAGCGAGAGCAAGAGGGAGTATCCTGATTGGTCTCTCTTTGTGCTAAGTCGACCTATCAGTTTTCTCTGTGGGCAGACTTTACAGTTGAGCTTATTTAAAATAGCTGGCTAGCAGCTAAGGAGCTACTCTATTGATGTCTTATGTGATGTGGTCAAACTCCCTGTGGACTTGCTTAAAGTGGTAATAGAATATAAAAAAAAAACAACTCCATGACAATATAAGCACATATTTTAATGTCACATTTTCTGCATATACCCAGATTGGTTTACAGATTAAACAAAATCACTAAAAGTATTACACACACCCTTGGAGGTCGACCGGGGGGTGGGGGGAGGCATATGGGGTTGCAGGGGGCTGGAGTGCTACCTCCCTGAAATGGTGGTGCTACCTCCTTGAAATGAATTTTAGCAGGATGGGATGTCTGTATACCACATCCCTCACAGAAACTAGTCTTCAAACACTTTGCCCCACCGTATATGCTATCAAGAAACAACTGACAACAATGAATTCTGCAGGGTCTGTGAAGCCAGACTACACCCTAACTGAAGACCCTTGTTCCACAGCAAGCTATTTCTCTAGCCAAGCAGTTCCTGACAATTGTTATACTACCATCTAACTATGAAAGTGGAAATTGTCCAAATATGTCCTGTTCACAAAAAACAAGAAATATCAAAACCACTTGATCAATGTCTAGTCCACTTCCAATCATAAACTGCCCGAATGGAAGCCATTATTCATAGTGCTTTTAAATGACACTCATTCTGTAATATCATTCCAACTGACATGCAGTTTGAGTTTCACCAGGACTACTCAGCTAAAAATCACAGTCATTATCCAAACATAGATTAGAGAGCTGAATTCTAGAGTTGAAATGAGAATGATTGTCCTTGATATCAAGGCAGTTTTAGAGATATGAATTAATAATACTGATATCCCAGGGAATGCACTGTAGTTCTGTGCTGTCAAAATCAATCCTACCCACATCAAAGAGCACAGGAGGTGTATCCATTCGGGTTACCCAGAGAAATCAGTGGTAGCAAACGTTGCATTCACAATGGCCATAGGATTGACTAAGTCATGCCAATGGCTCTTGGTATCACCTGGTAAAGGAAGCCATTGAAATAAAACTAAAGTAAAAGAATTTTGACAAAGACAAAGGTCTCACTCTAAGTAAGAACGGGACTTTGATTGTAAATAAGGTGGAAGAGTGGAAACCTGATTGGATGAGAACTAAACAATCAGAAGGGATGGATGATAGAGGTATAAATACCACCAGACTGGACAACTTACCAGCTGTTACTGCAGTGTATAAAATCCACAATAAGCACTGCAGTTATCCACCAAGACTATCTGATGACCCCTCAGCTACCAATATGGACAATGGTGGCAGCCACATGAGGTCCTACAGGTTCCTCTCTGAGTTGCACAGCATCCTGGCTTTAAACTACTCAATCTCACCATTCCTTCATTGTTAATGGTTTAAATTGTGGAAATGCCTCCACTTGATTAATGGACAGAACATCAGTTTAACATTTCAGCAGAAAGTGGGTATCTCTGACAGAGGCACTCCCACTATGCCCTACTTCACCAGAAGGATTACAACAGTTCAAAGAAGATGGCTCACCTCCATCTCTTCAAGGGGAATTAAGCTTACACAGTAATGCTGTCTTTGTCAGCAATAACCACATTCTGAAATGAATAAATAAAAAGACAGTCAAGCCTAGCAGACATTATGGCAGCTGGGCCATAAGCAACCAAATCATTTTGACAAGGGAACATTTTAAAACAGAAATACATTTCTTGCACAAAAATAAAGTTAGTTCACATTATTCACTTATACACGTGAAGCAATCTGGATGGCCCTCCCATCACTCCGCTTCCTTCTCAGCACAGGCGTTACATTTTCTCCAATGATAAATCTATGACAATGGCCAAAGACACTCCTCAAGGGTTATGTGTGGGTTCAATCATGGCACTCTCTGACTTAAATCACAAGGTTATGGTTTCAAAGGTTCATTTATTATCAAAGTGTACAATTCTGAAATTTTTCTTCTCCAGATAGCCACAAAAAACAGCATGATCATGAACCTCCCAAATCCCTCCTCCCCGCACAAAAAATCAACAATAATGGAACAGGCACATTGACCCCAAAGTCCCCCTCACTGCCCACACAAAAATGAGAAAGACTGGTCAAAAAACACAGAATATAAAAAACTATAAGACTGGAAAAAAGTCTATAGTCCAAGTCCAAAGTGCAGTGCGGGTAGGTGGAACTAGGTGAGATTAAGAGTTCACCTACATTGTCCTAGTCTCCTACATCGGAGTCTCGGCCCTGAAACGTTGACCCTTTATTCCACTCCATAGGTGCTGCTTGACCTAATGAGTTCCTCCAGAATTTCATGTATGCTGCTCTGGATTTCCAGCATCTGCAGAATTTCACATGTCATTGATTCTGAAGCACCATTGGAACATTTGGAGAGAAGCTGTAGAATTGTAAGTGTATTCCTTCCTTATCTGCTGTTAGCCTCAAAGACAGGAAAGCTTAATTAATTCTGGATTTAAACAATACACTTGATGCATGTACAACAGATTCCAATGGGGCTTATCTGAAAGTAAAGTATTTATTGCTGTTGCTGACTGTTAACAAGGACAAAATTGGAAGACAAGACTATGAAACGTGATAAGTGAATGCAAATGTATATTTGCATTAACAACAATGATTATGGTGTTATTGTATTTCTAAAGATATATTCAGATACTCAGAAAAATAAAGAATAAATGTTCAAGAGGGTAGTTGGCTACTATTTCAGAAATGTATTCTCTTCCATGAGGATGAAGCTGTAAGCATCTCTGTGTTAACTATTCTGCAGAAAGTTATAAGTTAAACTCCAAGCATTCATCTGGATTTATTGCCTGGAGAAATGAACAATGCAGTGGAGAAAATTAGGCAGCAACATTTCTAAGCTGCTGCAAAAAAAAATGAAGAGCTGCTCTCAGTGTCTGTGGTTGCAAAGGAAGTAGAATGGTTCATAAATCTCTTGGGTGGTATGTAAGTGTGAAGAACAAGGGCCAACTGTATAATGATGAATCAGGCCTATGCACATCACGAAAGCTGTGATAACTGACATTTTTTTTTAAAGTCACACATGTGTTCCAGTATAACTAGTCAAATTTCTAAACTAGTCATTATCAAGGGTGGCAAAGTGTCAGATTTCAAAACCACTTTTCATGAAATGTTTTTATCCCCAGCTGCCTCCACCATATCGATCAGTCAAATACTAACCATATTTTCAGAATGGCTATGTCTGGTGGTACGAAAACAAGCAAGAGGAAGTGCATTTGTCATCAGCTTGAGAAGTGTGTGGCAATTAGAAGGAATGAAGCTGTAGGCAACTTGAAGTGCCCAAACATAGTTAACAGGTTTTCCAAGACTGACTACTATGTGAAAATATCAGTGAAATTGATGTACTGCGCAGTAATAGAACAATGAGCGATACAACTCAGGAGTCCATTCTATCTATCGTACCTCTGCCAACTTCTTGAAAAAACTATTCAATCAGTTCTTGTCTTTGGTTCTTTTCACATAACCCTGCACATTTATAGTCTTAATCCACAATGTAAAACACATAACTGACAACAATTTCAATGTCTACAGGAAAAAACAACTTTGTGAAAACCCAGGCGTTATTAAAGTCATCTCTTTTCTGACATACTAGTGCTTTTCTTTTCCCAAACCAACAAGACTGGGCTGAATAACCTCATCACACCAAGGTAGGATTGCGAATGGCTTAATCTTAGTAATTTCTTCCCCAGAGAGCAAAAATAGTCAAATGTCAATCACAAACACTATCCATTATAATCTTCACAATAAATAGAGGATCCTGCTCATTTGCATGGTACATTGACAATATTCACTCTTCACGCAGACATAAAGAACTCTTGTGCAGATCAAGATAGCAGAAGATTAGTGGTGCTATACAGCTACCTTCACCTTGTACCCTGCTTCAAGGATAAAAGCTCTTCCAAAAAGTAGAACATAAATGATGGGCTATAGAGTATGGAGATTATGCATTCCCTTCCTTAATTTGTAAACCTAACAATTATTGCACTTTTACTTAGGAATAGCTTTTGGGCCAAACCAAAATAGACACATGACATACAATATTTCCCCGAAGAAGTCAACTGGAGGATATGAGTTCGCATACAATATAATTTATTTCTTTAGCTGCTATCTTCAGTGAGAGTTTTCTGCAAGTTGACCTAAAGACAATATGATCTCAAGTGAGCTGGGTGCAATCCTGACATTCAGTGCTATCTATGTGGAGTTTGCATGTTCTTCCTGTGATTGCATGGGCTGCTCCTGTTTTCTTGCAAGTAACAAAGACATACAAGTTGCTAAGTGAATTGGCCACTGTAAATTGCCCCTACTGTGTAAGTGAATGGTAGAATCTGATGGGATTGATGGGAACGTAGGGAGAATTAAACAGGATCAGTGTAGCACAAGCATAAAGGCAACAGCTTCATTTAACCACTTAAAAAGTAACAGTCAGTTTCTTTCTTTCATGTTCTTTCAAATTTGGACACTTGATCATTCTGCTAATACAACCATGCAACAGAATACTGTAGCAAGGTATTTCATTTAAAGGTCTTGGGCTGAAATGTCAACTGTTTATTCCCTTCCATACATTGGTGTGTGGTGCTCAGTATTTTCAACATCTGCAGACACTTGTGATTATCATTGTGTCTTCTCCAGGTAAAGAACCATCAACTGATACCAAAGGAATGACGCACAATGGAGGCTAATTAGCTCAGCATGTTTGCTCAAACTCTTTGCCAGATTTTCTAAGTTGGATACAGATTCTTCTTTCCCACAAAATGTGACATGTCTCTGCACACTCTGGTTTTCACTATTGTACTTTTTTGAGCTAATTTATTTCAAGGGATTAGAATGACCATTTGAAATTAAATGTTTAAACCAATATAGCCAGACCAAATAAAAACAATTGATTTTGTTCTTTCTGTGGTCTTGTTACAGTTTTAAGGTTAATAGAATGCAATCACTTATTACAATAGACTATTCTGCTCAATTTTCTCTTTTAAATAGGAACATGGACATCAGCTTACAGGCAGCTTTCACAGATTTCAACAGTTCCTTGTGCATATTCAGGGACAGGATTAACTGTTGCAATGCAGTTTATTCCCACTGTCCCCATTTTATTTATAAAGAGCAATTGGAAAATCATTTTACATTGAAAACATCATTTTGAACTCTGCTCCTTGGAGTTAAGCCTTCTCCACCAAACCAAACTGTGTAAAGTAGAATCAATATAGCTAAAGAAGTTGTATTTATATTCTTTGGAGTTCAGAAGAAAAACCAATGCTTTCATGAAACATAGTAGAATCCGATGGATCATGACACTGCAGATGATTTGGGAGAATATTGAATGAGGGGTCATGATTACAACGTTAGGGATGGTCATTTAATATTGAGGTGCAAATGAACTAATTCTTGCAGAGGGTAGTGAATTTCTGCAATTCCCTGCATCAGAGGAGGTGTGGGGTCAATCAACCATGATCATTATGAATGGAGGGCAGGCTTGAGAAACTAACTAGCCAAGTCCTCTTCTTATTTTCTTATGTTCTTTCTAACCTACTTTCCTCCATTTAGGTTTGTCACAGTAAATGTGCACTTCAGTCTAGAGGCAAGAGAAAATCCCAATATGATCAGGAAAAGACCACGGGGAAAAATGGATGGGACGATGAAATAAGCGTAATGACTGAGAGAGAAGTTTCGGCAAGAGGCTTTTGACTACCTGAAATGCTACAATTAAAGAAATAGGAAAAGAATAAGGCCATGTAGTCCTTCACATTTTCTCTATTACTCAATTAGATGATGGGTTGAAAGTTCTAACTCAACTCTCCCACCCTATTCCAAAATCTCTATATTTCCTTAGATTAGAATTTCACTGAAAACAAAATTGAAAAACAAAACTAAATGGATAGGCGTGAGTAAAACAAAGGACTGGGCTACTGATTCCATGACAGATGGAGGGATTTTACATCTAAGGAATAGAACTGTGAAACAGCAACCAAATATCCTCTGTGAATTCAGAAGAAAACGTAGGCAATAAGTCTATTATCAAGACAGTGAAAAAAATACAATGATATCTTTAAAAAAAAGACAAACAATAATAGCTTCAAATCAGAAAGGAACACTGAAATATGGGGCAAAAGGAGCAAAACAGGAAATAGGGGGAAACACCTAAAGCTTGTTAAAATCAGCTTTCAGATTTGTCAGCTGGCCAGGAGAATGATTTATACACAGCTCATACACCAGGCTGAAACACTGGGAAAGAACAAAACTGGCAAAGTGACCAAGGAAAGATGAAGCAATGAACCAGACACAAAAAATTCACATTTTGGATGGAACACATAAGTTTTAAAAAAGCCAAACCTCATTCAGTCGCAACAATGCACAGAAAACTGCAGTGTGAGCAGCAAATCATTATACACTTTGGAAGGGTTACTGGTAGATTGGCAAAATGAATCAAATACATTCCTGAACAATGGCACAGTAAAAATGCAGGAACTGTTGCATCTGCCAGCTTTACTAACATGAATGTCAAAGGAAGGGCAAGGCTATATCTTTAACATGTACGACTGGCAGACCTGAACATTAACAATCCTTGGCTGCCTTTTACATTGCTTGCTTATTGTGCTTATCTGACTATTTAATTGTGTACCATGTGTGACATCTGCTAATACTCTGTTTAGTTTAGACTTTGTTTACTTGTTTTCTTCTTACTGAGATGTTTAATACTGCTTTTTATTGTGTAGCCAAAATGAGCTTTCACACATTCAAAGGGAATTTTCGGACTAATTTTAAGCTTCCACCATTCTCAGCTGTGGCATGTGTGATAGCACTCTTGCTTCTGATGCTGAATAGTCCCAAATTCTGCCCTAAGCACATAATCTAGACTGCCCGCTCGGTTGAGTCATTCCCTCCATCACCAGACAGACAGACATACATTATTGATCCCGAGGGAAATTGGGTTTCGTTACAGTCGCACCAATCAAGAATAGTGTAGAAATATAGCAATATAAAACCATAAATAATTAAATAATACGTTAATTATGCCAAGTGGAAATAAGTCCAGGACCAGCCTATTGGCTCAGGGTGTCTGACACTCTGAGGGAGAAGTTGTAAAGTTTGATGGCCACAGGCAGGAATGACTTCCTATGACGCCCAGTGTTGCATCTCGGTGGAATGAGTCTCTGGCTGAATGAACTCCTGTGCCTAACCAGTACATTATGGAGTGGATGGGAGACATTATCCAAGATGGTATGCAACTTGGACAGCATCCTCTTTTCAGACACCACCATCAGAGAGTCCAGTTCCACCCCCACAATATCACTGGCCTTACGAATGAGTTTGTTGATTCTGTTGATGTCTGCTACCCTCAGCCTGCTGCCCCAGCACACAATAGCAAACATGATAGCACTGGCCACCACAGATTCATAGAACATACTCAGCATCGTCCGGCAGATGTTAAAGGACCTCAATCTCCTCAGGAAGTAGAGACGGCTACACCAATGCAATATCATGGCTACGTTGCCAGTGATGTTATCCGATGATATTTAATCTCTAAGTCTGACAGAGATGTTTAGTTTGGCTCCATACTTCCATCATCAGACACATCACTGGAGCCATCTGGGCACACAGAAGGAAATCTAACTGATGCTCTTCAGAAAAATGGCCACTGGCTGCTTATTAGCCAGCTATCAATTAACAGCAATAGCAATTTTTTTTTAGTCAAGCTACATCTTTAGATTAAGAGGCCCCAGTCCTAAAGTCTTTGTTAATAAATATTAAAAAGCAATTTTATACACCTACTAATAACTTTTTAACCTTTTGTGTTAGTTCAGGTATTCAAGTACTTAGAAGTCTAAGAAAGCTGGAGAAGTTTACAGAGATAGAGAGCTGAACCACAACAGCTTCCCAATATCATACCCCTCTTTTTCAACTTTAATTAAACTAACTAATGATACATTTCTCTAATAATAATAATATCGAAGATCAGGAGTATAATTTGTTTCCACATACTACTCAGGCACTAAGGCACTGCATGATTCAAAGTTCAAAGTAAACTTAATTAGCAAAGTACACATATATCACCATATTCAACCATGAGATTCATTTTCCTGCAGGCATACTCAGCAGCAATTCTATGGAATTGGAACTATTCTATTGAATAACATATAACTGAGTGATAAGATTTACAGCCATTGCTAGAATATTCAAAATACAGGTTCCATACATTGAATGAGATGCAGACAAATGCTGATGAGGTGGAAATTCGTCAAAAGCATTTGTACTAACTAAAGCTCTCGCCCAAGTTCTGCCTAACATTATGACTACTGGGCTGAATACCAGCCATGGTGTTTAATGATCACTCTGATTTATCTCATGCCACCAACCAAGTTCAACTTTTATCCCTCAATACTTGTCCAAAGTGTGGAGGGTGCATCCATTTTGTGCTGCTGTCAGATCAGTAGTGTGGAAAATGCAGAAAAAGATATTTCTTTCTAGATCAGTAAAAATGAGGAGAAAATGAATCGAAGGGTTTGAAAGGATACCTTCAGGTAAACAATCTGAGTATGTTCTTCAAAGTGTGGAATACTATTCACTCTTATCAAACAGGGTGGTTATGTGGGAGATTTGGTGCAACCATAAAACTGCTCTGTTTATAAGGTACAGATGGCAAACACCTAACTTAGCAAATTCTGAAACATTAATCTTTCTGAGCAATTTAAAATCTATATTTCATTCTGTATCTTATACATAATTGCCATGAATCAATGCAGCATTTGCTGACGAAGAGAGCAATTCCATCTGTTGCAGATCTCTTTTGATCAGTAACGCCCCTGTGAGCAGTTAAGGCTGACATGTGCAATGAACTGTCTAAACTGAATGACATTCAACTGAGCATTGATCTTGTCCACACAAAAAAAAGCAAATAATAACACAGGTTTGGATGGGGTCAGGAAAATTCATCAAGATTCCTGATTCAGCCACAGATAGTGTGCCCAAAATTCACTTAGCAATGAACATCTTGAAATATAAAAAATGCTGTAAACATTCAACACGTCAGTCAGCAACTTCAGAAAAAAGTAATAGGTGGTTCACTCCACTTCTTCACGTGCAATTGCTGTCTTATTTCTTGAGTATTTCCAGCATTTTCTGCTTTTATTTCAGATGTTCTGCATTAGCACTTCCACTGATTTTGATACACCATGGCAATCTGTTTCTAGAAACATGGACCCACATAAATCCACTCCCTTCAAGGGTGTAAGCAAGTGGCAACCAAAAACTGGTTACATATATTTCACAATATATAAGGATAATTCCCAATATTTTTGTCTTTTTTCAATGTACCCAGACTATGAACATTCAATGACTATTCATCCAACTAAAATCTTATGCCATTATTACCAGTGAAGGATTCAAAGCAAGGACATTGGCAACCACACAATTCTTCAGAACAACGTTAATATATAGCTCTTCTACGCAGCCCTGCCATCCAAATGATATCTTGCTGCAGCAATCACTCATTTAAATATGACAAGAAGTACATCCGATTAACTTCCTGTTGAGGAGCAATTTATTTCCAGCTACATCAAATGTATGTGTTTATTTCTTATCAGATTTTTCCATGGCATTTTCACAACCTGCTTGCATAAGATGTGAAAATAAAATAGAAAATCATGTTAAGGGATTTCTAAAAAGAAAAATGCAATTCCATTTCTTAGATTGTACTGGGTGATACTTCATCTAACAAGCATCTTAAAATTCTGCAGCAATTATGCATCCAGAAGTGAAATATATTGTCATGTGCCATTTAACAGTTTACAACAGAGAACCAAATCTGATTCCATGCTGCTTTGTAATACTGCAAACTATCTTTGCAGCTATAATTTTATTATTTATGTGTATTTTGCATCTTTTTCACAAAAATATGTAGCAAGAATTATTATGTAAGATCCATTCAACATTGGTAATGTGACCTGTTTTCTTTCCCAATGATATGATCTCAAATCTTCATGCTACAGCGGAAAGCATTATTAAAAATAAAAGTGTGAAGTATAATTAATTTTTATAAGTAGAGCGGTTAAATAACCATGAGCCCCTTACAATCACCACTTTAGGAAGCAGAGGAAGGTGAAAGATAAAAAATGAAATGGTAGTGTCAAAGTTAAGAGAAATAAGACTTCTTCCACAAGATATTGGCAAACTCAAGGCAAGAAAGAAAACTATAAATAAAATCTCAGAGAAAATCCACCTGCTGCTGGTTCTGCCATCACAGAACCAGCCAAGGGGTAAAAGACTGAGCAAAGCATCCCATCAATTCAAACAGAATGCTTCACTGTCAATGGATAGGTTTGGCTGTACAGACTGCAGGAACGTATACAGTAGCTCACTGCATACTTTGGAAATGCAGACTTAGGAAAGTCAACTCAATTAATTAAAAACAGCTTTTCTAATATACAGAATATCCTATCCCCTAATATTTGGAGGATTAAGTACTTGCTCTATATCTCATGCTTTGTTACTATCTCTTTGTGTCTGAAGAAGAAGGGCTATTGCCTTTCTGTTCCACATTCCGTAGTAATACTGTACACAGAATATCGAGATACTGGAGTGTGAATGTGCTTCAATTGCAACTGTATGTCAAAAGAATGTGGATTCAAGTCCTAATCATATTATATATCAGGGTTCTATGAAGGAATTTCAGATAAGAGATTAAACCAAGTGCCCATTCAACCTCTTAAACTCATACAAATGCTTTAAAGAAGGGGAAGGCAGAACTGGTTCAGTATTTATCCCACAAGCAACCCTTGTGAAGTAAACTTTGATCATTACTTCATCTGTTGTGGGGTATCTGACGTGCTCAGAGGGCTGCCTTCTTCCCTACAAAACAACAGTGAGTACACTTTGAAACTATTTCATTAGTTATAAAGTGTTTTGGAACATCCAGACATTGTGAGAAGCAATAACTCCCAAACCTTCTTTTCATTCAAAATAAACAAGATTATATCAAAATTTTGGTAACAAGTTCCCTATTAACTTTTACAAAGATTGATCTTTAATATCACTGGTCTTTGCTGATCACTTTAATATTCAAGGCACAATACTCCAATGAAGTTTTCATTTTGTAGGTAGTTACTTTCAATCCAAACACAAAATACTGTTTTCAGAATAAAATTATATGTAAAGAAATCTATAATGAGAGTTGTAATACCCTTAAGTCTTCATCAAAACATATACAGGATCTTCATTACTCTGGGGTATTTAATTAATTTCTTCATCTTGCATATAAATAACATTCTGATGAGAGCAGAGGATTGAGTCACTTTCATGTAGTCCTCTGGACATAGTACAACATTCAATGAGACCATAAACAGATCTGTATTTAACCTCAATCCATCAAAATTGGCTGTCTAACCACCGATTTTCAAAATCTATCAAGCATAGATTTAAAATTATTAATTAATAAGGATGTATTACATTTTCTTTGGGAGAGAATTCTGTCATTTTGCTGGAAGAAATGTTTCCCACTACACTCTGAATATCTCATTACTAATTTTAGGGTCATGCTCTCTTGCCCTACAGTCCCCCACTACTGGATGACATATTGTTCTTGTCTACTCAATCATTTCCTTTCAAAATCCTTAAAATCTTCACTTAAATCTCCCCTTAAACTTCCACATTCCAGGGACAGATGACATATCTCACACTAAAAAGCCTTAAGGAAACTTCAAAGATTTAATTAAATAAGGAATAAAAAAATTGCAATACTTGACTTAGCTATCCTTTCATAAACATTAATGCTTAGAATTTCCTTGCCAACTCTAATGGTGCATTAATCAACAAGTATTTTAGTTGTGTATCAGCCCTACAGGCCATAAGACCTTTAATTTGAAATCTGTAGTGCTGCCAAATTGTGACAGTTTTACTGGGATTGATGGTGTTGGGTTTTTTTTTGGATGTGGGGTGGGGGAGTGTTGCTTCCAGAGTTAAAATGTTTGATTTAGACCAGAGAAACCCTCTATAGGATGGAACCACAAGAGCAAAGTTAAAGAGTTCAGAATGTTCTAAAGATCAAGACCAATAAGGCTGAAGTCAAATGACCAATAAGGGAGAAAGTCTCAAAAAAAATGCTGGAGAATATTTAATTCAGCTTGGTTTTGAATATCTGCCTACTCAAATTTCTGGTGACAATGTGCAACAGCTACAAACTGATCTTTCAATTAACTAAATATAGGCTTACAGTCAATAAATAGTGAAGATGGTGTGTTCTAACAATGAGCTTGAAGCAGGGGCTCCCAAGTAGAAAGTTTCATTTGCATTCATATCACATATCTCTTGGATGGATATCATAATACTCTTGCTACTTATTCAGGAAGTTTAGCAATAACCAAGAAGATACATGATCAGAAGTTATCAAGTCGAAGCAAAACAGTGGCCAGACCTAAGCAAACCCAGTTGGCATAGAAAATGTTATACAAGGGCTCCAGTGGCTGCTGATGAATTTTAAAATAACCCCTTTAACCTGAGAGATAGTTGCACAAAGATTTGTGCAACACTTTGACAAGAGTGAAGTAGCAACCTTCATTTGATTACATCTAAAATCACATTACATACAAGGCAGCTGAAAATGACTTTGTTTAAAGCCTTTTCTTGATTCCTCTTGTTCAGGAACTGAAGAGCTGAACAACCATGGTAGCGCATCAGCATCACATGGTGAATGTCAAACCAAAAGATTTCGCTTGTGACTTTCTTGAACTCAAGAAACCCCAAGACTTTACAGGCAATAGATCACCTTTTTTAAAAAGCAATATTATATAATGTATAGACCATAGTGACCAATTGGCTGATGTCAGCTCCCACATAGCAACATTACAAGAACTAGATAATCTGCTTTATAAATGTTGGTTGAGCAATAAATATTGCCCAGGACACCTGGTATCATTACCTCATAAAGATAAAATATTGTTGCCTTAGTACCTTTTACAGCCACCTTCACAGACATAGTTTTGGTTTGTTGACTCATTTGAAGGACAGTGTTTCAAACAGTTTGTAGTTTCCTCAGTTCTACACAAGTGAATCAGTCTGGAATGGATGAACTCTAACTTCTGACCAAGAGCCACATTTGAATAAGTATTAATGTTCTAATTAAATCTTTGAAAAAAATGGATGTGCACAAAATCCAGTCCTGTTATCAAATTGTGACCAAGCAATGGACATGACCAGGTTCAATTTCTCCTTTCCTTATTTGGTCTTCTCATTACTACCTAAGCCTACTATCTTCTCCTATTGCCAGTAGTACAGCTGATGCTGCAAACCTTTCTTTCTTTTGTAGTTCAATATTGCAATCCATTCTGATTCTACTGTGAACAGCAGGCTTATACTTGAGACTAGAAGAGATCATAAGTACTCTCTGAACGAAAAGCATATTTGCCACAACAGCCCATGTATCTGTGTTGAGCAATTTGTATTTTTCATTTCAACAATGGCAAGTTTTGCTGTTATGCTATTGTGCACCCATCATGACTCAATATTGTAATTAATTACCTTATTAGTTCAGCATCCAGTTGGCAAGTTTAATGTTCTGTGGCTTCCTCATTTAACCCAAGATGGCATCATAATTTTTTGATGCCGCTTAGATTCATTAAACTCATATTTAAACACTGAATAATTGGTGCTTCTTCAGCTACAAAAAGACTGGTTGAAATGGAGACAACATTATTTGTTTATTGCTTCCAATATTCAGATTTTGTTTGTCAAGTTAATAAAATTCATTTTGTCCACCAGAGCACCAGATTGACCAGAGATAATGGCATAGAATCCTGTCATCACTATATTCACAGGAGTTGCCATCCATTGGGAGGCAGGGTGGAGTTAATTCTCTACCAAAGGAGGTGATAAGTGGTCCTTCCTTCCACTAGCCTGCAGGTCACCCTTGGGAAAGGTGTAGCACCTCCTTGCTCCATGCCCATCATTCTCAGGGTCACATGAAGCCATGGAAGCAGATGGTGGATTGTCGAATGAGCAGCTAGTGCACATCACAGGTCCCGGTTATGCAACCACTGGTGCTAGGCAGGCAATCTCTGAAGAGTACTGATGATGGGTGGGGTCACCCATCTTGTAAAGACACCACCCAGAAGGTGGTAATGGCAAACCACTTCCATAGAAAAGTTTGCCAAGAACAATCATGGTCATGGAAAGACCACAATCACCCACATCACACAACACAGCACATAATGAACGAGTCATCCCGAAAGGGATATGTGCGTTTCCCCATGTGGATCTGTTTCAATCCTGTGAAACTACTTAAACAGTGGAATACAATGAACGCATCCAAGGGAAGATTTTCAAAAAAAAAGGAAGAGAAAAAGTATTAAAATGTCAAAGTTTTGTATTAATCAGCAGTCTGGATGTTTTTCAAGAATGTTGTTAAAAATCTGCAGGCAAAAAAAAACAATAAAAGAAATGACAATCCATCACTTGACACCACTCTACAACGTGAGCATAAGCTTGGAAATAAATTGCTACCATTAAAATATAAAAAAAAACACTTAAAACTGTTTCCAGCTGGAAAGTATGAACTAACATATCTGGCCATTATCAAAGAAAAAATCCATTATTTTAAAGAAGTCATTCAGCATTTCATAATGAGAAATTTGACTTATTATTAGCCACCTGGAACCATTTTAATTTATTACATACTGACCAATCAGGGAAAATACAAACAGGCTTCTCCTAAAAATCTTAGATTACAGAGAATCCAGCAAAAGGCAAAAGGAGTTAGATGCACATAAACCAAAGTAGGAATCAAAAAGTCTTTGAGGAGAAAATACAGAGAGAATCAGTAATCGTTAGAAGTAAAGAGGAGTACAGAACAGTAGAAAAGGCCACAGAAGGTCATATGGTTCCTCAAACCTCCTCCATCATTTATTAAGTTTATGCATGATCCTTGATTTGAACTTCACTTTGCTGCCTAATATCAGTATCATATTTTCTTTCATTTGCTTGCCAAACATTCATCAACTTTGATCTTGGATAAGGGGAAGTGGAACCTGGTTGGATTCCCTAGGTCTCTGCTCTGGTATTGGGAAACCGTGAACACTGGAAGCAAAATTCCAAAAGGCACGCATTCTGCTCCAACTGACCTTCCAGATGGACTATGAGTGTTGACATATTTCATCAAAGCAACCATTCTCAAAGTTAATTTTTATTTTGTCATAATAGAATCTTGTATTTCATTTTTCTCAATGCATTTGAAAACAACTTCATTTTATTAATGTTCATACATTTTGATTTGTACAGTATCATTTGTGGCAGATTGTTGTTGCAGCTTTTGCATGTAACATGCAACTCCTGTTCATAATACTTGCATCAAATTTTCATTTTACAGCCTATCACACATCACTTAACCAACAATAATGGAACATTTTTGGTCTCAAGAAGTAATAATTATCAAATAATTAAATTGATTCATAAATTTAACACAAAAATGGTGATGCACTAAATTTATTCTTGTGAAACACTTGTCAATTCTAATATAGGCAATATCTTACTTTCTGCAGCTTGTACTTGATAGCAAACATAAAATAGCAAAATTATTAAAAATTTGTAAATGAACTGTACCAAGAGCAGTTATTTTTGGTGGTTCTTACTAAAATTGAGAGACACCTGGGAAGTTCTATGATGAATCCAATGTACTGATCACAAATGCTTTAAGAAACTGATGTCTTTAAAGCCGGCAAGGTTATGCTGAGAATGAGGACTCTTCTCCAAGTTGAACTTTGAACATTGAATTGTATCGCACAGGAACAAGACCTTCAGCCCACAATGTTGTGTTGAACCTAATGAATTAGTAATCAAATGGCCAGCTAAACTAATTCTACACAATATCCATATCCTTCCATAAGCCTATTTAAATATCTCTTAAATGTCCCTAATGTACTTGCCTCTACCACCACCATTGCCTTTCACATTTATGTTAAAATGACCCCTTCTTACTTTAAGTGCATACTGTCTGATATTAGATTTCTCAATCCTAGGTACAAGATATTGTCTGTCTACTCTCTCATAATTTTATAAACCTCTATCAGATCATCCCTCAGTTTCCGCCATTCCAGAGAAAACAATTCAAGTCTGTCCAAGCTCTCGTTATATCACATGCCCTCTAATCTAGGCAGCATCCTGGTAAATCTCTTCTGCACTCTCTTCAAAGGCTCTACATCCTTTCTATAGTGAGATGACCAGAACTTTAAATGGAAGTCTGCCTGGAGATAAGGTAGTAAAAGTGTGATTTTTACAGCTGCAATGTTGATAACATAGCCTAAATACAAGGAAATTTAAAAATGTGGATTTAATCACAATCCTGCACAGAACTTCCATCTGGTCACACCCTTTCTATTGTGCATTACATCTATATTGTGAATTGGAGGAATTCAACCTCACCACAGCACTAACTTTAAGCAAGATGCTTGTTCTACAGCCTGCCAAATATTGATTCAAATATTGAGTCACTGTTTTTTTTGCAACCATCAAATATATTATTCATTTTTGCTGAAACTCAGCCAAGGCACATTTCCCCAGAACCTGCACGCCTGCTGCCTTCAAACATAAAACAAGTATTAGACACGTTTCTCTACACTTGCTACCACCTCACACATCAAGACTAAGGAAGGAAGAAATCAACTGAAAGATGTTCCATTTCGAGAGATTTTCATCATCTCAGGATGTTTGAAAGTGCTTCATACCCAAAATGAAGAAAGCTTGTTATGCAGTGCAGCTAAAAGGGGCTGGACGTCATGTCACGCTGGCCTTCTAATAATAGTCACCACCACCAGGAAAATTACTTCTTTCATTTTATTTTTAATCATTCAAGGAAAATGGACTTCACAGGCTCGGCCAGCATTTAAAACTCCATCCCTAATTGCCACATAAACTACCGCCTTGAACTGATCAATCCTTGAAGTGAAGGTATGTGAACAATGTGCAAAACGTTCAACATAATTCCTAGCCTCTGACCTGTGCTTAAGGCTACATTGTGTAAGGGATATTTATAGTGGGGGATTCAGTAAAGGTTAGAGAGTAAATGCTAGATTTTCCTTTGTTGGATATCATAGCCCAGCAATTGTATGGTGTGAATGTTACTTGGCACCTGTCAGCTGAGGCCAAAACATTGTCCAGTTCTTGCTGCATTTGGAAGTGGACTGCATAACTATTTGAGGAATTATGAATGTGATGAACATTGTGTACTTATCAGTAAAGATTTTATATTCTGACCTTCCAGTCGTATCTGCACCTTAAGGACCGATGATTTCAAGAAGGCAGCTTACTTCCACCTTCTCCGTGGCAATTAGGGATGTAGAATTAAGATAGTTGGGCCTTACATACTGCCTTGAGGAATTCCTGCTGAGACATCTTGCTGCCATGATTGACTTTCAAATGCTATGGCTGTTTCCTTTGTTTTGGTAATGATTCCATTCAGGGGGAATAGATTACCCTCCTGATTCCCATTGATTCCAGTTTAGCAGGAGCTCCTTGATGCCAAGCTTGAATCAAATGCTGCTTTGACAGGCAGGATCAAGGGCAGTTACTCTCAGTTCACTTCTGGAGTTCACTTCTTTTATTTCTGTGTGGACCAAGGCTATAATGAAGTCAGAATCTAAGTGACTTTGGAAGAACCCAAACTGAGCTTCCCTGCGCAGATTATTACCAAGCAAGTGCAGCTTGATAGCTCTGTTGATTATAAATATGTACCTTCACTTTGCTGTAGACCAATTGGATAGCAGTTGGCCAGGTTAGATTTGTCTTGCACCTTGTGCCTGGGACATATCTGAGTGATTTTCCGCATTGTCAGCATGATGCAAGTGTAGAACCATCATTCAGCATTTGGAACAGCTTGCATCACAAGAATGAGAGCACACCAAGCAAAGTTGCAATGAAAACAAAATCCTCATGTGAGAACAGGATTTAATTCATCTCGTTACCTTGAATATCTTCTCTGGCCCTACCTCTTCAAATCATCTGCTGAAACACATATCCAAGATTTGTACCTCTTCAAAGGTATGACTCTAGCTAGGCACCTACTTAACACCTTCCATAAACTTGAGCTCATTTTAAACTGTGCCCACAGATTAACCTGCACCAATTCCAAGTCATATACATCAGCCATTTGTTTACTGACCTATATTGACTTCCAATCCAGCAAACTCTCAGGTTTAAAATTCTCATCGTTGATTTCAAATCTTTTCATTACCTCATTTCACCTGATCTCCACATTTAGCTCCAGTCCCAAAAGCCTTCAAGCTGTTTGCACTCCTCCATTGAGAAGAACAGGAGGAGACTATTTGGACCCAAGCAGTTTATTCACTGTATCCCTCTAATTCTGTTTTCGCAAGTGTTTATCCAATTCACTGCAAAATCCTCTTTTCAATCTGTATTTATCAAGTGAATCCAATGTTATACAAAACTGCCTTAAATTGAGCCACTAGCTGCACTTTCAGCTGCCTAAGCTTCACATATATTTTATATTTTCTCACAACTTTGAGGAGACCATTTTGCCCATCAATTCTATGCAGAGCCATCTGTTCCTTTCCCCCACTTACTACTCTATAACCTGACTTGTCTATAATTCCACCAGTCCCAATCATACCCTGGATTCTGATGCCACCCACTTGCAGAATCAATAATTTAGACATGCCGGTGTCTTTAGGATGTGGGAAGAAAGTAGACCAGGTGAGGGAAATCCTCAGGAAGAATGTGCATTCCCAAGGTCAGGAGTGAACCCGCTTGCTGGAGTTTTGTTGGAACAGCACTGACTCAAGGGCCACTATGACACCCTCCCTAAACCTCTTCATCTCTCCACCAAACTTGTTCAAGATTCTGAAAATTCATTACTCTAATAAACCTTTAGATGAGCTACCTTAATACCTTCTTTCAATTTGGTGTCAAATTTAACTTGATAATGGATCCAGGGAAACAGATTTTCTCATTGTGTTAAAAGTGGTGCAATTATGCATGTTGTTGTAATCCAATCTTGTGCAAAGTTCCCTGATTCAAGAAATTCAAATCAACCAAAATTTTCCAACTAGATTTGAAAGCCACTTAATTTATACACTGTTGCCATAAACTCAAGACCATAAACATATTGATCAACTATTTTTAAGAGCACAAAGACAAAACAAGTATGACACACTTCAGGCAAAATTCAAGTGCAATTCCTATCAATCTAAATCTTTTGCTAAATAGGTAAATTAAATTTCAGGGCCTACCCACACTTTAGAAAATCTAAGAATTTCACAATTAATTTATCACCCCTCATCAAATTGTTATTTTGTTAAGATAAGCATTACTTAGTTGGAACCTGGATCAAGTTGGTGTGAGAATAAGTAAACAGAAATCTATTATTAAAATTAGACTAAAGACTAAAGGTTAGAATTACATCACTGGACACTGAATTTACCAGGCTCGTTACTTCAGTTAAAAACATCAGATAAATAGCCAAATATTGAGTTGTGGTAAGTATGGTCACTCCTGAAAGCATTATTTTAAGTAATTAACCACTCATCTTTTTCTGATTATGCTATTTGGTGTGCATGACAATCAAAAGTGAAGTCACTGTATTCTCTCGCTGGATATGTTAAGATCCCAGGATGCTGTCTTAAAATAGAACAAGGGAATTATCTTCACTGTCATCATCAAGATTCTCTCCATCAACATTCAGCATCATTAAAAAAAAACTTGGTCATTATCACCTAGCTCGTTGTGGAAACTTGCACTGTACTAATTGGCTGCTATGTTTCCTACTTTTCAACAGCAATTACACTTCAAAGTACTTCATTAGCTCCAGCCCACTTTGAGATGTCTCAAAATTGTGTAAGATACTATATAAATACTAGGCTTTCTTAACTTTGTTTTTTGATACACCACTGCCTTGAAGGAAAAATGAAAATGAAAACCTCCGAGATTCTAATTAAATTTCCTTAACAGTCCATCTTCCTTTTGAAAGTGTCAGTTTGCAATCATTTCACAGTTTTAATCTCAACTCAAGTTTTAAATAACAATTACAAACTAGTTCAACTCACTTTGTACGGCATTATCTTATCTCCATGATTGGAGTACTGCCTTATGGCCAGAGGCAAAATGGGAAAAAAAGTTCCTTTGTAATCTGGATGCACTGCTTGGAAGGGAGATGGAAATGCATTCAATTTTAATTTATAAATGCATTAAGCTGTTTAAATAAGTTCAGAAGGTAACTGAAAAATGGCTGAAGGTAAAGAAAAACACCTGAAAAAAACCTGCAGGATTTTGAAAAAGAGTTGGAGAGTAGGAGAACTAGGTTAATTTTGTGTTATATTATGTGGTTCAAATTTCTCCTAACACACTTTTAATGGAGGTAAATGGGTCCGCATAAACAGACATTAGTCAAAGATCGCTCAGTAAATGAGGTCCATGACTAGTTATACTGAGCAGTATTATAATATGGCACTGAAGTACTATGATGGTGGAATAATTCACTTATCAACAGTACGAACATTCTCCATTACAAATCACAAATTATTCTGTGTTCTCCTGCTCTTTCCAACAAAAGGTAGAAGATGAGAATATAGCAATTAAAAGAAAAATTTTGCAAGAGAAAAAATATCCAATCCTCCCAGAAAGCAGTGTTCAATAATGCAAAAGGCTGTGGATCTAGAGTATATAGATTTCTTATGTAATATAATCTCCTTAAGTATCTATTCTCAAAGGGTTATGAACCAGCAGATGCTCAATAATCTGTACCAGCAACAAAAATCCCTTAGTTAATACAACTTAAAATTCCATGTCAAAGGTTTCACAAAGATGTTAAAGTATAATTGAAGTATAGATCTGAAATAACAACTCAATACGTTTCCAGTCCATAATTTTCAACTTCTAATTTAAACATCAATGCAGCATGCCACTGTCATTCCAGTGACCTCTCTTTGAGGAGAGTCAGATTTTAGCTTTGTTCCCTTCTTGAAGATGGTGTCAAAGTATTACAATTGCCAGGGTACTGGATAGAAACATTGGAAATGAAATATGGATACATCAATTGTTTTAAAGTGGCCTTAACTCACCCAGAAAAATGGCAATAGGGGTGGATATATTTGAGTTGGAGATCATTGACTGATGAACAGTTTTAAATGAAGGCATACAGTTGTACCTCTGTGTTTGCAGATGAAATAATGGTATGACATGCATTATGCGGTGTAGAAACAAAGAGGAAATTGAAAAAATTGCAGGGATATTGGGGCAAATGTTAGAAAACCAGACCTGCAGCCCAGAACCCAGAAATCAGTATTTGCCAGAAAAAAAGGACTAGCAAATTAATGGGATTGACAGTTGTTAGTTATTCAAAACATGATATCCTGTATCTTAATGTTTTAAAAGGTACAGTGGGTACATTGCTCGTCATCTTCCTATTGTACAGATCCCTGGAAAGATGACACACGGAATATTGTGCATAGGTTTGTCTACAGACCTATGGAAGGATATATCTGATATTGAAGGGATGCAATGAAGCCTCATCAGATTAACTTCTCAAATGTGGTTTTATCCTGTGGGAATACATGAAGCAGAATGGACCAAACTGTGGAGTTTAATTTCAATGAGAGGGACTTATGAGACTTGACAAAGTGCCTGCTGTTTTAACAGATAAAATGTGAAGAGCCCAGGATTTCAAAGTAAGGAGTCAGCCAGGCAGGATAAATAATAGAAGGAATTTTTTGAACAAAAGGATTGGGAATTTTTGAAATTCTCTCGAGGGTTGTGGAAGCTTAGCTCCCAAGGAATATGCAGAGAAGTAATACTTAGATAAAAGATCAGTTAAAATTTTACTGGGTGATAGAGTTCAAGTAAAAGGCCAAATGATATAGGAGAGATATTGAAAATCTGGCTGAATGATGCCATGACAACAATCTCTAAACTTAAATGTCAGCAAGACCTAGGAGCTGATTATCAAATTCAGGTAGAGGAAGCCAGAGGTTCATGAGCCAGTCCTCATCGGAGGATCAGAGATGGAGAGGGTCAGCAACTTAAAATCCTTGGTGTTACAATTTTGGAGGACCTATCCTGGGCCCAGTATGGAAGTACAATTACGCAGAAAGCACGACAGCTCTATTTCCTTAAGAGTTTGCAAAGATTTGGCATGACATCTAAAGGTTTGACAAACTTCTGTAGGTATGTAGTGCAGAGTATATTGACTGGCTGCATACAGCCTGGTATGGAAACACCAATGCCCTTGAATGGAAAGATCCTACACTAAGTAGTGGACATGGCCCATTCCATCACGGGTAAAACACTCCTCACTGTTGAGCACATCTACATGGAGTGATGTCGCAGGAAAGCAGCATCCATCATCAGGGACCCTACCACCCTGGTCATCCTCCCCTCTTATTGTTGTCATCAAGAAAGTGGTATAGGAGCCTCAGGACTCACACCACTAGGTTCAGGAACTGTTGCTACCCCTCAACTATCAGGCTCTTGAACCAAAGGGGATAACTCACTCAACTTCACTTGCCCCATCATTGAAATGTTCCCACAACCTATAGACTCATGTTCTCGATACTTATTGCTTACCTATTTACCATTATTACTTCTTTCTTTTTGTATATGCAGTTGGTTGTCTTTTGCACACTAATTGAATGTACCGATTCTATTATGGTTATTATTCTTTTATGGATTTATTGAGTTTTCCCACAAGGAAAAGAATCTCAGGGTTGTATATGGTGACATAATGTACTTTGATAATAAACTTACGTTGGACTTTAACCTTTTCCTGCTTCCAAGTCTTATGTTCTGCTTCATCAGAAGGACTACTGTTGAACATTCTATGTAAACCTAATTGCTATTGTTGCTTTTAATTACCAAAGTATCCTTAACCTACCTTTGGGAAGTAAGGAAAAATGCTATAATGTTCTTTCAAGACTTTGACATTATTAATATACGTTTATTACACTCTCTAGAACACCTGCGAGAGACTGTGGTTTTGTAGAGTATGGCACTGCTATTGATCACCAGACCATAAACCTGATCCTGCCTTTTCATCTGGTAACTTGCTCGGGCAAGCACAGCACAGGGGGGCATGGTTTCCATTTCACAGCAGGGAGGTAGAAAAGTCTTCAATTTCCTGAGCTGTTTAAGCCATAACTGAAGCATCTGGCTTCTGTTAACATTATGCAAAGCCAGTTAAAGTGTAGCATTTAAAAACCGAAAATGAAATGTCTACTTGATTTTCATTCCTTGTGCTTGCTCCTCATTTCAAAGAAGAGGCTACAATTTAGATGTGACGTTCAGTGCCAGGATTGGGGGGGGTGGGGTAGTTGATATATAGCAAGGAGATGATATCAGATGATATCATGACAACATCAGTAAAAGGCATTCCTCTGGTGGCTGCTGCTTTATTTGCTTTTATTTCCACTCCAGCCAAAGAAGAATGAACTCCAGAGATACTGAAAGCAAATTAGCTTCTTGAATGTATAAAAAGATTAAATTTTGAAAGGTTTCTTTCAATTACAATTTGATAATGCAATGAAAATAATGAACCATATAGAACACAGTACAAGACAGCACAGGAACAGCAAACGACACCAATTCCCTTCTGTTCATGGTCCATTCCTTCATTCTCTGTATACTCATGTACCTGTTGATGAGTTTCTAAAATGCCCCTATTGAATCTGCCTCTAATATTACCCTTGGCAGCATGTTCCAAGCACCTACCACACTTTATAAATAAAAGTACTCCCCACATCTCCTTTGAACTTTGTCCCTGTCCCCTTGTAATAGACATTTCGATTCTTGAAAAATGGTACTGGCTGTTAATCCAGCTATACCTCCCATAGTTTTATAGATTTCCTTATTGGCACAGCTATATGGTAGTTAAACTCTGAACATGACCTCTCTATTTTTGCATTTATATAGAAACACACACACACACACACAAACACAGTATAATGCTTATATCGTTTTGTAGTATGTTCTGTGCTGCACTGCACTGTTACTGCAAGGTAACAAATTTCACAATATACGGTATGTCTGTGATATGATCCAAGTATAATAAGTTTGCTGTTATGCAGTATTCATGCATTAGCATCTGTTATGAATGTACCACAGCTCTGAGGGGCCGAAGGGGCGGGAGCAGCCCCCTCCTTCCGGAGAATCGCAAGATCGCTATTAATTCGGGTCTCGGACCCAGGAAGTGAGAGACAATGCAACGGTTTTGGCCATTGTTCTTAGAGGCACCTGTGTGACATGCATGTCCCTGCTACGTGACAGCTACCAAGGATATGGACACCCTCGGGCAATGTGGGGGTGGGGATTGCATCACCCTACTTTGATGGACATCTACAACTCTGCAAGTCAAGATAAAAGCAGACTGCAGGAGGCGGTACCCCAGCGACGCACCAGAAGGACACCCTCGCTCAGTGCTCCCGTGGCTGGAAGCCACTCAATGCCACGTGCGCTCCTAACTCCTTTGCCTGGGGAGCGGGTGGCTGATAATACTGAGAAGGACTTCGAACTAACAATGGGGAAACAACGTTCCCCTGATTTTACAGAGTGGCTTCATAAAGACCCAGGCAAGTTTTTTTCATTTTTTCACCGATCCCTCTAAAACACGTGAAACCCAGCGATTCCCCGAAAGGCTAAAGTCTGCAGACTTCTGAGTGACTTTTATATTTCCAACGGACAATATATTATCCCCTAGACAACAGTCGAGATTAATTCTTAATGATGATTATTACTATACCCGCGCTTTAGATTGAGTATTGGTGACGTGCATTATCTGAATGTTTGTATTAACCTTACTTTTGTGCCCCTTTATAAATAAAAACGTTTGAAAATAGTGACATCAGACTTCAACGGACCTCTTTATCTTTGCTGGTAAGTTATCCAGTTACGGGATACGTAACACATCCAAGTTGCTGTGTCCAGTTAGAAGAAGTTTTTCCACCAGTAACGTTTGCCTTCTATCACCAATCATTGTAATTAAAGGGAATCTATCAGTCTCCAGTTAGATGTGAATTCTTCTTCCTTGGGGATTTTTGTTTTATTTCAAAAACATAATTCCAGTTTTCAAATGTCTATTTCAATCCAAGCTCAAAAATGAATGATTAACACATATGTAGAAATAAGGGGATCCCAATGTGTTTTTCAACCTTTTCAAAGCACTTTAAAGGAGTGTTATCAACCAAAATAATGATACTTCATCAGAGAGAGTGATTTTTGGACATTTCAAAGAACTATGTTCCAACAAAAATCTATATACAAGGGGTTTAGGAAGATAATACTAGAGCTTAGAGCCAAGGCATGTAAAGGCATAATCACAAGTTATCAGGTGATGAAAATCAGTGATGTGAACAAACCCAAAATGCAAGAGTAAAGAATCTCAGAAGGCTGAAGAAGCTTACTGAGCTAAATACCTTGTTTCATGTACTTTCCCTTTAACTGTATTCAGGTCACTGATAGAAAGTTGGTTACACTTCTAATGCGTTTCCTTTAATAAATTCAGCTTTCATTTCAAATGGACATTCAATACTGAAATTACAATCACACCTCTGTCTTTATCCTCCCATGGTACAACACAATATTTTGCCAATGGGAATCCACACAGGAAAATGAAATCTCATCCCTCATGAGATAGTCACAAAAAGATACAAAGGATTATTGAAGCTTCACATCAATCACAACCAGCTCTGTCCTTTTCAAAGTAAGTTTGACTGAGGCTTGTCATTTCCCTTTATGTACAATACATTTCAAATTCTGGAGTCATTACATGAAACGGTCTCAAGTGGAAGGTGCAAATCACACAGCTCTATTTCACTAGACTTCAAATTCTGCCCTCATTAAGTTAGCTCTCAAAACCCAGTCACATAATGACTGATTTGGTGCCTTTTAGCCATCAGTAGCAAAGACTTTATGGACAAGGTGAGCATAAGAGACAAATTTTGTCATGAATAGTTGTTTCCTCCACTGCCCTCAGAACACTAAGCCAACTCAGTAAGATGACAAGTTTTAATAGTTTAAAATTTTAAAGTATTTTGGCAATAGGACTCAGGTCAATATCCTTGCAAACAAGAACAGGTATTTTATCAATTTTTGTTTACAGTCATCTTGAGCTGTAAAAAAGGCAAGTACAAGGTTTTCTTTTAATAATTTCTCCAAGGGTAAATCACATTACTGTTGACATTCTTAAAGGGTGTTTCTGAGAGAAATCTTGCCATCTGGGAGTAGGCATAGACTTGAATGGATAAGGCAAACAGAAAAATTAAAATCAAAATTAGAATTAAGCATTTTTCAGCAATTGCAGAAAAAATGGTAAAGTTCAAAGTATTTGTTGCAGTATTTAACGGCCTATCATTTATTGTAGCCGTTAAAATGAAATGCTTGATTATATAGCAAACATGAGGATATCTGCAGACGCTGGAAATTCAAACACCACCACACACAAAATGCTGGTAGAACACAGCAGGCTAGGCAGCATCTACAGGGAGAAGCGCTGTCGACGTTTCGGGCCAAGACCCTTCGTCAGGACTCACGAATTGCCCTTGCCAAGCATTCATTGCAACTCCCGAGGGTAAATACTTCAACTCATGTTTGTGTTACATAAGTGGTCAGTCCCAATTTAAATGCAGTTCATTTCACCATGAGCTGCTCCACAGACCAAGCAGGAAAAAATCCATGAATTTCAAACAAAAATTTGCAAGTCTGAAGTGAAATGTTGACTCTGATTTGCATGTGCTTATCTCATCTGCACTCAACTGCAATTGTAGAAAGTCTTTTTCTTTATTTGTCAGACTATCAAAACATAAAGGAACATTCATGAACTCACTCAGCCTCCCTGATGATCCCGTGATTTCAGTCTCTGAGGCCGATGTGCAAGCAACCTTCAGGAGGGTGAACCCATGAAAACCATCCAGCCCAGATGGGGTACCTGGCCAAGTTCTAAAGACCTGTGCTGATCAACTGGCTGGAATATTCACTGAGATCTTTAATCTTGCGCTCCGGAAGTCTGAAGTACCCACTGGCTTCAAGCAGACTTCACTTTTACCTGTGCTTCAGAAGAACATGGTGACCAGTCTGAATGACTCTCATTAAGTACCACTTACATCCATGGTGACGAAGTGTTTTGAGAGGTTGATATGAAACATATCAACTCCTGCCTGAGAAGCAACTTGAATCAGCTCCCATTTGACTAGTGACACAACAGATCCACAGTACATGCCATTTCATTGGCTCGTCACTCAATCTTGGAACATCAGGACAACAAAAACACATACATCGGGATCCTCTTTATTGACTACAGCTTGGCATTCAATACCATCACCCCTCAAAACTAATCATTAAGCTTCAAGACCTTGGCCTCAATACCTCCTTGTGCAATTGGATCCCCTATTGCCTCACTTGTGGACTCCAGTCAGTTCAGATTGGCAACAACATCTCCACAATCTCCATCAGCACAGGAGCACCATAAGGTGGTGTGCATGCCCTTCTGGTCTACTCACTTTACAGTTATGACTGTGTTGCTAAGCACAGCTCCAATGCCATATTCAATTTAACTGATAATACCACTGTCACAGGCTGAGTCAAAGGTGGTTTTGAATCAACATATAAGAGAGAGAATGAAAATCTGGCTGAGTGGTGCCTCTGCAACAACCCCTTCACTTTCAAGTTCCCAGGGGGTCAATATGTCTGAGGATCTATCCTAGGCCCAACATTGAGGAGATTTGGTATGTCACCAAAGACACTTGCAAATTTCTAGAAATGTACCATGGAGAGCATTCTAACTAGCTATGTCATCACTGGTATGAGGGAGGGGGTTACTGCACAGGATTGAAATGAAGCTGCAGAGACATGTAAGCTTCATCATGAGCACCAGCCTCTGTAGTATCCAGGACATCTTCAAGGAGCGATACCTCAAAAAGTCGGCATCCATCATTAAGGACGCCAATCACCCAGGACGTGCCCTGTTCTCATTGTTACCATCAATAAGGAGGTACAGAAGTGTGAAGGCACACACTCAACGATTCAAGAACAGCTCCTTCCCCTTTGCCATCAGATTTCTGAATTGTCCATGAACACTACCTCACAACTTTTTTAAATTTTATTTTTGCACTACTTTTTTTAATTTGGCCAATTAACACATACTTACTGTAATTCAGAGTTTTTGACTCTTTTATTATGTATTGCATTGCACTGCTGCAACAAAGGCAACACATTTCACAACATACATCAGTGATTTTGATTCTGATTCTTATTCAGTACCAGCAAGGCCTGGTATGATGGTGGAGGCAAGTATATTAGAGGCTTTTAAGAGGTATTTCGATAGGCACAGGGATGCAAGGAGATTGGAGGGTTATGGACATGGTGTGGGTAAAAGGGATTAGAGTTTGGGTGTTTTTGATTTGCTTTTTAGCTGGTCCAGCACAATATAGTGGGCTGAATGACCTGTTCACACGCTGTACTCTACTCTTCTATGATCTCAAGAGGAGAAAACCAGAGGTCCATGAGCCAGTCATCATCAGAAGATCAGGGGTGGAGAGGATCAGCAACTTTAAATTCCTCATTGTTATCATTTTAAAGTACCCATCCTGAGCTCAGCATGCAAGTCCAATTACAAAGAAAGCATGACAGCACCTCCACTCCCTTAGGAGTTTGTGAAGATTCAGCATGGCATCTAAAACTCTGACAGACTTCTATAGATTTATGGTGGAGAGTATATTGACTGGCTGCATCACAGCCTGGAATGGAAACAGCAATGGTCTTAAATGAAAAATCCTACAAAAAGTAGTGGATATGGCCCAGTCCATCACAAGTGAAGCCTTCCCCACCACTGAGCACATCTGCACGAAGTACTGACTCAGGAAAGGACCACCATCAAGGTCATTCTCTCTTCTCATTGCTATCATCAAGATGAAGGGACAGGAGCCTCAGGTTACACCACCAGTTTCAAGTTATTACCCCTCAGCCATCAATCTCTTGAAATAAAAGGGATAACTTCACTCAACTTCACCTGTCCTATCATTGAAATGTTCCCACAACCTATGAACTCACTTTCAAGGACTTTCATCTATATTCTCAATATTTATTTATTTCTTACTTATTATTATTTCTTTCTTTAGTATTTGTAGGTTCTTATCTTCAGCACACAGGTTGAATGCCCAAGTTGGTGCAGTCTTTTATTGACTTTATTATTGTTATTATTCTATTATGGCTTTATTTTGCACACCCACAAGAAAATGAGTTTCAGGGCTGTATACAGTGGCAAATATGTACTTTGATAACAAATTTATGTTGAATTTTGAACAAGGAGGCTTCATCAAATGTTGAATATTCTCTGAGGAAAAACCTAAGCCAAGTATTGGAAATTAATAAACAGGAAAAATTTTATGCTTTGCTGCATCACTTTGCAAGCATAAAACAATTATAAATCACAATCTCGATAAAACACAACATACATATACACCAACAAATGTATATTTTTCCAAAGGGTGTAATTAATTGTTTTGATAACTCAGGAACAAATCCATTCAAGTGGACTGAACCTCAAACACCCAGCCAAATAATTTTGCTGCAATAAAAATGAAATAGCAATCACAGATGAATTTCTTGACCACTTAAGCAGATGGATCGTATATTACATCTTAAAACCACCTCTCAGTGATGATGATGAAATCCTTTATTTCTAGGAACGTGCAAGAACAGACTTTGATGAATTAAAGAAAAGGGTATTTAAAGATCAACATCTCGGACCTGGTAATTTGATCCCTGCCCTCCGATGTGGTTCTGAAAGATGGGCAAGAGCATGCACCTCAACAAAACCATCAAGAACATCCCCACAGGGTCATCCAAATTAATTGGAAGTGAAGCACCATGAGCAGTTTCTCCCAACACCCCCCAGCATTAAAGTCCTCATTGTATTCATTTGGCTCAACCCACATTCTGGTGGATATACAGTATATTCCAAGATGTCATGGCAGTATATCACAGGGAGAAAGAGGAAAAGATGTATTTCAAATATTCTTGAAAAATTGCAATGTTAGGAATAATCCTGGAGTTGTGAATTTATAGATAGGAGATATTCATTAAAATGAAACCCATTCTTCAGGAAATAAAACCTGCTCACAATATAACATTAATTGTTGCCTCAGGGTCATCAAAACCAAACACTGGGTGTGGGACATTCAGACTGTCTATTAAAAACATTCAGTGGAAGGTAATAGATGAGTGTTCATGTTACTTCTTGGTCATTGAAAACATCAGGATGATAGTAGGATGAGGATCAAGATGAGGAAAGCATTAAGTGGCCACCTTCTGTACTAGTACATTGTTATAGGTGAATCACTGCCAGCTCATGCACAGTCAAGGACAGGTCTGCTCTGTTTTTTTGGCTAATTGCATTTTTAGGAAGCCATCCTTCAACACTGTAACAAAAGTATATTTTGGGTGTCTGGGGTTTATGCTGAGAAACTTCTGGAGCAGCCACTTGTATTGAATATTCAAAGGATTTCTGCTAGTTGGGATGTGCTGGCATTACAAACGTAATTCTGCAAAACTACTTGCTGGCATTCAGAATGTTGAAAAAAGGTGATTATAGCCATTGAAACTGTAGTTAATTGTTTATTATTGTCTTTCTTTCTAAAGTATAAAACAATTGTGTAAGAAAAGGAGTGTTTCATTTTCTCCGGAAGATTAGCCATGAATAAAGCCTTTTATATCTCCTAGTTACAGCTTCTGTGTGACTCAGTTTTCGAAGTCACAACAGTTGAGAAATATGTGGCCAGCAACATCAGCAGTCTAAGGGGGTGAGCATTTTCAAACAGCCATTCTTAGTTTTGTTCAGGCCAGTGATTACGGGATCATAGAGTATCATACAACAGAGCAGAGCAGAAATGGAAGATATAAAGTGGTGCGTGTGTTTGTGTAAGGGGCTAGCGATCAGTGTTGTGCAGTTTGGTGAGACAGGTCCACCAGTTACTAAAAGAGAATACCGACTGCTTGGGATGCCAGAGGAGTACATGCATATTTATTTTAAGACTGTACAGCATTAAAATTTTGTGTATATATTAAGAATAACATTGAATCTTTGGAGTAACAGAAAGAGAATACAGCAGGCATCATGAGCTCAGTGTTACAGATGGGGGAGATCACAGAGTACATACTCTCTGGCTTTAAGTATGTGCTGTTTTATTTTTATCTTTCCCTTGTCTTTTATTTAATGTGTGAATGGAAATATTTGAGGGAGAGGCTATACCCAGCCATGCCTGTCACGATGGCACCTGTTGAGATCAGACAACAGCAGGTCCAGAAACCTGATGACTCCAGCCAGGGCTTTGCAGTGACTACAACTGTGCACAAACCCTTCACTCCAGGGAAGAAGCAGAGCATTTTGAATGAGCTGCCCTCCATGAGAATTGCTTGTGGGAATGCAGAATGAAATAATAGAAGAAATGATAGAAATGCACCAGATGCACCCTGAAGCAGTACTGTACGTGTGAGCTAAAGACAAATGCTTGAGAAATATGTGCGACAGTATGGTCCAGGGGGTCCATTGATGACAAGTGGATGTACCAGTCAAGAGGGGAGATACTGGAGCTTTTGAGGAAAAATGAAACAGTGACTAGGGGGATGTGAGATTAACAGAGCAATGATAATGCCAGAGATTCAGAGAGCTGATGAGCCGCCATTGATGATGCAGAGTGTAAACATCAAGCCTGTGAGGATTACTTAGAGCTGGACAGTGTAGAGAGGGACTATCCAGTCTTCGTCAAAAATTTGGGGAAAGCATGAGAGCTACCTACCTTGCATAGTTTCATGATCTTGGGAGACAGACCGGTGGAGAAGAAAGACCAGTCATAAGATGACTGTAGTGAACAGGTGTGCAAGGATAGAGAGCTTGTTTTATGTGCCAGTGACTGGAGCACTCAGCAGGGGACTGTTGTACCAGATATATAATAGCAAAAGAAATAACATTTAACAAGTTGTGGCCTCGTGGTCCATGGTTGGAGGTGGTGTTCTAATAAAGAAAGAAGTTATACAAACCATCTGAACGCAGTCACACTGACCTGGATGGTATGAACCAAATGAGCTGGACCATTTCAATGGTTGGGTCAGCAAGCAAAATAATATAACATAATATCACTAGCATGTGTCAGTAAATTTGTTGCTTTGCGGCAGCAGTACATTGAAAAATAAAACTATAAATTACAGTATGTATAAAACAAGAAGATTAAATTAGCTAAGTACTGCAAAAAGAGAGGGTAAAAAAAGAGTGAAGTAGTGCTCATGGGTTCATTGTCCATTCAGAAATCTGATGGCAGAGGGGAAGACACTGCTGCTGAAACATTGAGTGTGTCTCTTCAGGTTCCTGTACCACCTCCTTGATGGTAGCAACAAGAAGCGGGCTAGTCCTGAGTGATAGTGGTTCTTAATGATGGGTGCCATCTTTTTTGAGGCATCGTCTTATGAAGGAGTCCTCTTGGACGCTGGGAAGGCTAGTGCCCTTAACGAAGCTGGCAGAGATTATAATTTACTGCAGTTTTCTACGATCCTGCGTACTCGAGAGTGATGCAACGAGTTAGAACGCTCTCCACTGTACATCCGTAGAAATTTCATGACATACCAATTCTGATCAAACTCTTAATGAAAAATTGCTGTTGTCGTGCATTCTTAGTAATTGCATCAGTATGTTGGATAAATCCTCAGAGATGTTGACACCCTGGGATTTGATATTGCTCACCCTTTCCACTTCTACCGTGTGTTCCTTCAATTACCCGTCCCTGAAGTCTACAATCAATTCCTTGGTCATAGTGATGCAAAGTGGAAGGTTGTTGCTGGAACACAACCCAACCAGCTGTCTCAACTATCTTGCTCCTGTACGCCTCTTCTTCACCATCCGAAATTCTGCCAAAGTAGTGAAGTCATCAGCAAATTGGTAGATGGCATTTGAGCTGTGCCAAACCACACAATCATAGGGGTAGAGAGAGAGCAGAGCAGTGGGCTAGGCATGCATCCTTAAGGTGCACCTGTGTACATTGTCAGTGAGGAGATGTTAATTCTGATCCCCCAGTGAGGAAGTCAAGGACCCAGTTGCAGAGGGAGGTACATGGGCCCAGGTTTTGGCCTTTTGAGTAGAACTGAGGGTATAATTGTGTTGAATTCTGAGCTATGGTCAAGAAGGAGCAGTGTGACGAAGGTATTGCTCTTGTCCAGGTGATCCATGGCCAAGTGGTGAGCTAGTGAGATTGCATATGTTGTCGACCTTAGTGGCAATAGGCAAACTGAAACAGCTACAGGTCCTTGCTTAGGCAGGAATAATTCTAGCCATGATCAAAGCACTTCATCAGAATCAGGTTTATTATCACCAGCATGTGATGTGCATATTGTTAACTTAGTAGCAGCAGTTCAATGCAGTACATAATATAGAAGAGAAAAAAATAATAAAATAAAATAAATCTTATTCCGTATACTTTATACAGTATACATATATTGAATAGATTAAAATCATGTAAAAAACAGATATACTATACATCTATATACTATACTATATACTGACAGTGATGCGGGTGGATGCTTCCCTGCTGTCATGGATTATTGATTACTTGGTTGGCAGACCACAGTATGTGTGCTTGCAACACTGTGTGTCAAACAGAGTGGTCAGCAGCACTGGGGCTCCACAGGAGACTGTCCTGTCTCGCTTTCTCTTCACCATCTACACCTCGGACTTCAACTACTACACAGAGCCTTTGCCATCTTCAGTAGTTTTCTGATGACTCTGCCATAGTTGGATGCATCAGGAAGGGAGATGAGGCAGAGTACAGGGCTACGGTAGGAAACTTTGTCACATGGTGCGAGCAGAATCATCTGCAGCTTAATGTGAAAAAGACTAAGGAGCTAGTGGTGGATCTGAGGAGGGCTAAGGCACCGATGACCCCTGTTTCCATCCAAGGGGTCAGTGTGGACATAGTGGAGGATTACAAATACCTGGGGATACGAATGGACAATAAACTGGACTGGTCATAGAACACTGAGGCTGTCTACAAGAAGGGTCAGAGCCATCTCTACTTCCTGAGGAGACTGAGGTCCTTTAACATCTGCCAGACAATGCTGAGGATGTTCTATGAATCTGTGGTGGCCAGTGCTATCACGTTTGCTGTTGTGTGCTGGGGCAGCAGGCTGAGGGTAGCAGACACCAACAGAATCAACAAACTCATTTGAAAGGCCAGTGATGTTGTGGGGATGGAACTGGACTCTCTGATGGTGGTGTCTGAAAAGTGGATGCTGTCCAAGTTGCATGCCATCTTGGACAATGTCTCCCATCCACTCCATAATGTACAGGTTAGGCACAGGAGTTCATTCAGCCAGAGACTCATTCCACCGAGATGCAACACTGAGCGACAGAGGAAGTCATTCCTGCCCGTGGCCATCAAACGTTACAACTCCTCCCTCTGAGTGTCAGACACCCTGAGCCAACAGGCTGGTCCTGGATTTATTTCCACTTGGAATAATTTACTTATTATTATTTAATTATTTATGGCTTTATATTGCTATATTTCTACACTATTCTTGGTTGGTGCGACTGTAACGAAACCCAGTTTCCCTCGGGATCAATAAAGTATGTATGTCTATTTTTTAAAAAGTAGGTACTGTCCAAGGTTTCAATATCCACTTAGGAATCGGACGGCAGAGGGGAAGAAGCTGTTCCTGAAACGCTGAGAGTGTGCCTTCAGGCTTCTGTACCTCCTATCTGATGGTAACGGTGAGAAAAGGGCATGTCCTGGGTGCTTAATATTGGACGCTGCCTTCCAAGATACAAGAACTACAGAGCGATAGTCAATGAGGCAGCTCAACCTGCTCTTCATGGGACTGGTATGATTATTGCCCCTTTGAAACAGGTGGGAACTCTGACTGCATCAGTGAGAGTTTGAAGATGTCCTTGAATATTCCTGCTAGTTGGTTGGCAGAGGTTTTCAGAGCCCCACCATGTACACCATCAGGCTTGATGCCTTGCAAGGGTTCACCCTCCTGAAGGATGTTCTGACATTGACCTCTGAGACAGAGATCGCAGAATCTGTTAGTTTCAGTTACCAGAGAATGAATGGCTGATAAAGATTTGAGAGAAGACACCAAGCAAAGTGTCATGAACAACAGAGCCACTTCTATTTTTAAACACTGGTTGAAATCATCGAGAGGATAAGTGTATCTAAAAAGCAGCTGTGTTCAAATGCTTGGAATGTTTTATTCTCATGATGGTTAAAATCATGCAGATGGCCTGTTAGGAATGAGAGATAGTTCAGATGTTGCTCCATACAGAGACATGATAGCTGAGTTGTTATGTATTTAATATTTCATTAATATTTGAGTAATATTGTAGATACATTGTTTGATTATGCATTCTTTGTTGTTTACATAATTCATTAGATTATATGTAAAAGTATGAGAATGGCATACACTATCATGCACTCAAAGTAAAAACTAACATTACACATTCCACACTCCCTTGTTTTGCTTTCAATTTGTTTCATGCTTTAGAGTTACAAAACAAACAGTGGCGATGAGGAAGTTTAATTCGAATCTGAGACAACAGCCTAACTGTTGAAGTGCATCACAATATTCGAGTTGAAAAAAGCACAGCGAAAAATGGTTGAGTGAAAAAACAGTGCAGTACATGCTTCTTTGGGAAGGGTCAGAGACATTCAGGTTTAATAAAAGGCGGGAAAAGGACAAAGTCACAGGTTCCTAAGCAGTGAGCACTGGTGATAATAACCATAAATTTGAAAAAAACTCAGAAATGGCTGGCTACATGGGAAATATACATGCATTCAATTGCACAAGAGATAACTGGATATTGTATATCGAGTGAATTGAGCAGTATTTTGAAGCACATGAAATATCTAATGAAAAGTGATTGCCAGTTTTAGTTTAAAGGCACAGAGTGTACTTAGAAGTTTGACTGCTCTGGCCAAACCAGCCGAAATTAGCACTACTGATGCTGCAAACATAATGCAGGAACATTTAGAACTGAAAACGCTGTTGACTGCAGAACACTTAAGCTTTTAGAAACAAAATCAAAAGGAAGTCCATTTAAGCATGCGTGGCTGAATGGAAGAAATTATCTGAGGATCGTGAATTCATCAAAGAGCTTAATGATACACTGAGAGATCATTTAGTTTGTGGAATCCTACAAGAAAGTATTCAAAAATGGCTCCTAACTGAAGCACGGCTTATATTTTTAAAAGGCAATTGAAATACTGTAGCTGTATCAATGGAAACAGCAGTCAGAGATGCAACTAAATGGCAGTCAGGAATGAAAATAAGCATGAACAAACATTGCAATGGCTAAACACAAACCCGACCTAGCTGAACAAATTATGTTGCTGTTGTGGCAGGGAGTCACATACACCAAACCAATGCAAATTTAAAGGGAAAAGCTGCAGAAAATGCAACACCATAGGACACATATGACGAGCACGTCGGGCAGACAAAAATAAATCTATACAGCGAAAAGAAAAATATCAAAAGTCAAGTTGCAGTTTCAAAAAGAGCATTAATCTGTATGCTTTCGGTGAAAAATCTGACTATGACGAGAGTGACACAGAACTAGCTCGCCTTGAGATTTTCAATCATCAGAAGTGAACAACAGATTAATTAAAATGGAATTGGACACTGGTTCAGTTGTTTTAGCCATACCACAAAATGAGTTTGAATGGCATTTCAAAGATACTGAATTGAAGCTTGAACTTATTATGAACTTATACTGCAGGAAAGAAAATTCTTATGGGAATGACATTCAATATAGCGAGAAGCATCAACCAACAAGCCATATTTGGCTTGTGTGTGGTAAAACTGGAGGGTGCAGGGCAACATTGTGGGTATGTGAGTGCTGGAACAACTACAACTTAACTGGACATCCATCTATCATTTGCACGCCACAACCGCTGCAAATGAAAGCAAAGTTGGTATCCAGAGTCATCAAAATCACTTCCTGCAGTCCCAGAATCAACTCCTACAACCAACACTGAGGAGGACCCAGAACCTGAGAATGTTTCACAGCCACGAGTCTCACCTGCCAAGCAGAGTGAACTGCTTGTCAGGAAAGACACTGTCCTACAAGAGTAAGAAATCTTCTACAACAATTAAATCTTTCTGCCTGAATTGGATGATTTAAAATTTACAATGCTATGGATGTCTACATCGTATTTTTGTTATATGTTGAAATGAATTAGAGTGAGATTTAACATCACCGGCATACGTTACGAAATTTGTTGTTTATGTGGCATCAGTACATTGTAATGCATAATATTAGAGAGTGCAAGGTCGCTGCTCCAGCAGCACTCAACTAGCTGATATAATTCGCTCCTGTACGCCCTCTCCTCACCATCTGAGATGCTGGAAACAATAGTTCTGGCATCAGCAAATTCATAGAAGGCAGTTGAGCTGTGCCTAGCCACACAGTCCTGGGTGTAGAAAGTAGAGCAGTTGGCTAAGCAGACATCCCTGAAGAGCGCCAGTGTTGATCGTCAGCGAGGTGGAGATGTTAGTTCTGATCTGCACAGATCATAAACTTCCAGATAGGGAGTTGAGGATTCAGTTGCAGAAGGAGTTACAGAGGCCCAGGTTTCGGAGCTTTTCTATCAGAGCTGTAGGAATGATTCTGTTAAACACAGAGATGTAGTCAATAAACAGCATCCTGATATAGGTATTAGTATTGCCTGGGTGTCCCAAGGCCACATGAAGAGCCCATGAGACTGTATCTGCCATATACCTATTTTGGCAATGGGCAAATTGCAGTGGGTCCAGGTCCTTGCTGAAACAGGAGTTAATTCCAGCCACAACCAACCATTCAAAGCACTTCATCACCGTAGATAAGAGTACTGCTGGACAATAGTCATTAAGGCACCTTACCCTGCTCTTCCTGGGCACTGGTATGATCATTGCCCTTTTGAAGTAGGTGGGAACTTCCAACTGTTGCAATGAAGACTGAAAATGTCTTGGAGCACCCCTGCCAGTTGGTTGGCACAGGTTTTCAGAGCCTTACCAGGTACTCCATTGGGATACCTTACAACGGTTCACCCTCTTGAAGGACAGCCAGATGTCAGCCTCCGAGACAGACCCAGAGATCACAGGGTCACAGTGTGCTGCAGGGATCCTCATAGCTGTGGTTTTATTTTCCCTTTTGAAATTTGCATAAGAGGTATTAATGCAATTCTATATTGAGATGAAGTTTATAGTTAAGCAGGGAGGAGTATACTATTTGAGTAATATTGTAGATATATTGTTTGAGCATTCTTTGTTGTTCACATAATTAATTAGGGGTTATATGTAAAAGTAAGTGAACAGCATACATTATCGTACCCCCCATGTCATAATTATCCAGGCTCGCTGCAGTACAAAACAAAGTTACACACATCTCTCAGTCTCTCCTCGTTTTTCTTTCCATTAGTTTTATGTTTTTGGAGTTATAATACATAACATTAGTAATTGTGGATGCTATCTTTAGTGAGGGGAATTTTTGCTGTCCTACTTAATGAGAAAATGCTTAAAGTTTGGATTTGCTGCGACAGACTTCTACTGATGATCTGCTGTGTTTAATAAAAAAATTTATATTACCCAATTACAGCTTCCACAAGGCTCACAACATTCAATCTCCTCAATGAACCTAGGGAATCAATGACATATGCATGGAGAAGGAATAGTTGAGATGGTTTGGAAAACCTCAATTCTAGTCATCAGGAAGCCCTACACAAATAGTAGAAATGTGCACCACCTCAGAAACTACCTACCCATCCCACCTGTGAAGACGCTATGATTTCCCCCATCAGCTTGATCGGTCATCCAGAGTGAAAGTAAGTCATCCTTAATTCCAGATGACTGCCGGAGAACAATCCACCAATTTAACACAGACTAAGTGATTACAAACTCAAATGTTAAGGTTCAAGAAAAGAGACAAGCAAAATTTGACTTGGGCTGATATTGACATGATTCACCACTGCCACCATTGCCAATTTGCATCTGGTCATTATGAACACAAACTCTTTTGCAATGGGGGGGTGTGATGGGGGAATCTGACTTTGAAATTCTTGTTTCACTCCCAGTTGGCACGTTGAAAATCATTACTGGGAGTTTGTAAGAGAATCCTGTTAGTTCAGGTGATATTCTTAACCTCAGATAATCATCCTATCCTGGTGAACAAATTGGGAATTAATGCAAACTGATTAGGTTTCAAAGGATCCACCAAATTATGCCACAAGATCATGATTCCTAATATTCCAGCATGAATACGTTCAGTGCCAAAGGGCCCCAGCTGCAAAATCCTCTTTCCCTGTACCACAGGGAATCAAAGTGGCAAATCTGCAAACATGACACTTCTAGAGAGCCCTGTATATATATATCTGAAGAGTTTCACGAATTACAAAGTGATTAGTGAATGGAAGGAGACCATTTGGCCTGTTAAGCCTATACTATCTCAGTACATAAACTTGTCCTAATCACTCAATCTTATCCCAAGGCTCAACAGATTCTAACCTTTTAGCTTTCTTTTACAACCACAATCAAGTCTGCCTCTACTACTAATCCCAGCAGTCCATTCCAGATCCTAATATTGGATGTATAAAAGAATTTTCTCATGTCATTTTAGGATATTATTTTAAGCAAGTGGCAAATGAAAGACAGAAGCAGAAAACGGGAGGAAGAGTGAGCCAATCAGCCTCTCGAGGCTGCACTGCCATTCAATATGATCATGGTTGATCATATTTTGCAATACCATTTTTCCCACTCTATCCCCAGATTCATGATACCTTTTGTATTTCAAGATCTGTCCACCTCCTCCTTAATTACATTCAGTGGTTTCACCTCCACAAGCTTCTATGGTAGAAAATTCCAGAGGTTCACATTGCCTCTGACTGGTGCAATTTCTCCTCAGCTCAGTTCAAAACATTTTACCCATTTGATCAGACTATGAGCCTTCACTCTAGATTCCTCACCAAGAGAAACATTCTCCCCACATTCAGTCGGACCATCCCATCAGGGTTTTGTATTTTCCAATAACAGCTTTCTCATTCTTCTAAACTAGCAGGCCTAGAGGACTCAGTTTCTCCTCATGTTACAGTCTTCCAACCCAGGAACATTTCTGGGATACCTTTGCTGGATTTCAACCAGATCTTTGCTGAGGTAAGGAGACTAACACTGCAGAAAGTACTGCAGCTGTGGTTTCACCAAGGTCTCTTAGCAATACTCAACATCAGTGGAAGTTGACAGACTATTTGCCTTCGTAACTACTTGCTTTATTGGACCATTTGCTGTCAGTGGCTGGCATACAAAGATACCCGAGTTTCTTTGAATATGAACATTTCCCTGTATATATATTTTAAACAATATTCTGTTTTTACGATTCTCCTACTAAAACTTCTTTTTCATCCATCAAATACTGCATCTGCTATAAATTTGCCAAAAATAAACAAAAGAAAATCAAAAGAACAAGTGCTTGAAATGCTGATCAGTGGGGAGAGAAACAGAAACAATATTTCAGGTCATAAGAGGTCCAAAGTAAATTTCAGAGTGTCAGTGATCTTAAAATCTTTCTCTCAGGCTATGTATTAATGAGTTAAGTTTTTAATTCTTTAATAACCTTATTACATTATAATGGAATTAAGAAGTAATCCTGACCTAATCTTTCAGAAAGGAAGCACTGGGATTCAAGCTATTGCTCATTTTAATAGTCTACCCTGTCATGGTGAGCAAACCAGGTTGTCAATTCAAGAATGTCATCTCGACAATGGATGAATGACATTAACATATGGCCTTCGGTATATAGATTTCCACACCAACCCTTCCGCTCTGTAATGTCAGGCAGCATCCATGGAAAGAAAACAAAGTTAACGTTTCAGATCTGACACCCTTTGTCCGAACTGGGAAAGAAATCTACAGAAATATTCTGTGATCCGTCTTGGCAATCAGAAGCGATATAAGAGACAGCAGACCCTAAATTACCCCACATGAAGCCCTCCCCTGATAGAACATATTCTTGATTCAACCCTATCCCATGGGTTAGAGCTTGATTCTCCACCTCCAACCCCTCAGTTAAGAGTTTCCTACAAATTAATCTGCACCTCTCTTTGGATAAGTGCTGGTTTTGTCATCTGAAATATGTTTGCCTGAAATAAAGGAGTCATTTGGATTTAATTCCCAAATGAATGTATTTGAATTGGGTCAACCCATCAAGTTGTTTATATAAGCGTCTTCACAGTGACAAACTGAAGTAAAAGCATATATGCTCTCACAAAGAGGTAAACAAACTTCACAAACACATTAAATAGAAGAATGCACTCTTATTGATCTGGTTCTCATTTGCACTATTAATTTTGTTGGCTACCTAGTATACAAGGATTAAAATTATATTTGAATTAAGATATGAGACACTGGTCTGGAAACACTAACTCATACAGCTATCTGCCTGCATATGGGTGAATGTTAAAAAGAGGATGTCTAAACTATTACCAATCAGCTAAAAATATTGATCAACAGGTGCTCTATTTTTGATACTCTATTTTATTTTACTCATCACCACTCCGAGCTATTATATCAAACACCACTGTCACAGGGCCTTTCACATCTTCAATTCATTTTTAAAGTCGCATAGACATAAAGCATGAGCCATATATCTCAAGTGAGACTGGCTGCACAGCATGTGTGTTAGGCATAGGCTTGGAACAAGAGAGCCCATCACTTCCACCGCCCCTATTAACAAGAGGACTGCCGCACTTCTACACCTGGGAACCTTTCAGAATTTATAAGCAATCATTGATAATTCAAGAAAATTATTCAGGAATATCCTCAATACCCTGAGATAAGCCCCTAATCAGAGGAGCCTATCTTGTCTTCTCACCAGCCTTCATTTTCATGAAACTGAGGCTTCTGTGTTTCTGAAATATTCAAATGCAATTGAGGACCCCAGCGTGATCATGACAAGGGAAGAGCATGAAGGATGGTGAGAGGAAGGCTGGGTGTGGAAAGGAAGGGAGGAGGCACTGGATAAAGACAGAGGGTATAAAATTTGTGGCTAGAATGAGATGGTGGGACAGAAAGGGCCAGAAAGAGGCAAAGAGGGGCAGGAAGAAGGCAGAACGGGCATGTGGGCAAAGGACACAAAGGGTGCAGAAAGCGCCAGAGAGAAGAGAAAGAAGCCGGAAAGAACTGCAGATGTGGAATTGGGAGGAAGAAGTGATGGAGGGTGGTTGGTGAGAGGGAATGGGATCAGATGGAAGAGATTGACGGGGTACATGCAGAGAGGCCAGTGGCCACATTTTAACCCATTACCACAGGGAAATCACTGGGTCAGCTAGAACAGTGCAGCCAAAATCGAAAGAAAGGGACACCTTCCCACAGGACATGATGAGAGAGGCTGTAAGATTTGGGTGTTTGGTGAACTATATGACTGGAGCAATAACCCACATTCATCATGTTAGCTAGCATACAGTCTTCAGTCCCACAGCCTAATGCTAATCATCTTCGAATTCATAGCGCTGGCCTTCACTGGAACTCTGAAGACTTTTTTTTAAAAGAGAACAAGGAGAAAGCACAGATTTATGTCAGGTTCCTGGCCAAAACAACAAAATATGTAAATACAAAAAGAAAGAAAATAAAAGAAATAATAATCCAGGGTTAAGTGGAGAGCCAATGAGAAGGCATCTGCTGTTGACCTGTTGTGATGGTAGGCAAAGACTGCACAGCAAAATTTTGCTCAACCAACATCACCAAAAAAAAGATTATCCTGTTGTTATCACAGGAAACTTCATTGTCGCACTCCCTAGATTACAACAAGTAATACTGTAATAGTTCATTGACACCAAAGTGCTTTGGGATGTCCCGAGGACGTAAGCCAGTCACTCAGAGTAGATAAAAGCAAGAAAAGCACAGTGAACACTTTGAAATTGACAACCATGTGTTAAAAGGCAGATGCACTAATGTTGTAAAACACTAGGTCATGCAATTCTTTGAGACAGCGCTGTGAACTTCTGCATCTATACTTAAAAGTTGTTGAGTGGAAATAAGAGAGAATTGCAAAGTCTGTTTACATCCCCTCTGCCTTTTAAGATACTCTCCAACACCAACAGATATAAACAAAATAAAGGACCTGCAGCCTTCCTGCCCACCAGAACTTTACTGTAGATTGTACCAACATCAGGCTGCAAATTCTAGCGATACACATCTCTCCATTTCAAACAAACTCCAGGATCTGAAGTTTTTTTTTTCGCAATTCTAACCCACTGTGTTTTACATACATTTATTGATATTAGGGGTGGCAAGAAAGTGAAATAGTATTATTTTTGAGTTGCAGGCGAGCATGTATTTCAATTTTCCATCACATAGTGAATCAGTACCAGTTCTCTCTGATAAAAATATACAATAGTCTATGCCAGGAACTGTTTCCATTCTAGGGCGATGTGAGTAAAGTCTGATCTTTATGCAATAATGCCTAAGGTTCACACTGCAGTGCTTCAGCTGTGAGTCGGCTAGTGTGGTATACTGCATCCAGTGCTCCCGGTGTGGCCTTTTATATATTTGTGAGACCCGACGCAGACTGGGAGACCGTTTCACCAAACACCTATGCTCTGTCCACCAGAGAAAGCAGGATCTCCCAGTGGCCATACATTTTAATTCCACGTCCCATTCCCATTCTGATATGTCTATCCATGGCCTCCTCTATTGTCAAGATGAAGCCACACTCAGGTTGAAGGAACACCACCTCATATTCCGTCTGAGTAGCCTCCAATCTGATGGCATGAACATTGACTCCTCTAAATTCCGTTAATGTCCCTCCTCCCCTTCTTACCCCATCCCTGATATATTTAGTTCCCCCCCCTTTTTTTCTCTTTCTGCCCATCACTTTGCCTGTTCTCCAACTCCCTCTGGTAGTCCCCTCCCCCCTTCTTTCTCCCTCGGCCTCCCGTCCCATGATCCTTTCCCTTCTCCAGCTTTGTATCCCTTTTGCCAATCACCTTTCCAGCTCTTAGCTTCACCCCACCCCCTCAGGTCTACTCCTATCATTTCACATTTCCCCCTCCCCCTCCTACTTTCAAATCTCTTACTATCTTTCCTTTCAGTTAGTCCTGAAGGAGGGTCTCAGCCCGAAACGTCGACAGCGCTTCTCCCTGTAGATGCTGCCTGGCCTGCTGCGTTCCACCAGCATTTTGTGTGTGTTGCATTGCAGTGCCCGACAAGTTGCTGGGAAATGATTCTCTGATAGCTTTCAACAAAGATTTTAATAAGGATGCTGAGTAGAAAATTCTTGCAAAAACACGGAAAAAAGCAGAGAGTGGGTCAAATTAGATTTCTCTTTGAGACTCGTTGAGGCAAATAGTCTCTTTCCGTGCTGCTTTTTGTTATGATTGCTGAATGACAGCTGGTTAAATCCTTGCAGAGAAAAATGGTTACACATGGAGATGGATTATTTGATGGTATTTGTTATTAAATCTGAAGTTGAAAAGAAGTTTGAGACATTCCCCTGCTTTTTTTTCATTTTTCTTCTTTGGTTACTTAGTGAAAGTAGGATGAAATAAAATAGTAAGTAATGGGGAATGAAAGGTAGAGTGAACACCCAGCTTTCTCTCGGTAATGGAGAAAGTGCTGCATCTGGTTTACAGCAGGACTTTTTACAAGGGTCCTGACTTCTTTACGAGCTCTCACTCTGATTTCCAAATTTTTAGATGCTAAAGTAACTTTTTAGCATGCTATGGTGGTGATTGGAAGGATGTGGGATGGAGTAGTCAAAGCCACAAGAGTCAATTTAGTTTCTCCTTAGTGCAGCAAAAAAAAAGTGTACTTTTTTTGTTTGCAAGTCAGGTTTTTTTTTAATGCGACTGATATCTGGTGCCTCAAGTTCTCTGTCCTTTATTTCAATATATATTGAGTTTGACACAGGTCCTTCACACAGGTACCTAATCCCTTTCATCCCTTACCCATCTGCTGTGCTTTGGACTTCAAGCTTTAACATTGTGCACAACACTTCCTGCATGTTATGTGGGGGATTGTTAGAGTGTTTTGCCCTGCATGAGACCTGTTATGAAGTATTTCCTCATGCATGATTTAATAAAGTGCCGGCAATGACTGTGGAGCTTGAATCTCAATGATAAGTACTGATTAAGTTTTATAAGTTACTAGTTAAGTTTTCACAGCTTTTCCACATTTGCTGTTGGGTTGAAATCAAATTGTACCTCCGCTGGAAAACATTTCAATTAACCACACTGTTAGACAATAATGGTCCTGATTGCAAAAAAAAAGCTAATTTTTATCATATGTTTACATCCTTCATCTACTGGAGATACAACTCTGAGAGAGAAAAAAATACAATTAAGTTTTATTGGTTTAAGTAAAATCCCACAGGCAGTCAAAAAAACACAAAATCCAGGTGTTCAGCTTGCTGATCATTTTCTTTCAAGTCTTTGTTCAATCACTCCCTTGAGGTATTTGAGGGTTATGGATAGTTCACAGAAAATAATGATTTAACTGTGAATCAGCGTGGTGCCCAACCAAGCGACTCACCAAATTTGTAAATTTCCAAAATGAACCTTGTAATTGTAGCAATTTTAAGTTTTAAATGTGATGTTCTTGCAGTTCTATTAAAAATACTCTGGTTTTCTAATGAGAAAAAATAGCATAATGACAAATGAATAATTTAACTTCCCGGAGAAGAGGAAAACAATAAGGAGGACCACATAGCATTGAAGTTCCTCCAATATTTTTAATTGTCAAATGTTTAATTGCACTTGTACTATTACAATGGTGAATTTCGAAATTTTGAGTTTACAATCAGAAATTAATATTCAATGAATGAACAATGTTACAGCAATTCACTAACTGATCTTTTTGGGATTATACTGGGGACAATGAACAGAAAACAGACATATTACCGTTTGCACTATTCTAGCATTCCTTTCAAAATGGAGTCTGTTCCAACACACATGAGCTGTGTACCCTTCCCAACAGGATTCCAACTGCAGGTAAACTAAAGGGGCTAGAAATGAAAATGACCAAACATTTCAGGGTTGAGCATAAAGGATATTTACTACTGGGTGACCTGCAAATTTTGCCTCAAGCATTATGTCATGTAATGAAATTCAACTGCAGTATTAAGCATAACTTGACAGATTTTATTTGATTATCATTAGATGCATTTGATGTTAAAGCAATTTACCAAAGGTCATTGTAATAGTGTCAAAATGGGTTGCATTTCAATTCTCAATGTTCTTTGTGGAACACATTATTCTGTTGCCTAATGTGATAAAAAGCATTTCTATCAGCAGTGTATTCAAATCTCCATATTATTTATAATATTCATAAATCAGCTTTTGTTACTTTCATCACACAGTATGTTCAAAGCACTCACTAGCTTCTGATATTCTGTCCATGCATAACATACCTTTTATTCATCATTATTTATTTCTTCAATGACTATATTGATAATATGCTTCTACAGATAAAAAGATCTAAATTTGTTGATCAAAGAACAGTGATAGATTGCAATGTTCTGGCCTACTAAAGTGTATGTGTATACACACACACACACACTGCATATTATATACGTATACATACGTGTTGTATATTTGCAGTATATATACACAGTATGTGTGTGCACGTGTGCGTGTCCTGTATCCTAAATACCATATCACCTCAGAACCTCTCAAAACAAAATGGAAGTCACGGTCTTCCATCGAAGTCTATAGTTGAAAACACATATTGCTCCTGATATTAACATCTGATAATATCATTGACAGGAATATTTTTGTTCCATATTAAAGATTTAGTTTAAATATAGATTATAACAGAAAACGGAAAGAATTAATTTTTTGAAGTCTTCCGATAGTCCTCATAACCAAATAATTTTGCCTGATCTCCTAAATCCAGTCAGATCCCTAAGGAGAGACTTCAGATCATGCGTATTCAGTTGGTACACAATGAAATCCCTATGCAAGGTTTTACTATGCACTTTATAATGAACTACTCAATCCATGCATTGCCTCATTAAGTTCAATATAAATCACAAGTCACTGGGAAGATTTAAATAGCTCATTCAAACGGAAAATGTGAGACATCAGCCTGACATTTTGCCATTGAGTTTCACTTTACAGACACTTTCACTTTGTTGGTGGCAGTTCCATTAATTCATCAATAATCTGTGCTATTATAACATACAGATCTGTTTGTATTTATTTTGATGTGGAGAGCTATCCTCGCAGTCTATCTTGACTGGTGCCTAATCTCTGCTTCCAGAAACTTACCACCGCTTTCCAGAACATTCTCCTTGCTTAACTGCACTGTTGCTCTGATTTCACTTCCAACAGTGTCAATTACTGAGATGTTATCATTTAACATCCATTAAATAAACCAAACTTTTTCACTAAATACCATGATTACAAACTGACTGGGAACTAGTAATGATCAAGAAGCCTCCTGCATCACTGTACACAAATACACAACCTGGTTCTTCTACCAAACACCAAAAGGAAAGGCCTGACCCAAAACTGACAGCAAAATAATTTGCACTTTCCACCGGAATAATTTTGTTTAGTCAGTAGCCGCAATCAGCAGGTGATCTATCACTCAGAAATTTTGGGTGCAGCTGCCTCCCATCAGTTTGAGGCTACACCATGTCAACATGTTGGAGACATGCCATACTGAGCCTCTCCAAGTAGGTTTTTGTCCTTTATTATACAGAATGAAGTACAGGGAGAAAATAAAAAATGCTGTCGTTTGCTAGCTACAAGGCTAATAGCTATCTGGGTTATAAAATACACCAGCTTTCCCAAACACATTGAGGTGAAAAGAAGTTTAAGTTGAACAGCAATATGTAAAGTAACAAGAATAATATATTTTAACACCATTCAATTTGTTAATCACTTCATTGCTTGGATTATGAGTTTTGTCTATCTTCTACACTATATGGGAATGCTTACAGTGTAAGAGTGACATATTTGTTCATGTTTATCATTTTATACACATGTGCAGTCTGAAAGGAAACAGCAGCAAACCAGACATAACATAACCAGACAAGAGTAAGCGTATTCTTTGCGCAAAAAAAAAATCTGGATCATTAGGGCCTGAGGGCAGACACAGATGACCTGCGACTGGTCAAAAGAAAGACTGAAGCTACTGACAAGTCTAAAAACCGTGAGAATATTATCAAACATCCTTCATTAATAAGCTCAATATTATTAAAAATATCAGTCCAATATTATGTCGGCTGCAGTTGATACTTGTACTGTTTCCTCAACCGGTAAAAAGGGATGCGCTATGGTAATAGGGAAGGAAACGAGGGAAGGCATAAAATCAAAAGGGAAGCTCAGTATAAGCGCAGAAGAACACTGACTGTTCAATTGCAATATTTCCAATTACAGAGTTGGATCATTTCAAAACTACATTATGCAAAACAAAAATCAGGAAAATCCTTTCCACTATGCACACTAACAAAAGCCAAAAAGGTTCCTCTCTACATTGGTGATGCCCAACATAAATCGGGGGACAGCTTTATTGAGCACCTTCACTCCATCCACCAAGAGCGGAATTTCCTGGTGGCCAACCATTTTAATTCCTTTCCCCATTCCCATTCTGACATGGCCTCCTCTTCTGCTATGGTGAGGCCACCTTCAGGGTGAAGGAACAATACCTCATACTCCGTCTAGGTAGCCTCCTATCTGATGGCATGAACATTGATTTTTTTTCTCAATTTTTTTTCTCGGGACCTCATGGGAAAGGCTTAGGGAGTAAACCCTGAGGACAAATCCGGAGCTGGAGCCCCTAAGGCAGTCTGATGTTGCCTTCAACCTCATTTTGACAACTCCTGCGACGGCACTGGTGACAAGCTGTATAGGCCCTTGCCCTTTCCTTGGACAACATTAGTGGCGTTGAGAGGGGAGACTCGCTGCATGGACAACTGTCGGTCTTCCATACAACCTTGCCCTGGCCAGCACCCTGGAGAGGGCACAGATCCATGGTCTCATGAGACTAACGGATGCCACACACACAGATGCTGCCTGATCTGCTAAGTCCCTGCAGGATTCTGTATGTGCTGCAAAAGGGCCTATTCCCAAAATAGTAAAGACAAGAGTGGGAATCATATTTAGGATGAACAAGCTCCATGAGTAAACACAAGAGATTCTGCAGATGATAGAAATCTTGAGCAACACACACAAAATGCTGGAGGAACTCAGCAGGTGAGGCAGCATTTATGGTGTGAAATAAACAATTAATGTTTTGGGCTATGACATGCTGAGTTCCTCCAGCATTTTGTATCTGTTGCTCAAATTCCAACAGTAGTTGTTAGACAGACTATTCACATTGGTCACCCAAAACAAACTCATCCTTGGGCCAAGAACTGAAATTCCCATGAAAGCAGCTTCAAGAATGCAATGGTGGATCATTCTCCTATCTTGATAGAATTACGGTATGCATTAATCTTTACAGATGTAGAAAATGCAGAAGTCAACACTGCTCTTGAAATGACTGTTTTATAAAACTGATACACAAAAGATAAAGGTAAAATAATATTAGAGAAAGTATACGAAAATATATTGCGGGGCTGGATTGATCACTTTTGTTAAAAACTATACACAGATCAGGGCTGTATCAAGTCTGTCTATAAATACTCTATTGTCCAAGAGCTGTAAGGAATGGAGGGATTTCACACAGAACATCGTTAGTATGAGATCAGTGGCTAATAACAGTGTTGATTGACTTGGCACAGTCAACGAACTGGAACAGCTCATCAGCAAATGCACTGCTTGTGAAGACTAAAAATCACACCACCATGAGCCTTGAATTAAATGTGGTAGAGGTCCAGGAATCCGTTCTTGTATATCCACATCGATTACTGCAAGAAAGGTGTAGACCACTTTCTGGTGATGGTGAACGGGCATTCAATTAAATTGAAACAAAGTATGCGGGAGTCATATGAATCACTAAACACACTACTACCCTGCTGTGGATTTGCAACACTTGACTTTCTCAAGGAGACCGCATTGCACAACAATCTGCAATTTAAGCTACTTCAATTTAAACAATTTACGAACTGCAAGAAAAATTGCACATCACTTCACATCTCCAGCTTTAAAATGAGAAGTTTTTAGATCAGGAAGCACAGTGAGAGAGGCACTGGAAAACAAGTTATGTGAAGAAAATACATTTTACTGTGAAGTACCGACTTGCAGGTTTGAATTTGAGCTGTAAAGGTGCTGATCATGCAGAGTACATTCAGGTCTGGTTCAGATGAATCTGGAAGGAAGGCTTGAAGACAGTCAAAACAAGCAAATGCTACATATCCTTAGCCACAGGTGATGTGCCAGAAGCTTGGAAGATAGCAAACATTCCATTCTTCAAGAAGTCTCTAAAAGTAAACCAGGCAATTATATGCCAGTGAGCCTCTTGTTTTTCATGGGTAAGTTATTGGAAAGTAGTCTAAGGAGGAGGATATACAGTATATAAATAGTTGGGTAGGCAGAGTCTAGGGATAGCTAACGTATCTAACCAATCTTAAATAGTTTTTTTTTAGCAGAGGTTACCAAGAAGATTGATAAAGAGAAGGCAGTGGACATTGTCTACAAGGACTTTAACAAGGGCTTTGACTAAGTCCCAGATGGGGGAGGCTGGTCCAAAAGGTTGAGTCACTTGGTATTCAGGATGAAGTAATCAATTGGATTCAACGTTGGCTTAGCATGAGAAGCCAGAGAATGGAAGTACATGGTAGTCTCTCTGACTTGAGACTTGTCATTAATAGTATGCCACAAGGATCAGTGCTGGGTCTGTTGTTGTTTCTCATCTATATTAATGATTTAGATGATAATATGGTAAACTGGATCAGTAAACTTGTAGATCAGGGGGTGTAGTGAACAGTGAGGAAGGCTATCAAAGCTTGCAAAGTGATCTGAAACCAGCTGTGAAAATAGGCTGAAAAATGGTGATGGAATTTAATGCAGACAAATGTGAGTTGCACTTTAGGAAGACAAACAAGGTAAGACTTCCACAGTGAAAGCAATGCAGTGAATGGAAACAAGGAATGTCATTTTTGATCATGTTCACACTCTAAAATAAACTTTGAATAAACTGAACACACCTTGAGCTCTATATTTCTGCAACAATTCACTATGGACTAGGAGACAACAGCAGACATGAAACACAATAATGCTGGAAATGAGATAAATTCTTCCACCACAGAGAAACACAGTCTTCCATACAGAATACAATACTGTACAAATGCATTGAAGGGAAATAGACAATGCAGCAACAGTTAATCCCTGTGCACTCCAGATAAAGATAAGAGCACACAGTCATTAAAGGATGGAGAATGTGGAATGCATCATTATGGTTAAGCAGCACAGTATGGCTGTTGAAGCAATGGGATCAGCTATCAGCTTCCATCAATGACAACAGGTTTAACTGGATCTGTCAGGAAACTCTCCTATTGCCACCGTACACTGCCGTTCACGAATATCTAGATCGAAACAAGATCTTTTGACCACAACAAGTTTTTTTTCTGCCATGACCATCGTCATGTTTTCTTCATTACTGAGTCACTTATGGGGGAATTCTAATAGACTATTGGTCATTTGCACTGTAAATATGTTTAAGGTGATCATGGAAATAATCCAATTAAACATTCAAAGAACAAGCATGGATTTACAGAAATTATTTCAGAAACTCTTTGGGAAGTGCAGACAGCTTTCAACTGCTGATGTCCTTTTCAAAAGCTGCATCGCATCCAGCAACACCCACATATCTCCAACTCAGGATTTGCATTGGTGGAGCCGTCAGAATTCAGACATACTGCCGATTGCTGATCAGATGACTGCTGATTTCTCTGTACTTTCCACCAATTTCAACAGGATCCTACTACTAAACACATCTTTCCCTCCCCCCCCCCCCCAACTTCCCACTTTCCACAGGGTCCACTCTCTCCATGACTCCCTTGTCCATTCAGCCCTCCTGGCACACATCCCTGCAAGGAGGTCAAGTCCTACACCTGCATCTACACCTTCACCACTGTTCTGGGCTCCAAACAGTCCTTCCAAGTGAGGCAACACCTCACCTGCAAGCCTGTTGGGTTGCGTATTGTAACCACTCTGGTTTCCTCTGCATCAGTGAGACCCAATATAGATTGGAGAACCACTTTGTCAAGGATGTTCACTCTGTCCACCACAACAGACGGGATTCCCCAGTGTCCACTCATTTTAATTCTGCATCCCATTCCCATTCTGACATGTTGGTCCATGGCTTCCTCTATCGCTACCATTAGGCAACTCTCCAAACTTTCAGTATGAACATCGATTTCTCTAACTTCCAGTAAATTCTCTCTTTTCAATTTTTCCATTTTGGTTCCCCTCCTACCCATTCGCCTCTCCTCATTTGCCTATCACCTCCCTCTGGTGCCATTTCTCCTTCCCTTGCTGCCATGGTCCATTCTCCTCTGAATCAGATCCATCCTTCAGCTATCTCCCCTGCCAGCTTCTCACTTCATTACCCCCCCCCCCACACATCTACTTTCCCTCACACCTGGCTTCATCTATCACCTGCCAGCTTGTATTCTTCCCCTCCTCCCAGTTTCTTATTCTGGCTTCTTCTCCCTTCCTTTCCACTCCTGATGAAGTGTCACAGCCCGAAACATCAGCTGTTCATTCATGTCCATAGATGGGAGAAGCTTCAATTATCGGCACTCCTGGCTACTTGAAATTCCGAAAAATGAAATATCTTGAAACTCAGTTTTGCTTGTGGAATGAGGACCAGATCTTGGCAAGGATCAACCTCTCAGAGAACTTTTAAATGTTAATGCATTTTTGCAGAGGTTTCACAGATAAGTCAGAATGAGATTTATTGTCACTGGCATGTGGTGTAAGATTAGTTAACTTAGCAGCGGCGGTTCAATGCAATAAATAATCTTGCAGAGAAAAAAATAATAATAATCAACAAAAAATAATAATAAATAAATAAATTTTAAAACTGTCACTGTTATTATCATCACACCAACAAAATACTGAATTTAAAATGAAATGAAATACAAAGATTCCGAAGTCAACCCTGAAAATAAAAACTATGTCCTTTAAGATACTTGTTTTAACTCATTTTTAAGTTCATTCAGAAAATATTTTCAATATTTTCCTTGGCTAAACAATGAAACACTTGTTTACTAACTAGACTCTTGGAATTTTAACCCTTTGTAATAGAATACTGATTTTGGCATCAAAGCACTTGGCTCCAGCAAATGAGTTCAGACCAGTATTACTGCACAAAACTTTATTTCCAATCAAAATAGACGTACATTGGTAATGTCAAGCAATAGTTTTAGTTTAATATTAACTATGACAAAACATCTAGAAGAAGCAACACTTGCAATTAAAAACACATCCTTTACCGTCTTTAAAAGGCAAACACAAGGAAATCTGCAGATGCTGGAAATTAAGCAACACACACAAAATGCTGGTGGAACGCAGCAGGCCAGGCAGCGGTAAGGCCCGAAACGTTGACAGTACTTCTCCCTATAGATGCTGCCTGGCCTGCTACGTTTCAATTTCAAACAGATTATAGAGATCAATATTTTTCAACTGTCCATAATAGAGAACACTTTTTTAAAAAAAAACACTGACCAAACAGTTACTCAACCCTCTACATACGTTTTTATCAGTAAGGCTTCTGAAACATTCACAGAAGTCTCAACAGCTCTGAAAAAAGCAACACTTGAAATTTCAAGCACCTTCTTATAGTCTCCATTAGTGCACAGGTGAAACCTCAGGAAGATGGTCATTCTGTTCGTTGTTGGTCATCTGGAGATTCTGGTGGGGGGGAGGGGAGGGATATTCTCTGCTATAAAACTGTGCACTATCTTTTCTTATCAGCAGCCCTTCTGTTTCTTTGATCTTAAGTAATCCTGTCTCCCTGTTTTTTGTATTTCTCTCTTTCTCTTTCAAGGTACTGCTGATATTTCACTGGGTTGTTGTTAATTGTGTCTCTGTATTTTTTTGATTGGTCTGCTGATGATTTTGGGGCCATCTTGACAACTTCACTACCAGTTGTTTGATGGTAAAGACATGTGATAGTCATGACATTTCTCACTTTTTAAAAAAAAGCAGGCTGAGTCTGACACATGCTAACACGACTGCATAGTTAGCTTGTAAATTTAAGTTAAATACACAGAAATAAAGTAAGGTTATTTATTTCTCAGTTAAAGCTCTCAAATACTAATTTGTTTGGTAATGGCATGTAATAAACATACTCTCAGATTAGGAAGTATAAATTTTTAAATTCCTCACATTTCTGGACATCAAAATGTCAGTCTTCTGCCATGACACACACACACATCCCATGTCACTTCTCATTTCCATGGCAACCACTTAAGCATTGTTTCAAAATACTTGACTGGTCTCTAAAATGTGTTGGATGTCGGTCATGACAGCAGTTCTTTGTCACAAAAATGTACAAGTTGTACAAAATAAAACCACTTGAATTTGACACGTTTTAAATGTTCTTGTGAGAAAATACAAACTAAAATGTTCATGAATTTAATACTTATTAATACTTTATTTTGAAGACAAAGTTACAGAGTCTGGGTAGGGGACAAACTCAAAATAGTGAAATTCTGGAGTCTTGGTGATCTCCCGTATGTGATTTGGTAGATGGTGGATGCAAATTTACTTTGCAAGAGGGTAAGCATCTCACTTATCCATTTTCTCTTCTTTCTAATATAAGCTACAGCAGTGGTGGCAACTTCAACTACCTAATGAGATATCTTTTCTGTAGTTCTTTGTTAGAGTCAACAGCACAAGATATCTAACTCTACCTATTTTCAAGTTTTGGAGTGGTACTGAGCTGGCGCATCTCACCTGATAAAAGGGGAGTAAAGTGAAGCCAAGGTCATTGTAAGTTTGTCCGTGTACATACTTCTTTCTTGGTAATCAGCTGAAAAATGATATCAGCATTGGTTCTACCAAAAGACTGCCTTCTGAGCCCCCTTGACCTACGTCAAAGAAAAAAGTGAACCTATCACCAGTGTTATAGCCCATTTAATATAATTAAAAGATAATTAGGTCACTATTACAATACTGCATGCAAGAGCTTGCAGTGCGCAAATAAGCCATCAAATATCTTTTTAAAGTCACCACAATTTAACAGACATTCAACTTGAATACATTCTGTGGTTGTGAAATTGCTGCTCTGCTTTTGGTAGGGTTATTTAAATACAACATTAACCACGTGGATATTATTGCAACTAAATCTGGCAGAAGTCATCAAAGGAAAAAAAATTAAATAACTTTGTAATGACCTCCGGTGCTCATGGGATTATTTAGTGATAAAAGAATTGAAGATGGGAGAAAAGATTGTTTGGCTGTAGAGAAGAGGGATAAAATACAATCCTTTCACAATAATCAATTTGCCATCTAAAGACAGAGATCAACAGCAACCAGAGTTCTAGCAGAAAGCTAGCCTTCCATTTTAGTACTGAATCAAAAGGAACAAATATTGCACTGCTTAGCATGTCAATTAGATTCCATTCTACTGCGACATTCACATTAATCTGGTACCCTGCTATAGAGAGATATAAAAAAGAATGTTTAAGCTGTAAACAAGAAGGAATAAATACTTGAAGATGTCATTTTCTAAGATGTGCAAGAATATCAAATCTAAAACCATTCAACAGAAAAATCTAATTTGAACTTATAAGAGCATAAAACACCAGAGCAGAATTGGGCCACTGGACCCACTGAGCCATTCCATCATGGTTAATTTATTACCGCTCAACCCCATTCTCCTGTCTTCTCCCCATAACCTTTCATGGCCTGACTAATGAGAACCTTTCAAGGAGCAAACACGAGGAAATCTGCAGATGCTGGAAATTCAAGCAACACACACAAAATGCTGGTGGAACATGGCAGGCCAGGCAGCATCTATAAGGAGAAGCACTGTTGACCTTTCAACCTCTGTTTTAAATATACTCAATGACTTGGTTTCCACAGCTGCCTGCAGCAATGAATTTCACAGATTCACAACACTCCGGTTAAAGAAACCCTTTCCCACTTCTGTTCTAAATGGACATCCCTCTATTCGGACACTATGTTCTCAGGTCCTAGACCCATCTACTACACAAAACATCCTCTTCATATCCATTCTATATACAGCTTTCAATATTCAACATGTTTCAATTAAAACTCCTCTCATTCTTCTAAATTTCAGTGACTAAATTTCAGCATTCAAATGCTCCTCGTACTGTACTTAAACCTGGAATCATTTTCATGAAACTCCCCTGTACCCTCTCCAATGATAGCACATCTCTTTGTAGATAAGGGGTGTAAAACTGTTCACAATACTCCAAGTGTGGTCTGACCAGTGCTTTAAAGAGCCTCAACATCACATTATTACTCATATTCTAGTTCTCTTGAAATGAATGCTAACATTACATTTGCTTTCCTTATCACTGACTCAAACTGCAAGTTATCCTTTAGGCAATCCTGCACAAGGACTCCCAAGTCCTTCTGCACCTCTAATTTTTAATTTTCTCCTCATTTGGAAAATGGTCTATATCTTTCTTTCTACTGAAGTGCATGACCATACAGTACACTTCCCTACACTAAAGTACATATGTCATTTCTATGCCCATTCTCTCAATATATCCAAGTCCTTCTGCAGACTCCTTGTACTCAAAAGTACCAGCCACTTGAACTATCTTTTTATCACCTACAAACCTGGCCATAAATCCCTCAACGCTGTCATCCATATAACATGAAAAGAGGTGTTCCTTGTGGAACAGCAAGAGCAAATGGCAACAACCAGAAATGGCTCCTTTTATTATGACTTTTTGCCTCCTGACAGTCAGCTGGACTTCTATCCATGCTAGCATATCTCCTCTAATACCATGGCCTCTTATCTTATTAAGTAGCCGCATAGCCCTTGTTAGAGCCCTCTGAAGATCCAAGTAAAGAAATCCAACAGATTTCTTTGAGGAAAGATTTACACCCAAGGAAACCATGCTGAATTTGGGCCACTTTATTATGCGCCTCCAAGTACTCTGAAACCTCATCCAATATAATGGACCCCATCATCTTCCCAACCATTAAAGTCAGGCTAACTGGCCCATAATTTCCTTTCTTCTGCATCCCTTCCTTCTTAAAAAGTGGAGTGAAGTTTCCAATTTTGCAGTCCTCCGGAACCATTCCAGAAACTGACGATTCTTGAAAGATCATTACTGAGGCCTCCACAATCTCTTCAGCCACCTCTTTCAGAACCCTGGAGTTTAGTCCATCTGGTCCATGTGACTTACCTACCTTCAGACCTTTCAGTTTCCCAAGCACTTCTTCTTTAGTAATGGCAACTCTACTCACTCCTGTCTTCTGGCACTTTTGAATTTCTGGCATCCTGCTACTGTCTTCCATAATGAAGACTGACAGAAAGTATGTGTTAATAACTTGAAACCAGAGGGCCATAACCTGTAGCCAGCACAGCACACTCAAGAGAAAAATAGAAGTGGATGATGTTAGCAACCCAGCATGTAACTGAAAGGTTGCAGTTCTGGCAAAGTTAAGGGCTCTTTCCTCTGGATTAGCTACGTTCATCAGGAGTTAATGAATTAACTGCAGTTTCATCGAGGACAACACTGGCTTTTACCGAGCAATGCATGGTAATTGATTAACTGTACTTATAATGAAATAACCTGTAGTCTTACAATAACAAGGATCATATTGACCTTCTCAGGTGAGAACAGAATCTGGATTTGGGTCTCAAATGAAACTCCTTCAGATGATATACGTAACTCTGAACTGGAGCTGCTGTTCCTCACTTAAGGCAGGACCATTCTGATATGGAAAAGCTCTTGTTTGGGCTCCCTCTTATTCATCCTTTCCTGCCAATATCCAGCTCCCACCGACATTGAGCAGGAAATCTCCTTCAGAGGTCCAATTTCTGTAAGTCAGCAGGGAAGGTCCTGCCAGGATCTTGCCCCTGACCATTTATCAAGCAAGATCATCTGGCACAGTTGACATTCTACTAGAAAAAATACCCTATCTGAACATAAATAAGTTAAAATTAAGAGAGCCTATCTAGTTTTCTTTATACTGTGTTGATGTAGTTAGCTGCCAAATAATAGTGGCAAGAACTAATCATGGGGAAAAGTTAGGAACTTAAGAAATCAGAATTCCTAGAGGTCAATTTGAGAAAAGGCCCTGCAATAGTTGAAGAGCACTTGTTTAAGTATTTTATTCAGACTCCCCCACAGCTCACAAGCTGGAAGCCAGGGTAACTGAGTCAAAAAAAGACAGAAAGTGCTAGGCAAACACTACAGGTCAGGTTACATCTGTAGGAGGAGAAAAAGGAGTTAACATTTCAAGTTGGACCCTTCAAAAGAATCGTTGACTGATGAAGGGTCTCTGACATGAAGCAGTGACTCTGTTTTGTTCACAGATGCGGCCTGACCTGCTAAATGTTTCCAACATTTTCTATTTTTATTGTACATTTCCAGCATCTGCAGTTCTTTTTGATTTTCAAATGGAATGTGTTTAAACTAGTGTTTCAATTTATGTACTACAAGGCAAGATGGGATGTAACCACAAGGGATTACATCTCCAAAGCTTTTCTTTCTGGAACGAACTAGCAATAGCATCTTTAACTTAAAATTATTCATTGGCCTGCAGAAACAACACGTCTCTTTTAAATCTTGAAAGATGTGAATCCAAAAAAATAAGCAAAACCATACAGCAATTTGTTCTTTTAAAAGCGGAAGGCAATTCATTTAAAGAACTTTTTATTTATTCTCACAACTTTATTTAGCACTCATCTCAAAACAGGTGATAAATTAACTCCAAAAATAAAGCAAAGAAATACAAGAGGAGAAAATTATTCTACAAAATTTCAGATGTAACAAGTTTGTAAATATTTCACAAATTATAGAAAACTGCTATAGTCATAAAACAAAGCAATATGAAAGAGCTTGATGCTCATAACTTAAGTAGAAAGTGAATGCTTAAGAAAATTGGGAAATGCTCATTTAGCCGCTCTCAAAAATACAAAAATCAAGTCAAAGATCATAAGCCAATGTTAAGAGTTTTTGAAGTCCAAGTGCCATCATTTTAGATTGGTGCACACAATTTATATTTCTCATGCTATCTTCAAAACGACTGATGAAGAGGTCATTGTTGGACCCTTAATACTCACAATTAGAAATTTCCATTTTAATGTAAACTGCACACAATTATTATTGCCAAGAGTAAACTGCATACTGTTATTATTGCCAGGAATTCTAATTCAATGGCTGACTGAATAAATTCACATTTTTGCCCTCACAACAAACTTTTAACAAAGCACACTCAAATTTCACTGTGCTAGAAATCTGCCAAACACATGGTGCCTCAATCACAATTTACAATGGGAAAGGTTGCAATCATTTTCTACTGGTGTCACCACATTGTTTTAATTGAAATCTTAGTATGTGCTGCTGTATCAAGTGGATACAGAGGCATCTGGCACACTGGCTTTGTCAGTGGTTTTATTATGCAAGTGAGGAACAGGTTTGGAACACAGGAACAGGATCAGCCCCTCTCACCTGCTCCCCCATTTAATGAGAAGAAAAGCTGATTAACTGTCACTGAACTCCAAGCATCTACCTCAGCCCACAAAAATATACATCAATCACAGAGTCACAATTATTTATGGCTTGGCTCTAACGTTAAGGTTGCTCACTGAACCACAGAGAATATTTCTATGCCCTCTATCAATCTCTTTTACAATGCTAAGAAAAGTCCAGTCAAATCACTCCCAAACCATTAATATCCCAGTTCGGTTATGCAACCTCCTTTCATCTTCTACTCTTTTCCTTGAGATTAAGGAGGACTTGCTTCCACTCTGCTTCCGTGGCTGAAGGAGCCAGTGCAAGTCTCACTGACTCAGCCATGGATGGTACAGGTGATGCTTAATGGGACTTAGAATCCTGGGAACCTAGCCCTTATTATCTTCCTATGTTACTCAATTAGCAACAACAGTATAAATTTTCATGAAAGTGTAATGAGCATTTTCTACCACATCTGTAAAATGAAATTATTCTATTTTCATTATATTTACCTGGATTCTTGAAATTATACTTTGTTGATGATATCAAATGATGGTAATTGTGAAAAACCAAATAACTACAAGAACGACGAAATATATTTTGTAAAACATGTTACAAAAATTGACAAATGCTGAATGCTAGATTTTTTTTAAAAAATTGTTAAATTAATTCACACGCCACTGACTTTCTACCTTGCCAAGATCTAAATAATTGCTTTGAAAGAAACTCCAGAAAGACACACCAAAGCTACATGAAAATAGGAGTATAGCACTGAGGTGTGGGGTCAATGGAATGAAGGAGTGATGGGGTGAAAGCTATGGATATATTGCCACAATATTGGGAGAATAAAAAAGAAAGGCAGAGCAAATATTCACAAAGATATTACCGGGGCAAGCAATGTATATAAATGAATGAGTGAGTGAGTGTTGGAGTTTGGGGGGTGGGGGGGGAAGAGGTTGGTTTACAAGGTTAGAAGAGAAAGTAAAGGGATGAAATAATTGTCCTTTCACAATTCTGAAGGCTGCTGATAAAGCTAGACCTAATGACAGAAAAGCAGTACAACATGGACTTAAGCCAATCTAATTATCTGAAATAAACTCTTATTAAAGCCAAGTCCATAAATTATTTTAAAAGGAATGTAATAGTTGATTTTTTTTTTCAATTGTATATGGAACGAGCTTCACAGTCAAAATAAACTTAATCTGATATTTCCTCATTTTCCAAACCTAACAACAAAGTTGCACTCTCGATTATATTAATAACTTTATATTGTGACGATCAAAACTATACACAGTAATCAAACTGTTCTCTTTCTCGTGTTGCATATCAACACTGCATATCCTCCATACTCTTATGTTCTATGCTTCAACTAATAAACAAACGCACAGCTTCCATAAGGGAGCAGATGTGCAGTTAGAAGCCAAGAATTTGGTAAAAATCCATTTAAGAGATATTTTAATCTTGCCGAAATATATTTTCATACTTTGCAAATGAATTTCAGAACCACTTACTGTCCAAATGCAGCACAGTTCAATAAGAAACTCAGGGGTAGGTTCACCAAAAGCATCTGCAGTTCTCCAAGTGGTTCCCATTAAGGATGTAGTAAGATGCATCAAGATACAAACATTTTGTGCATTCTACATATACCAAAAAAAGCAATCACAATTTTGTTTAAAAAATTGATTTTACTGAGAGCGTCAGATATGCATAAAATGAGCTCATTTTCTAGGGGGGGGGTCATCAAGTAAAGGGTTGGCAAGTTGTTTCAATATGATTTAATAGAGCTAACTTTGAGGAGGATGGGCATGTACAACGGGAAATTCAGAAAAAAATAAGCAATGATCATGTTCGGATGCAAGAATCTGAGTGCAACTGCCAGTGTAGATATGGAAAGGTGAGAATGCAGGGACATGAACTCAACCACCTCGGTGAGAATTTGCCACTCTGAGGTGCGAGGATTTGGATTTCTTAATACCAGAGGACTGTAAGACACAGACATTCAGTTCTGTCCGAGGCTAAAATCCATAAATTCTCTGACATTAAGAGAATGAAGGGAAATAGGGAAGGGCATAGGGGATAATGCAGGGCTGAAGAAGCAAGTTTGAGCAGTATTAAGTTAATTCTTGCTCCTGCTTTTTTCTGGCATGTCCTTGGACAAATTAAACAAAATTTTGTTTGTACTGCACACAAAATGCTGGGGGAGCTCAGCGGGCCAGGCAACATCTATGGAAAAGAGTTAACAGTCGATGTTTCAGGCTGAGACCACTTTTTAATATATGCTCCCTAACCTGCTGAGTTTCTCCAGTATTCTGTGTATGTTGCTTGGATTTCCAGCAGCCGCAGATTTTCTCTTGTTTATTATTTTATTTGTTATGTTCCGGAGTTACAAAACATAAAAAAAAAATTGAAAAGAAAACAAGAGAACCAGGAACGCGAGTCGAAATTTGTTATTTCACTTTAAGTGAGGCACGCACACATGAGCTGTATCACATGATGGCATGATGACGTGAGTCATTTACCTACTTTTACATATAACAGGCAATGAATTATTTGAACAAATAATGCTAAATCATCAACATATTCAGAAGATTATTCAAATATTAAATACACAACACTCCTCCCTGCTTAGCTATACACGACAACTCAATATAGAATGCATCTCAACTCTGTACACAGTATACAATATAATACAACTACTATACAAATATGCACAGCATAGTAAACTTTAAATTGTCTCACAGGTCTAAACATTTAATCACTGTGGAGGACTTTTCACTCTTGTGGCATAACGTTTTTCCTGACAAAGGAGGTCACTATACTTAGCAGGTAAGACTTGTGGCTATGAGAACAATCTGAGGTTCCGAGGGCTCCTCCTTGGTGGTTGTAAGAGTTGACCCTGAGACTGCAGTAAGTGTTTCTCTGGACACCTTTCTTTTTCTTCTTCTTCTAGTTTGTGCATTTTGATGTTGGGAAGATGCATTTAGTTAATTGCAGTATTCTTTTATTAATCCTATTATTGCTCCCTTTACAATCTCATCTCTCTGCTTGGTTTCCTCATCCAGATCGCCTGACAAATCCTGCTTTCGTATCTCCATCGACTCTTTTCTTTTTGGCCTTCCATTCATCCAGCTGAACTTTAGTCTTTCAATCTACTTTTATAAACAGCATTTTGTCTTCCTCTTGAAGTTCAAGCAATAATTCTGGTTCTTTATACTCACAAAAGCTGAATGCTCAGAACTTTCCTGACGCTTCTTGAACCTTCTTCCAATCTAAAACCAAGCCACATGTCACAAGTAACTGCCTGATTAACACATCTGAAGCTTTCTCAGATACGTTGCCTATAAAGATGGTTGCAGTCAGACCATTGCTTTCATCAATTTCTCTCATACTTGTTCCAATATACTTTCTAACCAGAGGCACAGAGGTTGTTACCAACAGCTGTATGCCCTCTGTTGGGCAATGGTTCACAGTGTACAACACAGAGACAGCTGTGGCATCATTCAACATTGCCTTAATTCACTTCCTGTTGACTCTATTACAGGGGATGTACAATGAAAATGGTGGATGGATCTCTACTTCAGTTGTTGTCTCAGTCACTCATGACCTCATAATACTGGCCCTCTCGTGTTTATCACATACAAGCCCAATGTGGCTTCTTGGTTATAGTATGCTAATATCATTCCAACTGGAATTATCTTTTCTCTAGTATAAGTTCTTAACTGGATCTGCAGACTTCAGTTTAATATCTTTGAAATACCGTTCAGACTCGTTTTTGTGGAATGACTGGAACAGACAGACCAATTCCATCTCAATTAATTGGCCATTCACTTCTGGTGTAAGCTAATTGCTTGTGTCATGTTAGTACCCACATTGTAGATCTCTAGGCTACCCAGTCCTGCATCACTCTCACTTTATTGATCTCAAAGGAAATTACATTGTCACAGTAACATTACAAGTGCAGAGATATACAAATCTTAGAAGAGAAGTAAGAAAGAATAAAAAATAAGTTACCTCAAATAGTCTAACAGGAGGGGATTCATTACTTCCCCGACTATAGGTTAACTTATTATAGAGCCTAATGGCTGAGGGTAAGAATGACCTCATATAGCACTCTTTGGAGCAGCGAAGTTGTCTTAGTCTATTACTAAAAGTACTCCTCTGTTCAGCGAAGGTGGCATGCAGAGGGTGAGAAACATTGTCCAGAATTGATTGGATTTTCTGTAGGGTCTTTTGTGCTTCCACAGCATCCAGCATGACCAGCTTGACTCCTATAACAGAGCCAGCCTTTCAAACAGTTTATTGAGTCTGTTGGCATCACCCATATTGATGGCATTGCCCCAGCACACCACTTCATAGAAGATTATACTGACAACAACAGTTTAGTAGAACATTTAAAGGGAGGCCTGCATACTTCAAACAAACCTGTCTCTTCAAGAAGTAGAGGTGACTCTGGTCCTTCTTGTACACAGCCTCTGGGTTGGTGCTCCACTCGAATATGTTGTCCAGGAGCACCCCCAGGTACTTGTAGGTCCTCACCACAACCATGTCCTCATCATCAATAGTGACAGGGAACAGTGCAGGCTTATTCTTCCTCAAATCCATTAGCATCTCCTTTGTCTTACTAATGTTGAGCTGTAGATGATCCAGCTTGCACCATTGACAAAGTCCTCCACCAAGGTCCTGTATTCATCCTCCCTTTATACACCCAACTATTGCTGAGTTATCAGAGAATTTCTGCAGATGACATGACTCAGTGTTGCATCTAAACACCAGGGTATACAGGGTAAACAGGAAGGGAGCCAATACAGGAAGTGCTCTGTGGGGCCCAGGTGCTGCTTAAAGCCATGTCTAACACAGCTCTAAAGCTGCACAAACTGTGGCCTGCCAGTCAAGCAGTTCATTCTCCAGGATACAATGGAAGTGTCAACCTGCATTGAATGGTGTTTTCCCCCAGCAATGAAGTCTGCACGGTATCGAGGAAATAAAGAAAAATGATCCTCACAGTGCTGCCCTGCTTATCCAACTGGGAGTAAGCTCTGTTCAGCAGGTAGTTGACAGCATCAGCAAATCCAATGTGCTCCCAATAGGCAAGCTACAAGATTTTTCAAAAACAGCATGCAGATTCATGCTCTTTTTGAAGCTGCAACTTGACTTTTTACCTTCATCTTTTCCTTGCACAGTCCATTTATTTTTGTCTTCCTGATATGCTTTTTGTATGTGTCCTATTTTGTTGCATTTTCTACAAGTTTAACTTTTAGATCTGCATTGAGTCTGGTGTATGAGAGCTCCTGGCACAATGGTAACATAATTTGGTTAGGCAAGCTTCTGGTTAGAAATTGCAATTTTGTTCATGCTCATCTTCATTCCTGACTGCAACTCAACTGTGTCTCTAGCTGCGGTTTCCATTGATACAGCAGTTTCAACTGCTCTTTTAAGTATAAGTTGTGCTTCAGTTAGCCACTGTTTTTGAATACTTAATTGTAAGATTCTATATGCTAAACAATCTCCCTGTGCATTACTAAGTCCATCATTGAACTGACAATGCTCAGACAACTTCTTTTATTCAGCCACATATGCTGAAATGGACTTCCCTTCCTTTTGATTCTGCTTATGAAAGCTAGAAGTGTTCTGCAATCAACAATGGTTTTGTTTCTGCATATTCTTGCATTACTTTCACAATATCAGCAAAGCTCATTTTGGCTGGTTTGGTTCAAGCAGTTAAACTTCCAAATAAACTGTATGGCTTTAAACCTAATGCACTCAGCAAAACTAGCACTCATTTCTTTCATTTGCTTTAAAATACTGCTCAATTAGCTCTGTAAACTTGAGCCAGTTAGCTGTGTGTCAATGTTTCCATTTCTGCTCTTTTTTATGATTATGTATCACCCAGTACTCACTGCCTATGAACTCGTGAATTCTTCCATTTTCTGCCTTTTTTTAATTTATCATCTTTTCCTTCATGAACAAAACATGCTTCTCTGAAGTGTAAAAAACTGTGCTGCACCATTTTTTTAAAAAAATTATCCTTTTCTCACTGCTCTTTAAAAAATAATTCCAGCATTTCACTATATTTCAACATCTCAAGTTTGTTTTAAAACTAATGCATCATCACTGTTGAGTTTTGTAACTGCAAACACTAATTGAAAGGAAAACAAGGCAGCCAGGAATGTGAGTCTAACTTTGATTTTTACTTTAAGGGACATAAACACATACAATGTGGTGGTGTGATAACGTATGCCATTTACGTATTTTACATATAACTAGTAACAAATTCTTTAAATAAAGAATGTTTAATCAACAACATACTTACAAGATTACTCAAATATTACTTAGGTATTAAATATACAATCTAAGCGATAATTTCATCTGAAAATGTTACTTGTTACAACACAAGAGGCTATTCAGTCCATTAGGTCTATACCAGCTCCCAGCACAGCAATCCTATTTATCCCATTTCTTTTTAATTTCCTCCTTTTGACTTGCAACTTTTTCTCCCTCCTTATTGGGCTTCTTTTTGTGCTGCATCATATCTGGAGTAACAATAATATGTCCTTTACACTTGTGTACTGGAAATGATATTTAACAATGCTGAATCTTGAATATGCTTATCAATGGCTCTTTGGTCCTTTTGTCCCCTATCTACATGAAGGCCTTATTTAGTGAAGTACAGTGTTGGGATCATATATTTCTCATTCGTTTTTCCATGTAAATACCAAACATGATCCCACTTAATATTAATCATAACCTCTTGGGAATGTACCTCGACTCCACTGAGAGAAGAAATTAAATACAGTAATAATTTAAAAAGAGTCGGACCTTAAGGTTATTTTATGGAGATTTCACTTTTGAACAGTCTGAACATGGTGATGGCACAGAGGGTATTTTTTGTGTTGACCTCGTGCCCCCTGAAGCTATAACACCCCCACCTTGTGCTATCTAGCTCAACAAATAGAGCATCAACTGACATCCAGAAGCATTGCTGTAACCTTATGAGCAAGATCTATGCAATTACACAGAATGGTTTCCTGGTCCCATGCAATGTCACCTAATACATTCACTGCAAGTCAGACAGTCTACATAGTGAATTTGGTGCAGTTCCAATCACATTCCCACAGCTCAAATTTACCATTACACTAGTTTTCATTTCTCTTAACCCACATGCTTTTATTTCTTGCAAAGAATGTGATTAGAGACGGACCGCAGATGCAAGGAGTAATTAAGCCTGCATTCATCATAACCTGCACAAACTTCATAAGTGTTGGTAACTCAAGAGGCAACAGCTGTTAACACTTCCCTTAACAGGCGGAATAAAATCTCAACCTCTCCATTAATACTGATACTTTATTTGGATAACATTTGTGCAATGAGAAACAACTGCAAGGCGTCACTTACATACATTTTATCAACATCTCATTTTTCTTTTAGAAATTCTCAATCTCTTACAAAACAGACTACATCCTTTCAAACAATAATATTAATATTATGGGATGTGATGCTGTGATAACAGGAAGCACAGGATCCACAGCGGTGAGAGTGGGCATCTTTCAGTAAGGTAATCCTCATCTGTAAATGGACTATTTGAAAATGATATCATTATTTTACCCCTCGAACTATTTTCTACAATATACTGAACATTTTTCTTCTATTTAGTTACAAGCCTTATTAACCAAAGTTTTTACTGTTCTGGATATAAACCAGGACATCCTTAAAAAAGTTTTCAAAAATATTGAAAACAATTTGAATACTTTCATGTGTTTTTTTTAAAAGGTAAATCATGTAAATTTTTAAACCTTGGTGAAACCAGATTCACACTGAGTTTTCAAATTCTTAGGAGTTAGGAGCTCATTTTTACTATTATAATTATTTTACCTTCGCATTCCAAATACATCAAACATTACTTGTAGAAAGTGAAAATAAGTATGCTCATTTTTCTCCACAGGACATCTCCACACGAACACAAACATCGCACTTAGTACCAGAAAATAAGGTGCTGCACTGCTAGCGATAATTAACAAAAGTATTCAAGTTGTATATTATTCAAAGAACCTTTTATGGGAAAATGTTCTTTCGAGGTGGAGAAATACATGGCCAATTTTGGATTTCCGTTGTCACTATCCAAACCACAAATCAAGCAACAATTCATTTTTCACCTTCCATAACTCGCTTTAAAATCAAATGCTTGGCACCCTCCATAAAACGTGAGGCTTTTGGCCAATCCCAAACATATGTTTTTACAATATCACCCAAAATTCAAGTTATCCAAACAGAATCAATGTAACTTTTACTTTCATTATTCATTCACGAACTATTACTTCCTCAGCCCCAGGATCAACTCCACCAATGGCCAAGACCCACCATCGTCCCGCTACTTCTATCATTTTCACAAGTAGCTCGTTCAAACCTGCTCCCTGCTCAGGTGGATCAATAGGTAAGCCTGTGTCAAATTTTCTCTGACAATCACTGCTGCAAAGTGCTTAGGGAGGTTTTCACTGTATTAAAGATTGTATAAACGCCAACTATTTGCTGGACAAACCAAAACTAATAAAAGTATATCATATTCTTTGCTTTTTTTGTGTGTGCTTGTTTCACTGGCGGTGCAATTTTGTATTTAGTACGATCAGCTGTCTCAGTGTACTCAGATAAACTCTTCACTGTACTGCTGCATCGACCATTCTCCTGGAAACAAATTGCTAATGCAGCTGTAATGTTTCTTGGGCTTTTTGATGACATGCTTTATAACAGTTACAATACTTAAAGAATATTTCATTGGCCACCAAGCACTTTGGGATGATATGAATGGGACATCAAAGGCTATAAATGCTGTCCATCTCCATTTTCTTTGTATTTGTTTAATGTTATGTGAATAAATGGCTTGTACTGTCCGTCTTAAAATACATTTTGCGGTTTAAATATATTTTGTACAGACCTTCTGTAACTGAGTGAAGCATATGAGGCAAGTTTTAGGGCAATTTCCTCAAGTATGAAGATAGGATGGTTAAGATTAACTTTACTGTATATATCCCATGTACATAGAAACATTGAAACATACAGAGAAATATATTGCTTGCATGAACAACCAACACAATCTAAGGATGTTCTGAGGCAGCCTGAATTGTCACCTTGCTTCTGGTGCCAACATAGCATGCTCATGACCTGCTAACAGTCACCCATCCGTGTTTGGGACGTTGGAGGAAACTGAAGGAAATGCACCTGGTCACAGGGTGAATGTCCAAGCTTCTTACAGGAACTGAATCCTAACCTTCTGACTGCTGGTACTATAAAGCATTACACAAACCACTACACTACTAGACATGTAATTTAGACTGATCATAAACTGGAGTTCTGAGGGAATGTTCCATCATCAAAAGAATAACAGCACTAAGGTCCTGCCCTCCTGTCAGGTGGAGAGGAAAACAACCCCAAAGCATTGAGGATGTGCAAGAAGTTCTCTCTGATGCCCTGTTCAAAAGTTGTTCCTCAAGTTTTAAACCACTTCTCTCGTTATATCACATTTCTTCTGAGAACTTGCTCAGAAAAAAAATGATTGTAATAGCTTCAGAGGCTGAGAACAGCAAGATCAAAATACTGATTCTTTAATTCTGCAACAGATTTTCCGAAACTGGAATTATTTAAAAACATTTTTATGCCAATTTTTAATAGTCAATAGACAATAGACAGTAGGTGCAGGAGTATGCCATTTGGCCCTTCTAGCAAGCTCCGCCATTCACTGTGATCAGGGCTGATCATACACAATCAGTACCCAGTTCCTGCCCTCTCCCCATATCCCTTGACCCTGCTATCTATAAGAACTCTATCTAACTCTCTCTTGAATGCATCCAGAGACTTGGCTTCCACTGCCTTTCTGGGGCAGAGCATTCCAAATATCCACCACTTTCTGGGTGAAAAAGTTTTTCTGCATCTCTGTTCCAAATGGCCTCCCCCTTATTCTTAAACTGTGGCCTCTAGTTCTGGAGTCACCCATCAGCGGGAACATGCTTCCTACCCTTAAAAATCTTATTTTCAATCAGATCCCCTCTCATCCTTCTAAATTCCAGTGTATACAAGCCCAGTCGCTCCAATCTTTCAACATTTGACAGTCCCGCCATTCCGGGAATTAACCTTGTGAACCTACGCTGCACTCCCTCAATAGCAAGAATGTCCTTCCTCAAATTTGGAGACCAAAACTGCACACAAAACTCCAGGTGTGGTCTCACCAGGGCCCTATACAGCTGCAGAAGGACCTCTTTACTCCTATACTCAATTCCACTTGTTATAAAGGCCCCCATACCATTAGCTTTCTTCACTGCCTGCTGTACCTGCATACTTGCTTTCATTGACTGATGTACAAGAACACCTAGATCTCGTTGTACTTCCCCTTTTCCTAACTTGACTCCATTTAGATAGTAATCTCCAAAATTCAAATTGAATTTCATTGCAATGACAAGTGAAGGCCACTTTGAATTTGTCAGTCCAAAAGCTTATCAGTCTTATCAGAAGAGTAATCGTGCACAAATGCAGGGTCACTGTTGAGGAAGAAAGGTGAAGTATTGGTGTGTACTATTTTTCATGAGTTCAGGATTGTTATGTATTCATGTATATTTTGACCCTTATGGGTTGCCGTCAAGCTTCCCTGTGTGTTACGTACTGAATGTAATTTGAGAGAGCATTCTGGGTAGATGACTTACAAGCTAAATAAGCAGATGCACATTTGTTCCTCACTTCCCCATCTCTTCTCTGTGTGTTTCATGCCCACCTGGCTTCCCAGTACCAGTAACATGACAAGGATGATTCAAAGTGCTTTGTCAGTATTGTACACCTTTGAGAGGCAATCACTGCAGTTACATTAAAAAGTCAATGCATGCAAAACAAATTTAGGTAAAACAAGTGAATTAATGACCTTTTGAGCAACACACACAAAATGCTGGTGGAACGCAGAAGGCCAGGCAGCATCTATAGGAAGAAGTACAGTCAACGTTTTGGGCCGAGACCCTTCGTCAGGACTAACTGAAAGACGAGATAGTAAAAGATTTGAAAGTGGGAGGGGGAGATCTGAAATGATAGGAGAAGACAGGAGGTGGAGGGATGAAGCTAAGAGCTGGAAAGGTGATTGGCAAAAGGGATGCACAGCTGGAGAAGGGAAAAGATCATGGGAAGGAAGGCCTAGGGAGAAAGAAAGGGGGAGGGGAGCACCAGAGGGAGATGGAGAGCAGGCAAGGAGTTAGTGTGAGAGGGTCAGAGAGAGAAAAAAGGGAGAGAGAAAAGAGAAAAAAGGGAATAAACTAATAAATAAAGGATGGGGTAAGAAGGCATTAACAGAAGTTAGAGAAATCAATGTTCATGCCATCAGGTTGGAGGTTACCCAGATGGAATATAGGGTGTTGTTCATCCAACCTGAGTGTGGCTTCATCTTGACATTAGTGGAGGCCATGGATAGACATATCAGAATGGAAACTGGATGTGGAATTAAAATGTGTGGCCACTGGGAGATCCTGCTTTCTCTGGCGGACAGAACATAGGTGTTCAGCGAAAAGGTCTCCCAGTCTGCGTCGGGTCTCACCAATATATAGAAGGCCGCACCGGGAGCACCAGATGCAGTATACCACACCAGCCGACTCACAGGTGAAGTGTCACCTCACCTGGAAGGACAATCTGGGGCCCTGAATGGTGGTGAGGGAGGAAGTGTAAGGGCAGGTGTAGCACTTGTTCCGCTTACAGGGATAAGTGTCGGGAGGGAGATCAGCGGGAAGGGATGGTGGGGGGGGGGGGGGGGGGAGACGGATGGACAAGGGAGTCATGTAGGGAGCAATCCCTGTGGAAAGCAGAAAGGGGGGGGAGGGAAAGATGTGCTTGGTGGTGGGATCCCGTTGGAGGTGGTGGAAGTTACAGAAAATTATATGTTGGATCTGGAGGGGTGGTAGGTGAGGACAAGGGGAACCCTATCCCTAGTGCGGGGCGGGAGGATGGGATGAGAGCTTATGTGCATGAAATGGGAGAGATGCATTTGAGAGCAGAGCTGATGGTGGAGGAAGGGAAGCCTCTTTCTTTAAAAAAGGAAGACATCTCCTTCGTCCTGGAATGAAAAGCCGCATCCTGAGAGCAGATGCGGCGGAGACAGAGGAATTGCAAAAAGAGGATGGCATTTTTGCAAGAGACAGGGCGGGAAGAGGAATAGTCTAGGTAGCTGTGAGAATCCGTAGGTTTATAGTAGATATCAGTAGATAAGCCGTCTGCAGAGGTAAAGACAGAAAGATCAAGGGGAGGGAGGTGTCAGAAATGGACCAGATAAATCTGAGGGCAGGGTGAAAGTTGGAGGCAAAGTTAATGAAGTCAATGAGCTCAGCATGCATGCAGGAAGCAGCACCAATGCAGTCGTCGATGTAGCAAAGGAAAAGTGGGGTCGGATACCTGTATAGGCTTGGAACATGGGCTGTTCCACAAAGCCAACAAAAAGGCAGGCATAGCTGGGACCCATACGGGTGCCCATGGCTACACCTTTAGTTTGGAGGGAGTGGGAGGAGCCATAGGAAAAATTATTAAGAGTAAGGACCAATTCCACTAGATGGAGGAGAGTGGCGGTAGAGGGGAACTGGTTAGGTCTGGAATCCAAAAAGAAGTAGAGAGCTTTGAGACCTTCCTGGTGGGGGATGGAGGTATATAGGGACTGGACATCCATGGTGAAAATAAGGCGGTCGGGGCCAGGGAACTTAAAATCATAGAAAAAATTCAAAGTGTGAGAAGTGTCACGAACATAGGTGGGAAGGGATTGAACAAGGGGGGATATAACAGTGTCGAGGTATGCAGAAATGAGTTCAGTGGGGCAGGAGCCAGCTGAGACAATGGGTCTACCTGGACAGGCAGGTTTGTGGATCTTGGGTAGGAGGTAGAAACTGGAAGTGCGGGTTGTGGGAACTATGAGGTTGGTGGCAGTGGAGGTAGAAACCGGAAGTACAGTGTGTGAAAACCATGAGGTTGGTGGCAGTGGAGGTAGAAACCGGAAGTACAGTGTGTGAAAACCATGAGGTTGGTGGCAGTGGATCCCAGGTCCTCACATTTAATTAGGATCCCTTGTAATGGCCTTTTGATCAGCTTTTAAGGAAAGACGAATTTCTAAACTAGAGCACAATAATGCTAGAGAGTTATAGGTCAAACTGAGAAAGGAAACAGATCTCTATTTAACAGCACAGCTGAAGATAGCCACTTTTGCCATTTCATATGGCTCATCAGGACTGGATTGGAATGTGAATCTAGATTTATTGTTTCTACGTCCCTGAAAAAGAACCTTTGGGGTCTCAACCTTATGACCCTGTGAAGCTATGGTTGACATTACAAATATATATTGATTCAAGATGAAGCTGCAGATATCCCATTGAATCTGTGAACCTTTGCAATGACAACCCTCACCAAAGCAGAAATTGCCTCAGTATCTCTAAGATACTGGAAAAGAGTTAATGGTTTGAATTATCAATGGTTACTCATTGAATAATGGGGAAAAATGCATTCTGTGGTTTATCATCACAAATACAGACCAGTATTGCCCAGTTCAACATTGACCTTTTTGTAGTCGCATTCATAGGCAATTTGATAACGTGTTACTCTTCTAAAAGCATATCCACTCAACGTTGAATAAGACAAATATGTTGTATTTACGATGTAGAAGGCGGCCCATCTTCAAAGTGAAGGAGTTGTTTGCAGTTTGGTTCTAATAAAGACAATGCATGTGAAACAGCTAAGTACTTAATCAAATAAAACACCTTCTCATAAAAAGAATGTGTAAACAATATAGAGATTTAATGACTGAGTTAATTGCCAAGGCATTTAAAATGATTTGATGGCCATGTAAACTGGGTTTGATCCTCTGCTTCTAAAGATTGGGCAGTCTTGCCTAAGTCCACACTGAGTGGAATTGACACAGAGTTTGTAATCCACAGAGGGTAAAGGCCTTATTTAATGGGTGCCAACCTGCACCAAACTCCTGATGTGGATCTCACTCTACCATTCCAAAGCACTCTACCATCACATGATGGATCATTATGCAAATAAACAATTATTAATATAATAATTGTAGTCAAGTGCAATGACTTTCTTCAAATATTTTCATCACTTTCTTTCCTTAAAATTGAGCTGTATCTACGGCTCTGTCAATGTGCCAGATTTACAAAGGCTACACCAATCTTAAGATTTAAATTTTTTTTTTATAGGAATGCAAATATTCAAAAACTGTATTCATGGTTTCAACATTTCCAAACAAAATGCTCTTCAAAAGATATATCACTTTACTCTTGGCAAGCTAAAACCAACCTGCACTGTACATAACAAAATACTACTGGAATTAATTCTGCCAATCAAGCACTGAGACAGTTCCATCCCCTCCCTGCTACCCCACCCAAGCCCCACCCCACAAACGCACACACACAAAGCTAAGCATGTAAAATGTTGTCTAAATTTATTTCCTTTGTGAATGATGATCACATTTCAGCATATAGCCATTGCTTATAACTCAAGATCATATTTTTAAAACAAAGATCAGAATGGATTATGGGAGCTAAGTAGTTCAGTTTCTCTCCATCCCTGAGCAATTTACAAAATCTTTGAACTCAGCCAATATCTCTTTAATTACTTCTGGAATATAAACATTACCCATAAAATAAGCTCATACGTTTTTGCTTTTTCGATGCGAACACTGGACCCTTCCTTCTTGTCCATCATTTTGAAAAGATACTATAAACCTCACCAACTTTTGAACTCAAATATTTGAAAAGCATCATAAATCTTGAATCAACTTTTAACTTCAGAGTATAAGCAACAAAGAACAAATGTCATGTGTTAACTGCCTCTAGTATTCAACATACATGAATGAACACACTTTTCCTCTTATATATCATAGATAAGCCATGTTAAAAGCCTGCAATAGAATGCAAGAACATTAATACTACTCCATTTGAAAGATTTTGTGTGTGTATACTTCTTTTGCAAATTAACTTCAAGGATTAAAATATATTGCTCTTCCACAGAAGATTTTTACAAAGCAGAGATCGACAATAAGGCAAATTTGAAGAAAAAAAGATTTGCACGTATATAGCTTGAAATAGGACAATGAACACAAGGCAAGTTCAAACAAAGCATACCACAAAAGTCAACATCCTGGCAGATTTATAAAGATGTACTTCATCACATTTTCCTAAGGTGACTTTTTTTTATGTTCAGTATTGTCTGAGGCAAGGAAAATCCATCAGCAAAAATTGCTAAGAAAATGCATGGTACTCTGTGCAAATTAATTTAATGTGGCTCTTCTTTAGATTTTCTGAAGATGCCCAGAAAAAATTAATCTTAAGGTTGTATATGGTAACTTACTTGTACTTTGATAATAAATCTACTTTGAACTTTGAAATCTGCAGAGGGTACTTCTAGAAATTCATTGAAGCCTGCTGGTGTGTACAGTGGCATCAAACAAAACGTTCTTATGATGCTGCAAAATGTTTTACATGCATTCAAAGCCCATGAAAAATACAGCATACTTTAACCAAAACAGGACTTAACTGGAGAGTTCATAAATCGAAGGAGATTAAGCATTACTGAGATGTTCGACATTAATATAATTCAGAGAGGTCTATCTTGTGGCATTGACTCCCACCTTGATAATATTCCCTTTTTGACGGCTTTCAGTTCCCTGTTTGTATGGCCAGCTGCCACTCATAGCTACTCCATGTATGTGACAGAAAATGTAAATCAGTTGAAAGAGGTGTACAAGATGTGTTCATCTCTGATCTGTCTATAGAAAATGTACATGAAAAGATGAATGAGAACACAGACAGAGAAAACTTTTTTTTTAAACAGCTGTGGGATTTAAAAACTAAATTGATGGAGATTTTCTCATAATATGCTGGAAATATCCAGCAGGTCAGGTAGCTTTTGTGGAGAGAGAGGAAAAACAATAATCTAACATTACAAGTGGATGTGGAGATCGGTGACAAAAGGGCCTTGCAATCTTCAATAGTATTGCAAGTTTTATTGCCTTTGAATCAATCAAAGCAGACTATCAATTTGAACTACTCCAAATGATTATACTGAATCAGAGATATTTCCTACTCTCACATTCAGGTGAATTGTTACAAGAGGGCAATTTAGTCTTTTTTTTAGGGAAACAATAACCAAACAGAAAGAGGCCTCATCAAGAAGGGCCTCTATGCCAAATGGTTCATGAAAATGATGCACACTGCTGAAGAACAAAGAATAACATTTTCAATTTATAACATACTATTTCAAATAGAATAATTACCCAAAGCAATAAAGGAGCGCAATCAGACAGTCATTTAAACAGATATTCGGAAAATTGTCCAATAGCTTGATCAAAAATAGGCTTTAAAAACTATTGTAAAGATAATTTTTTTTTGCGAAGTAGAGAAGTTCCAGAGCTGCAGGTAAAAACCAACAACTGAAGTGCACAGGACATAAAGGCACACAATGGATTAGAAAGGAGTTCTCCGAGGATTTGTAGTCTGAAGGAGGTTACAGGAGTAGGGGAGAAGCATTTCTATTTGAGATGGAGAATTTTAGAGTTGAGCAGATGCCAGACATTGAACAGCAGGTCATCAAGCACAGAGAAGACATGAGGTGAATATGATCTGGACTGGCAATAAGGTTTTGGATGGGCGAGTAACTGGCAAAAACAAGCAATATTTTCAGTTGGCATTAGCAGTAGCTTAACTGGGTAGTAATGAATGCACAGGAAAACAGAAGTGACTGCAGAATTCATCTTAAGGTTGTGGACTGGAAAATCATTAAACATATTGGCAGTTAAATAAGCAAAATATCAGATTCATAAAAATTAACACTCTAAGATGAGTGAAGCATAACGAATTAAGCATCAGATCAGCACCAGCACATCCAGTACACCACCATTCTCACACAAATGGAGACCTAATTAAAACAGAATTGAAATGCGTTTTGAGTCCATGCTCCTTCAAAGAATAATGAAGGTCCAATCCCAACATCAAGCTTCCATAAATGCCTGAAACTAATATTTACATGTTCTACAACAGACTTTTGGAAAGTCTGGAGTGGTTTCACAGCATCATCAATGCACAAATAGATTTATATGTTTATCTTTTATGTCTGGCAAAGGATATTTTTGCTTGGCAGCTACACAACAGTGACAATTTAACTCCTCCACCAGGTTCCAGTCTGGCTTTAAAATACATTGATGAGTGATGTCTTTGATGAGTGGATCTCTTTCTGCTTGGATTTCAAGCTGAGCGGAGCAGAAATCCCATGTGGTATCATGCAGGTTTAAAACGTGTTCTACGCTCTTGTTGAATCCCTCAGATATAGTTGTTTTCAACACTTTAAGAAGACAGATGGTTTTACTTACACTTGGAAAACATTAAAAATTATTCATGAGAAACAGGTCTGTATGTATGTATGATCTCCAAACTTCAAGAGTGTGATTCATAACAAGGAAACGTAACTGGGATCCTGACAGCTGTTCATATCACTTTGCACCACAGTGATCCCAGAACAGTTATAATAATGACTTCCTGCTATATTGCACTTTTAATATATTAAAATATCCCAAAATAAAGCATTAAGACAAAACTGGATGCCCAAGCCTCATGAGGCAGCTTGGCTAGGTGATCAAAAATTTTGTTAAGGCAGATTTTAATTTTAAGCATCCATCCCAAGAAGAGAGAGAAGCAAGATGCAGATACTTCAGAAATAAATTCTAGAAATATCATTTGCTAAAAGCAGTTGCTAATGGCAGCACAAAGGAAACTGGCATTTCCTTTGCCAGTTTGGTGGACGAGGAGCATCTCACAGAACCAGAAGGCTGGAGGCGAATAGACAGATGAAGAAAACAAATACTAAAGGGACAAAGAATTTTAAAATCCAGATATCACCACACTAATAGCCAATGAAGGTCAATGAGCAAAGGATTGATGGGTCGATCAGACCTGGAACGCGTAAAACCAGCCACCAGTGAAGAAGGAAAACAAGTTATGGATACAGCGGCAGAGGCAGAATGGACAAGGAAATTAATGTAGAATGAAAAGCCTGAAATAGCTGGGTCCATATAGTTATGACTATTCTAGATCAATCACACACCCATTTTTCGTAATCTAATCTTTTCTGTTGAGTAACAGCAAGAAACATGATGCCCCAGGGTGTTGTAAAATATATCTGTCCAGGCCAGAATCAGTGAATCAGCCAGAAATTAATCCAGACTTGTCACATTGCTAGATATAGGTTAACAACAGTGTAGGGACTGAAACATTTCAGTTCCACAGTATGTGATTATTAAATAACACACTGCACCAAAGAATTATATTTTTCTTCTGTAAATTATTGCATTAAAATATAAAATAATGATCTTAGCTTGAAAGTCAGTGGCATGAAGATGACTGGCTGTTAAGAAGTAAAAACAGTCAATCATTTCTTTTAGATAAAAAGGTGCATTAGATTCTCTTTGCATTCATTAGATCAGTGGGAAATGACATATAACCATAAATAAGCATAGCTTAGTCTCTTCAGATGAGTGTGGGAGGATGTTCATGTAGAGCACAAACAGTGGCATACACGTTCAAGCTGAAAGGCCAGCGTCTGTCCTGCATATTTTACCTGTGGTACTAGTTGTTATTCTGAATACTCATATTCATTTCATAAGCATTTATAATTGTGTCTATTAGGAGAAATGGTGTCCACAATACTTTTTTTTATGTTGGGAAACAGTATTTTTCACTCAGATACATTCAAATCATTTGGATACATATTAATTATGTCAATAATAATAATAAGTAATTAATGCAGTTAAGTTCTGCTGGAGAAGGGTCAGGGAATTCAATACATGAAACAATTCTCTTAATAGTTCTGAAAGATCGAAAAAAGAAAGGATTCTTTGCAGCATTCACAATATTCCCATGTTATCATAATAGAGAAAAAATTCCATTGTACTACATTTTCTCTTTAAAGAACTATGCACATCAAAATAGATTAGAATAGAAAGAAACAAGGCAGTACTGGGGAACATCACTATCATCACTTCAGATTAAATCTAGAGATCTAATTGGGTACTTACAGTCATAAATTCCACATTCTGTGAATCAGACACTCACCTAACGATAGCTTTCTCTGCTCAGTGTTCCACTGGAGACCCGACAAGGAAATTTCTCCATTGTAATTCTCTTTGCTATCAGGCACTCAGAACAATAACTACAGAATATAAAGAGAGCCTTCCCAATAATACCCTTGCCTGCACAGGGAGCTTGATTCAGACAGGAAACTGGAACTAACTGACCTCCTTGGAACCGACAACCCACATGCTCCATTTTCAAGCTCATAATCTTAAGTCAACTCACCTCAGCCTCAATCCTCACCTTCCTAACTCACAATTGATCTGTCAATATGACCACTGCACCAGCTTCTAATGTGTGACCCTGATTACCAGCACTTCGAGTCCCAAGCAAGGAAGCAATACCCCCTGCAGCCCAGAATTGAATTGAAAATACACTTGAACTAAGATGTTAACTGCCCTGTGCTATCATCAGTGGCATTATCAGTTGATCTGCCACCTGTCTTCAGGAGTTTCGGCTTGCTTATGATCAAGACCCCCTCGAGATGGTGGGCCAGCAGCACCACCTCCCACTGGTGAGCTTCAAAACCTGGTATCTGCCACTATCAGAGTCATTGGTCGCTTCCATCCAACAGATGGTCTACTCTTCAGGTATCAATGCAACTACTGAAGGGTTTGCAAAAGATGGATACACTGTCCAACTATCTGCCCCTCTGGACGTACTTGGTCCACACCCACGATGATCCTGTCTCTGTTGCCTCAGCTGCAGCCCTGCTGGTTGACTTGATCTCTCTTCTAGTGAAACCAAGGTCACGCAGCCACTTCTGGAAAGTGAATGCAATAAATCCACAGCAACTTGCTTCGAATGGATAGCATGAGACCTTCCACCCTCAGTGTCTGCACTCTGATTGTAATTCTGCATACTTGGTTAACCTGCGCTCATGGGTTTCATCGATTTTATACTCACCGACCCCAATCACACCAACAGACCACAATCGAATGAGCTGGATTTCATTCACTAATTCCACTAATTCCAGGACTTGGCCTTAACTTCTACTTTAGTTTTAGCTCTTTACAATGACAAGCAGATGCAATGAAATGTTCAAAGGTTCTTTAATAGCACCTAACGCCTTATGGCTTTAGTTCTTGCAAAAGATTTTCCAGTCTCACTTCTTAATTTACCTTTCAGTCTGATGAATACAAGTGTTTGTCATTTTGATGAACATAGCTGAAAGCAAGATTATTAACAAAAATAATCACATTGAATCAGTAAAATACTTTGCCGTGATACTGAATAAGCATGTATTCCAAAAAAAAACTCCTCCTTATCCCACAGTCATCTAGGATTGGCAGCCATTATAATAGTAGTTAATTTGATGCAGAACATACCTAGATTTGTAGCAAACCCTCTTCTCAAGCACCTCTTTTCACAAAATTGTGAAAAATCACGTGATAGGTCTTGGGTGTGTTGCACTAGTTTGGCCAATTTTGATGAATTATGCTGAAAAACACAGTCAAATCAAGCAAAGACTTTGGCCTCCTATTGCCTCTTTTGACATTTCAATTTTACTTCCAAAAGTCAGAATTATGTAACAAGTGGCCCACATATCTCTCACCTTCTGTTTGGTTGGTCAGAATTCCGTTTAATTATGTTCATATTTATAATCTTCTCTGAAATAAAACAATTAACATGAAAGCAAGATTTAAAAACTGATTATGTCAAAATGAGCATCAAATATGTATTTTTCCACGCGCAGTTTCCAAATGGTCTTTCTGATTACTGATCTCTTAAAATAGGTTTGTCAAGAACAATGCCATGAACTCCAGTTTTGTCGCAACTTTCCAGTTGCCAGAAAATCGCTGAGAGGCCTGATATACTGAAATCTAACAGCTGGACTTCCCAAATACAGATGTGCACGAGGAGGCTGTACATATTATAGTCACGCTCTCCTCACGTGCCCAATACCTGTTATTTCTGCCCTCCATAGTAGCTGACAAACAAACTGAGTTACATTATAAAACCCCTTCCAACAGGATACTGTTTCAAGAGACAAAGGTCAATAAAAATTTTGTGAAACATGCAAAACATGGATCATTGATGTGGCGACGATGACAGGTATAATCGCAGTGCTAACTGAAACAGACGAGATGCCTTTTGAACCCTCGTCCTCAGAGAACTCAGGCAAACATTAATGAATCTCTGGAGAATATCTATTGTTTCCAAACACAACCGTAGTGATCCAAAAGAGAATAACTCCAACATCATGGAAAATGAACCTGTATGTTTCCAGAATCAAAGTTGCATACATTTTGTGTTTTGTGCTTGAAACATATGGACAGTGGAAATCTGTTACCCCCAATATGAAGTTATTTAAGTAACTGCAGTTGGTACATAAAATGCATATTTATTTTCCAGAGGTAATAGCAATTACAGCGAATCATCTTTTCTAATTCTTCACTAAGGGTCTGACTATTCTTCCTTCACTCTCTCACCATAGCAACCCCTTTATCTTGCATTAAATAAAGCATGGGCCCCATAAAATTATCATCAGAGATTTCAAACAAAATAAAAGGGTATACAAGCAGGGCATTTAGTCTCTCAAGTCAATGAAGTCCTGTGAGACTTGTCCTGTAGGTTTGCATTTCAAACGAAAACACTTAAAAATCTCAGCTGTCAACTGTGTTGATATTGTACCTGCAGAATGCATCCGATTAAAGTGTAATTCTGTACTTCCAAATTAAAATCAATACCCAAGGCATTTGCTTAAGTGTCAATCTATGTGATCAGTGTCCATCAGTCTGTAATATTACGGCAGAACAGATCAATATACTTTGCCAGAATCGATCACAACATAGTTATCTATTCCATCAGACTCAGTGCCTGAAAACTACCGGTACCTATTACTGCTAATCTAATGTTATCAATAATAAATCATGCATTTGCATCTATAAAGTACTAAGGACCTCCTAATTGAAATAATACCTTCTTTTAGCAAAGGAATCTGCATTCCAGCATTTGACAGCATTTTGCAGATTCCTCCTCAAATGTTGGCTTTGCTGATAAATTCACTCTTCCGGGGAGAGGGATTAATGTGACTTTATTCAAGTCCACCATGATAAATGAATATAACTCCAAACTGCAGCTACTGACATATGGCAAACAAACATCAGGTGTTGCCAAGCAAGGGTGTTAAATATCATTGTTCTCAAGTACATCTGAAAACCCATTGGGCTCTCGTGTGCTGGGTTAGCAGACTGGCCACTATTGGACTTCTATCAATACTCAGACATACTTTTATTTCAGTTTTATATAAAGGACACTGACTAGTGGCTCTGGCCTGGCCACGCTCCTGCCCTGATAACACTTCAGACTCCCAGCTCTGGCTGCACACCCTGCTTACACTATAGACCCTGGCTCACACTCCAAACAAATAAATGAGCAAGATGCCAGACCATCAGGACAACTGAAGTACTAGACGGATGGATTATTGGAGTTTTACTGTTCAAGTGTGTACATGCCATTGTGAATTCCAGGAATCATCACTTTCTCAATAAAGAAAAGCCAAATTGCTAATTGTGAACAAATCCTATTAGAGATTTTGTTGACCTGGTCAGAAAATGACAAAACTCAGTTCAAATTGAGATCATTTACTTTTATTTCAGAAGTGTTATTGCTTTTCAAGACATTTATATTCAATCCTCCAGCGAAAGCTGCTGAAATGGATATTATACCTTTGACATGCCTTTGTCTGACTTCCTCTGCTTCTGTGTGTACCAATACATAAAGATGGATAGCAAATGACATTAAACCACTAACATTTCCATCTCTGGATCATCCTGGCCAAGACACCATAAACCATCACTCTACACCCCTAAACAAAAGACAGGGTAATGTGCAGTCATCTCAAAACATGAATGAAACGATTCATGAAAGTCATTGTCAATAAAGTAAATACAAAGCTTCAAATGTTTGCCAGGCAAGCAATGTGCCACCCTTTCTATGACATGAGTCCAAATCATTATTTACATTGTGAAGCAACCTTTCCAGTCAATCATTAACACCAAATATTAGAGACCAACTCAAGGAAAGTAATCACCAGAACATTCCCATTGGAAAGGGCAATGAAGGCTTGCTTTGCCACAGGTAATGTTTTAAAATGAGCATGAAAAATAAACAAAGGGGCCAGTCAAATTGATAGGGTGGTTAAGAAAGTGTATGGTATGTTGACTTTCATTGTTTGGGGGACTGACTTCATGAGCCACAAAATAATTTTGCAGCTGTTTCGAAAATCAGTAGATTCTCGAGTACTGGAAAATTGTAACATCATTCCACACTTTAAGGAGGAGGAAAGTCAGAACAAAAGAAATTATAAGCCAGTTTGTCTGACCTCGGTGGTTGGGAAGATGTTGGAGTCAATTGATAAGGATGTGGTTTTCAGGGTACTTGGAGGCAGATGATAAAACAGACCAAAGTCAGCATGTTTTTCTTAAGGGACAATCTTGATTGACTAATCAGTTGAAATTCTTTGAGGAAGTAACAAGCAGAATAGACAAAGGAAAGTCAATGGATGTTGTTTACTTGGATTTCCAGAAGGTGTCACATATGTGAGGCTGTTAATCAAGATAAAGCCCAGGGTATGACAAGAATGGTACGAATATGGATAGACATTGGCTGAGTGGCAGGAGGCAAGGAGTCAGAATAAGGGGAGCCAAGGATGACTAATGGAGTTCCATAGGGGTTAGTATTGGAACTGCATCTTTTCATGTTGTACGTCAACGATTTGGATGACAGAATTAATAGTATTATGGCTAAATTCACCGATGGTACAAAGATAGGTGGAGGGGCAGGTAGTGTTAACGAAGCAGGGAGTCTGCAGAAGGACTTAGACAGATTGAGAGAATGATCAAAGAAACATAGAAAACCTACAGCACAATACAGGCCCTTCGGCCCACAAAGTTGTGCCAAACATGTCCCTACTGGAGAAATTACTAGGCTTACCTATAGCCCTCTATTTTTTAAGCTCCATGTACTGATCCAAAAGTCTCTTAAAAGACCCTATCATATCCACATCCACTACCATTGTCAGCAGCCCATTCCACGCACTCACCACTCTCTGAGTAAAAAACATACCCCTGACATTTCCACTGTACCTACTCCCCAGCACCTTAAACTTATGTCCTCTGTGGCAACCATTTCAGCCCTGGGGAAAAATGACAATCCACACAATCAATGTCCCTCATCATCTTATACACCTCTATCAGGTCACCTCTCATCCGCTGTCGCTCCAAGGAGAAAAGGCCGAGTTCACTCAACCTATTCTCATAGGGCATGCTCCCCAACCCACGCAAATGCAATGCAATATTGTGAAGGGAAATGTATGGGCATGCACTTTGGGAGAAGAAATAAAGACACAGACTATTTTCTAAAAGGATAGAAAATTCAAAAATCAGAGGTGCAAAGGTTCTTGGGAGACCTTGCGCAGGATTCCCTAAAGGTTCAGTTGCAGGTTAAATCAGTGGTAAGGAAGGCAAATGCAATGTTAGCAATCATTTTGAGAAAACTAGAATATAAGGGTAAGGATGTGATGCTGTGGCTTTGTAAGGCATTGGTCACATTGCACTTGGACAGTTGTGAGCAGTTTTGTCCCCTTAACTAAGAAAAGATGTGCTGCCACCGGAGAGGGTCCAAAGGAGGTTCACAACAATGATTCCAGGAAAAGGGTTAATTCGTGGCAAGAATTTGATGGCTCTGGGCTTGTACTCGCTGAGGTTTAGAAGAATGAGGGGCGATCTCATTGAAACCTATCTAATATTGGAAGACCAAGATGAAGAAGATGCTTTGTATGGTTGATGAGTTTAGTACCAGAGGACAGAGCTTCAGAACAAAGGAACGTCCATTTAGAACAGAGAAAAGGAAGAATTTCTTCAGACAGAGGGCGGTGAATCTGTGGAATCCATTGCCATGGATGGTTGTGAAGGCCAGGTCACTGAGTATATTTAAAGTGGAGGTTGATAAGTTCTTGATTAATCGGAGTATCAAAGATGATGGGGAGAAGGCAGGAGAATGGAGTTGAGGAAGATAATAACTCAATGATAATGGAATGGTGGAACCAACCTCTACTTTAAATATACTCAATGACTTGGCCTCCACAGTCACCTGGGGCAACGAATTCCACAGATTCACCACCTTCTGACTAAAGAAATTTCTCCTAATCTCTGTTCTAAATGGATGCCCCTCTATTCTGAGGCTGTCCTCTCTGTCCTAATTCTGCTCCTATGTCTTATAGTCATAACCCGATAAGACTCTGGTCAGACAACATTTATTGTGCTCAGTTCTGGTCACCAAATTGTAGAAAGGATATGGAAGCTTCAGAGAGGGTGTAAATGAGATTTACCAGGATGCTGCCAAAATAAGAAATAATGTCTTATGAGGAATGGTTGAGGGTGCCAGGATTATGAAGCATAAGAGATGACATGATAAAGGTGTACAAGATTATAAGAGAAATAGACACAGAACGTTTTTCCCAGCAATGGGAGATGACAGAGACAATTTTTTTAAAACACAAAGTGTTACGGGTATGGAATGCACTGTCAGGGGTAATGTTCGAGGCAGATACATTCAGGACGTTTAAGAGACTCTAAGATTGGCACATAGATGAAAGAAAAATGGAGAGCTATTTGGGAAAGAATGGTTAGTTTGAGCTTGGAGTAGGTTAAAAGGTTGGCACAACATTGTGGGCCAAAGGGCCTGTACTGTGCCGCACTGTTCGATGTCCCAAAAATCAAAACAAAACACCATACAAGATTCCTAATGTTTTTTTCCCCCAGAACATCAGAAGTTGCAAGATTTGAGTGCTGTAGCTGGCTTTATGAAGCAACCTCTTGTCACAAATAATGTTAAAATTCATTAGCAAATGATTATTAGAAAGACACTATCAAATTAATGACAATGAACACCTATGCAATGTGTAAGGATTACTTAGCAGGACATTGCTTGAACACACCATCGGCCAGCAATGCATTAACAGGCCTGGAAGGATGCCAACAAATAAAGCGTAATGCAGATTTGCGAATGGCATTCATAAAGCATTTCACTTTGAATGAACAGGAGAAATAACAAGTAATGGAGAACAATGATACTTTTTATATTCCTCCCACCAAGAAACAACTTTCTATTCTGATTTTCACTTCACATTTTCAGAAAGATTATAACACATAAAATTAATTAATTGTTGACTGTTAAATATTTCCATCTGACCAAAACAGGGTTTCAAGGCAGTTAAAAAAAAATCTGGACTTGTGGATCATTTAATGTTGGTACATTGTCCAGCAGGACATGAGGGTGATGGGGTGGAGAGAGACACAGACAGGTATTAAATGAAAAGGTGAATAAACTGTTTAACACTAACGGCAATACCGGGTCAGTATCCCATATCCAAAATTTAAAAATCCAAAACCCTCCAAAATCTGTTTTTTTTTTTCCAAAAGCACTGACATGATGTCTCAAATGGAAAATTCCACAAGACACTGGAAATGTTCCCAGGCGATGCGCAGGTCTCTGTGCACCGCATACAGTTCTGAGAAGTGACATCACATATGTAACAAACACGTTAATGAAAAAATCTAAAAACATCACTTAAAGTGAAAAATGAATATCCTGATCATGTATCATCAAGGTCAGAGTAAGCATATGCCACTTAAAATACGTAGTCTAGGTGTTCCAAAGCAGAGTAAAGAGCCTGTGAGATTGCATGCACTGTAGCCCTGGTGCAGTGGTTGGTGAAATGGGTCTAAGTCTTTGCTCAGGCAGGAGCTAATTTTAGCCATAACTAACTCTCAAAGTACTTCATTACAAGAAATGCAAGTGCTACCATTTGACAGTCATTGAGGCAGCTCACTCGGACATTTGTACAATTGCTGCTCTTTTGAAGCAGGTAAAAATTTCAGACAAAAGCAGAGGGAAGCTGAAGGTTTTCTTGATAACTCTATACCATGAGAGCCTGACACCTTGTGAACGTCTGCCCTCCTGAAGGACGCTGTGATATCAGCTTTCAAGGCAGAGAGGCTGCAGGGATCCATCTTTTCAGAAGTAAAGAACCCTGCTATGGTTGGTGTTCATTTGACTGTGTCTCTAACTTCAAATGGAATTTTCTTCTCACGCTCATGACAGCCTTCCGTATATCATTCCTGACTTCTTGTAAGATTTGAGATTGCTAATGTTGAACACCATAGATCTAGCTCTCCACATACCGCAAATGTCCTGGTTCATCCAGGGCTTCTGGTTTGGGAAAAGCTGGTGTGTGCTCGAAGGCATACACTCATCCATGCAGGTCTTAATGAAGTCTACATTGTCCATTGCATTTTCATTCAGACCTGAAGATGAAACCCTGAATATGATCCAGTCCACTGTTTCAAAGCAGCCCTCCACGTCCTTTGACCATGCATTTGTGGCCCTTCCTCAGTCTCCACCCATATGATGGGCATCGAGCACAGCTAGGCGATCAGACTTGCAACAGTGCAGGCGCAGGTGGGGGAGAAAAGTTTTCTCTCAGAGAACAGAGTGGTTTGGAACGACTTTCCTATAACAGTGCAAGAAGTTGAAATTGTATTTAAAAATATCATGGGTGTGGGCATGACATGAACTTAGCTACAAGACAATGGGTAGAGAGGTGGGAAGCTGCAAAGGTGCAAAGCTCTAAGAGCTGCAGAGAGAGGCACTGAGCACAAAATCCAGGAAGTTATATTGAAGCTGAAAAAAAATAGTGGTTATGTCACCAAGTTTAAGAAGGATTTGAAGATCCTGGGAAGAGTAGCATAGATTGACCAGAATGATTCTGAAGAGTTCAGCTATCAGTCTGGACTGGATAAACTGGCTTATTTTCCTTTAAACAAAACAATTTGAGAAGAGATTAAAAAAAATGTTGGAGAGTACAAATCATTTAGGGAGGAAAATTGAAGGAAGCTGTACCATATAGTTTAAGGATCAAGAGGCTTAGAACTAAACTTCTAAATAAAAGATATGTGGAGAATGTGAGGGGAGAAGATTCCTCCAAAGATATGGAAGCAGAATCAATCAGGGTTCAAAAAGGGTATTGAGCTGACAGTTGAGGGACAATAATTTACAGTTATCAGGAAAGAGGGAATGGGCCTGAGCAGATTGCTCTATTAGGAGCTGATATGGACATCATCAGCTGAAAGGCCTCCCATTGAGGTGAAATAACTTTGATTAGAAAAATTTACTCAGATTAAACTGATAAAGATAAATGAGCTAAAACCCCTTCTGTGCTTTATTTTGTGTGTTTCCTTGTCAATGCGAACACAGATTTCCAGTTCCTATTTCTGAACAGCTTAAATAAATCCATATGAGCAAAAAAGAAACAAAAAATGTATCAATGAAGATGTGCAACAAGGAGTCACAGGCAAGAAATTAATGCAGCTACTGGGGCATGAGAAGGATGCCTCACACATTGAGAAACACAGAAGATACTGCAAGAAACGAGCAGGTTAAGGAAACAGAGGGAAAATGTCAGTCAATGTTTCAGGACAAGACCCTTCATCTTTATAACATACAATGTGTGATTTCAGAAATACTGTTTTCAGAGGAAGATAAGTACATTTTCTTCATCAGCACTGGAAACGACAAGCTCTGTGAGTGCATTCTTTTTATGAAAGCTTACTCCCACGCTAGGATGCAATCAAAACAATTAACCTAAGTTATTGTAGCATTCCTCCATACTGCAGCAGTGTTTGAGAATAACTTTGGGTTTAAGAATTTTATAGGTATCAAAAGCAAAAAAGTGGAGTATTTGAAACTACAGAAATAGGCATATGGGTCACACCTATTTTTAACTGATTGATTGTCCTTTCAAAATAAGCTAAGTAAACTGATAAATTTTAGAATGTAGCTTAAGAATATATAATGCAATATCAGCAAAATATAATTGCATAGGTTATGTCATTTTGGGACATTACCCCTTTAAAAGACCAATAAAAATAAGTATGGGGGAAATCTAAGGTGCATCACTCTTACACCCTGATGGAGTGCCAAGTAGATTGCTTCTGAGATCTGCTGTGCAGCAAAAGTTGTATTGATTACTTCTCTGTACGTGCAGTGTAGAATGAGCACAGAATCAATGGAATCTATGCAAACACTCATTTATTTTGATCGGGCACCTTTAAAAATACAGCAACATGGAGCTGGAGCAACATGATCTTAGCAAAATGTGCCCAAGCAATCGGGTAAGCTTCAAGGCAATGGCAGGAAAAAAACTAGAGTTTACATAGGCAAATTTTATGGAGTAAACAAGAAAAGGGGCATAGTGATGTGGAATTAAAATCAGAATCAGGTCTATTATCACTGAAATATGTTGCAGAATTTGTTTGTTGCACAGTGCAATACCAAAAAAAACATTGCAGGTTACAATAAAAATATTAAAAAATGAACAAATAGTGCAAAAAGAGAATAGAATAGAGAGGTTGTGTTCATTGGAGATTTGACACAGTTGGAAATTTTGACCTGCTTCCAAAGGGCAACAATTATACCAGTACCCAAGAAGAGCAGGGTGAGCTGCCTTAATGACTGTCATCCAGTAGCACTCACACCTATGGTGATGAGGTGCTTGAAAAGTTGGTTATGGCTAGGATTAACTTCCGTCTCAGCAAGGACCTGGACTCACTGCAGCAGCTAACCTATTGCCACAATAGGTCTACAGCAGACATGATCTCACTGACTCTTCACATTGCCTTGGATCACCTGGACAATTCTAACACCCATTTCAGAATGTTGTTTATTAACTACAGCTCAGCATTTAACACAATCATTCCTACAGCTCTGATCAAAAAGCTCCAAAAGCTGGGGCTCGGTACCTCCCTCTGCAGCTGTATCCTTGACTTCCTAACCGGTAGATCATAATCTGGATGGATTGAAAACAACATCACCACCTCAATGACAATCATTGGTGCACCTCAAGGGTATCAGTTTAGCCCACTGCTCTACTGTCCCTACACTCAGGACTGTGTAGATATGCACAGCTCAAATGCATCTATGAATTTGCTGATGATACAACCATTTCTGATAGAGTTTCAGATGGTGACAAGTGTGGGTATAGGAGTGAGCTAGCTGAGTGGTGTCATAGCAACAACCTTGCACTCAATGTCTCTATGACCAAAGAACTGATTGTAGACTTCAGAAAGGGTAAGATGAAGGAACACACATCAGTCCTCATAGAGGGATCAGGAGTGGAAAGAGTGAGCAATTTCAAGTACCTGGGTGTAACTTCTTTCCCTCAGCCATCCGATTTCTGAATGGACATTGAACCCATCAACACTACCTCACTACATGTTTTTATTTTTTATTTTTACTCTATTTTTATATATTGCATTGCATTGCTGCTGTAAAGTCAAATTTCACAATATATGCTGGTTAATTTGAACCTGATTCTGATAGGCTCATGGACCATTCAGAAATCTGATGGCCGAGGGGAAAGAGCTGTTCATAAAACACTGAATGTGCATCCTAGGCTCCCGTACCTCTCCCTGGATTGTGGTAATGAGAAGTGGGCATGTCCTGGATGATGAGGGCACTTAATCATGGATACCAATTTCTTGAGGTGCTATTTATTTTGAAGATGTCCATGATGGCAGGAAGGTTAGTGCCGAATGGCAGAGCTGGCTGAATAGACAACCCTCTGCAGATTATTTCTCCCCCGATCCTTTGCATTGGAGCCTCCATACAAGGCAGTGATGCAACTCCACTGTACATCTGCCCAGATTTCCTACAGTCCTTGGTGGTACCAATCTCCTCAAACTCCAGATGAAGTGTAGCTGCTGGTGTGCCTTCTTATTAATGAGTATGTATGTATGTTGAGCCCAGGACAGATTCCCTGAGATGTTGACACCAAGAACTTGACTCTGTGATGAGGACTTGGAAACATGATGGCTTATATCAGTCATGAACTGACAGACATTCCATATTTATCTTAACAGTACATGTCACTCTGATAAAGACAGCCATTTAAGCTGTTTAACAAAAAATAGTATACAATAAAATATAAAAAGAAAAACTTTCGATCAAAAGAATAATAATAAAAGGAAAATAGTCACCTTAACGTAAGTTGAGAAGTGACGTCAGGAATTCCCTTCCATAATATGTTATGATTGCAGGTGGAATTCTTCAAATTAAAGTTAACAATCGAATTGTTTGCTTACCTATTTGACTACCAGTCTCGATACAACCATGTTTAAAATTGTTCAGATACCTCCATGGCTTTGCCCTACCCATCCCAATAGCTTCTTTACCAAGCCTTTGGGATCTTTGCCCTCTTCCAGTTCTGGACCCATATAACTTCCTTCACTGCACCCTGCTAGTTTTCAGCCACCTAAGCCTTGAGGTCTTGAACTAACTCTTCAAATATTCCGCCCTCTTTTGTTTTCTCTTTTTTAATCTCTTTGATTAGGATCTTGTCACAAATCCCAAATATTTCCTTAAACTGCTCAGTATCAAATTTTGTCTTATAATCCCCTGCTGCTTTAGGACTGTTCTGCAGTAAAATCTGAGGGTGAATACGACAAAGTTCTATGTAGATATTAAATATTCAACCTCATATGTTTGAGCTGGGGTATAATTGTTATCCATTGCCTCTTTTAATATAACTTACACGGACTATTACTCTAAAACATTGGAAAGTTTGATTAATGTAAACCTTTGGCTAATGTATGACCTAATGTACATTGCTATACTGTATTTAGTTCCCAGTGACTGGTCTATATTAAACAATATAATTGACTTGTCCAAAAATTGTGTCAACAGCCACTTAAGTTCAGTTAGCTCTACTAGTTGTATCAAAAAAAAATGATATAGTTCTAACTCTACAATTTTAGCTCTTCAGAACTTCAGTCATAACAGTTTCAATGGCTTGGATTTTGTGGTCAGCAGTGAAATGATAGTGTTTACATGGTTCTGAAGAAAACTATAACCACAAAACTCTTGCCCTTGATGGTGGAGGTCGAGAGTTTAGGAGGTGATGCTGAAGGAACTGAGGCTGATTGCATTAAAGTGCTTATTTGAATGGTCAGCCCACCCAAGATGCAAGAACAATTGCAAATGCCAGAGGCAACAGCAATTAATCTTTGCCACCTGAGGTTTTTGCTCTTCCCAAATAACCTTTGGATGCATCTAACTGTATTTCGTGCTTATCTGCATTTAAAGGATTACTGCTAACCTGGCCACTGTCAAGAGTACTTGTGTAAATTGAATGAGATGTAAGCAAGTGGTGTCCTTACAAAGTGCCTCTATCCATCTGTGCAAATTAAATAACATTGTTGCTATGTAATTGGGTTTAACGGTAAAGTTGTTATGATACTTTTGTTGAATTCTTAGTTCATTATTGTTCATGCATCAAGATAACCAATTTATACAGAACTCTGATCACAAACAAGAGAAAATCTGAAGACGCTGGAAATCCAAGCAACACACACAAAGTGCTGGAGGAGCTCAGCAGGCCAGGCAGAAGAGAGTAGAGTTGATGCCGAACCCCTTCAGCAGGACTCCTGACAATTTTTTCTTAACAAAAGGTTTGTGAAAAAATTAAAAGTTTTGTCTTTTAAATTACATCAAATAAGCAATTCAATTACACCACACGATTTCAGATTGTTTTTAGGGAACTAAGCTCTCAGTGGTGTGACACAACATGACTTCACCTGTCAACAGAACTATCTGGAATTCTATATATATTCTTATTGTACATTGAGTTCTTGTAGTCCTTCCTGCCGTGGTTGCAGCTGCTGTTATTTCAATCAGTACTACTGTGGATGGTAAACTGAAGACCTCCTGGTAGTTAAATGATTGTGAAAATGCATCCAAAATAATTCAAATAAATGCAAGTGGTTGTTGGAGGGCTATTTTTCATGAAAGACAATTACAAACAGCATTAAAAGCTAGATTCACAGCAATTGGCAATTATGTAGTAAGGTGATTTCTGACCTAGTTTCTAGAAACATCCATGACTCTCCAATATTTTTCTTCTTTTCAACTCTTGGACAACTGTGAATTTCCATATAATTAAATCTGACCTCCCCCCCCCCCCATGATTTGCTTAAACATTTACTCCTTCCCTTTTACATCATTTTGAAGCTCTGAATTAAAAAGGAATAGTCAGTTAAAATACCCTCTTTTATTTTTCTCAGTGTAAATTTGTACACCAGTTCAATCAGGAAATGCTTTTGTTACCTCTCTCTTGTATGCAGTCCCCTCTTGTTGTCTTTTTAATTATTTTTTTTTAGGATCCAGGTATGATTGACATGGCCAGCACAAACTGCTGAATCCCTAGTTACCCTTGATTTGAGTAACTTGCAGGACCATTTCCAAGAACAATTATGGGGTGAGTCTAGAGTCACAGATAGACTCAAGAACATTTGTGAACCACTTTTCCATTTTTGTCTCATTATTACCATTTTCAGTTTGAATTTAACATATTACCAATTGTTTACTGAATTTAGGTTTCATGGCTGCCATACTGGGATTTGAATTGGAGTCTCCCAACTGTTATTCCAGGCCTCTGTATAACTATGTAATTTAACACTGCACCATCTCCATAGCCTTCCAAGGTCAAAATATGCTTAACAAGGTATATTATACAATACCTAGGACTCACATAATCTCCAAATCGCCTCTGCATAACTCAGACACCACTTGTTCATTTTTGTGCTCCAATCCCACTGAGAAAAAGGAAAATGCTTCAGTATCTTTTCTAATTAGTTTCTTAAATCTGACATTCGGTACTGTGGTGTTTCTGTACGCTGAAAGGAGGAAAGAAAAAGGCAGATGGCCTATTCCTTTGTGCTTCACTCAACTCAATACACATTTCTTGCTCCTCTGAAAACTTTAACTTTCAGTCATCTCACAGTGGAGAGCTGCATGCTCAAAAACAGGAGGCACAGATGGTTATTCAGCTCAAAGTCTTTTGTCTCTGTCACAGATACAGGATTACTGGATGAGTGCCCATACTTTTTTGAACCAATTTAATCCAAAAACAAAGTTACTATAATAAAACAGCAAAAATGCTGCAATTCATAAAATGTCGCACTCCAGTAAACAAATGTAACCCTTCAGATTTAATCTGGTGAAATTTTCTAAGATCATTACCAGATAGAGCTTCCAAATTAATATTCATTCATGTAACACATTTCAGGCTACTTTTTCCAAAAAAAAGATGTCTTTCTTCAATTAATAAGCAGATTTTTTCATTACCATGAAAACATTTGCTGGAATACAAGTCTGTTTTAAAAAAAAATTAAAACATAGTCGTTGAACTTTAAAGGATATCATATATTTCAGCAGTATCCTAACAAATATCAGTGAAGTGATTATCAATGCTAAGTGGCTAAAACATGAGAATGTGATATAAAAAAAGCCTTTCTTGCTGCAATATATTTTCTATTTATTCTGAATTTCATTGGAACTATCTGCAGAATATTACTGTATCTACAAGCTATTCACTGAGAAGGTTTGATAATGAACTTAAAAAGTTTGGATAAGGCAACAGAATTTGATGAAAGCATTTTGCACTCCATTATAATATAAAATGCAGTGACTACCATACCTAAGGGACGATTCCGTGTTTACATTCTAAGTGGAAAAAAACAATTAATACTCCGCATTATATACAAAACTGGGCACAATCTCAACATATCTTCATTGGTCAACAGTGTTACTTTCATCGACAGAGGACCTAATTATAGGAAAGAAAAATATCTGTCCTTAAAATTTTGGTTTCCGACAGCAAGATTTAGTTTGATCTTACTCAAATTCAGTAAAAGCTATGATTGAACTGAACAATTATAACTTGGTGTTACTTTTACCAAATGACAACATATGACTGACCAACTCTGAAGCAATATGGGACTAGATCAGATCTCTGAAATTTAATTCAAAAAACTGAACATAACAAGAAGTTAGACTTTTTGTTGTTACAAGCTGCCTTGGCCCGACGCTCTGGAATTCTGTCTAAATATTCCCCCCCCCCCCAATTTATTCATGAGACACTACTAAAGACACATCTTTCGTCAAATGTCTGGTCATCTTTCTTCATAATTACTTAAGTGGTTCGGTGTCAAATTTTGTCTGATCAGACTCTTACAAATTGCCTTGGAATTGTTTATGAAGATGAAAGCCTGAAAGAAGTTGCTTTTGATAACGCAAATATTAAGACAGCTACTCTGTAAATATTGCTAAACTATTCTTTATTGAACCTCCAACTAATGAAATCACTTGCAAATGAAGACACTGGACTGCAAAGCTAATAAGCCATATCCACTGTACTAAGGTCATTAATACAGAGTACTCAAACATGTCAGCTAATTCATATGGATTAAGTTAAAAGTAAACAAATAGAAAGTTAAATTTAGATAAGTTATTAAATACTGGAAGAGTAGATAGAAAGTTAAGCAGTTTAGACATTCACCTTTTAGTCTAACACTAACATAACACTAAAAAGTATTTTAAAAATACCAGATGAGATGTTATACCTAGATGATGCCTATCCTCTCCATTGAATGTAATAGATCCTATGGTTGATTTCATGGAAGTGAAAATGGATTTGTACCAGTAACGTGGACAATATTCATCAAATGTCAACATAAAGCAGGTAATTACATTGAGGCTTGCAGGACCTTGCTGAGCACAAATTGGCTGCTGTGTCTCCTATATCACAACAGTGGTTACACCTCAATAAGTAATTTATCAATTGTGAAAGAGTTTGAAACACCTCAAGATCATGAAAAGGCCCAGAAAAATTTCTCTAGAACCAAATTCAAATAAAAGCTAAGGTAATGAGGCAAGAGATCCCTCTCATCTCATGTGTGACATGAACCATGTCTGATGATTCAAGTGTTTGAGAACTGGCAATGTTAATGCAGTTCCGAGCGGTCATGGAGCTCATTTCAGAATTCATCAGCTCCACCAAGTGTATCTAAAAATCAGTCTTGCATGAAGTGAGAAAAAATCTCACAAGCTGCAAGTCTCCTGATGTTGCTTTTAAGGCACACTGTTGAGATGGAAAATATTAATTATTTCCTAGTTCTACCAAAAGCGAACAATTTAGAGTCATCGGGCACTACAGTCCCTTTGGACAACCAAGAGCAGTGGTTCCCAAACTGGGCAATTAAAATAAAGGTCGGGGGGGTGGTATTTAGTGCTAAGGGGAGCAGCTGTGGCATTACAGGCTTAATTTAAAAAGTGAAATACTTAATATAAGCATTTGCTCTTCAGTGCCGCATAATTTAGTACAATGATCACATAATCATCTCATTTCTTGCAAACCCATTGTTCTCTTAGATTTTGCTCGAAGCTTGTTATAGTTACTGAAAAGAAATGTATCAGTTTTATATATGGCATCTCATAAGATAACTGGACTGAAAAAATTACAATATTTCCGAGCCCATTACTGCCATTCACAATGGCAGTAAAAGCCCGGGGTTAGATAGTGCAATTCACGCAGTCTAATCACGCAATGATGCAATTCTGTGAATTATAATACGCTATTTAATGGGGTAAACTTCTGAATCTGCCCTTTTGAATGGTCCTGAGAGCATTTCTCTAGCCCACAGCCCAACTGAGATATCACTGCCCCACGTTATGTTTCTTCAGGCAGACAGTCAGGCTTTGCCTGAGCTATGATGACATCAGAACTTTCTCCTTTATTGATCGCAGTCCTTGAAGTTGGACTTAAACAACAAATGATTGACCGTGGTCATTAATCAATGATGAAAATGGCAGAAGCAGTCCAAATTAAAAAGTGTAGACAGTATAGTATGGAGTATTTGAAATACAGATTTGTACCAGCACCAAGCATCCAACAACAGTAAATGTGTCTGTTGTGTGAGAAACCTTTTTCAAATGAGGTAATGAAACTATCCAGATTTGTTGAACATTTGAAGAGAACACACTCTGATAAAGCAAATTGGAACTTGGCTTATTTTCAGTCACTTCATGAAAACTTTCAGATACGAAAAACATTTCAAAACATATTTGCCAACACTCACAACAAAACAATGAAGGTCCAAGTGCTTCATGCAACATTTCATTGCTAAATCCTGAAATACAACACAAATGATGAAGAACTGATTCTGCCAGCAGTAAGAGAGGTTTTGAGTACAATTTTGCAAAAGTCATCAGACCAAATAGTTAAGAGATTCCACTCAACAACAACTCTGTTCAATGACAACTAGATGAAATGGCAGAGAATGTGGCAGGCCCATTGTGCAACACACTTAGGACAACAGAATTTGCTCTGCAATTGGATGAATCAACTTTGCCAGGCAATTAATCTTTGCTTCTTCATTATGTTCACTTCATAAAAGGTGAAAGCATAGTTCAAAAGGTGTTATTTGCACGGGGACGAGAAACAGATATGAAGGGGGAGTCAATATTTCAGGTTATTGAGCAATTTTTCCAAAGAGAAAGACATTCTGCTCACCATTTTTGCTTGTACAACAGATAGGGCACCATCAATGACAGGACACCACCACAGGATTATTACTTTCTTGAGGCAAGCTGTACCTAACATATTTACAATTCACTGTGTAATTCACCGACAACATCTTATGGCAAAAAACCTAAGTGATCAGCTACACAAATCATTAAGTAGTGTTATCACAGTGGTAAATAACATCAAGTCTAATGCTCTCAATTCTTGACGATTTCAAGAGTTTTGTATTGAGAATGATGAACAGTTTGAATGCTTGCTGTTGCACACAGAAGGCAAATGGCTCTCAAAAAGAAAATTCCAGAGATACTTTTATGCATTTTTTGAAACTGGGATAAAATTCTTTGAAGACACAAATGCTTCACTCAGTAATCAACTCAAAAAAAATTAGGCCTAAAATTTGTCAGAATTACTTGCAAAGTTTAACGAGATCAATCTTCAATTGTGAGGAAATGTTATGGGTCTTGTCAAATTCAAATCATTCATCTCTACATTTCTGTCCAAGATAACCTATTTAAGTGCAACATTTGCTGTTACGACATTTTCCAATTTCTGATTCTGAGTTGAAAAAGAAATAATGAATATCAGATAATGATTTGCAAGTAATGTACCCACCTGGGCAAGATGCATAAAGACATGTCAGAGAGACTTCAGGATCTTCTCTTGATCCAAATTCCTGTCTGGGTAATCCATTCCTAAACACTTGTAATGAGGAATTAAAAGGAAGGATGAAGGAAAAACTAATCTTGCTACAAAATAACTTTGAACTGAAATCAAGGTTCAAAGACTCATATCAAGACTTTTTGTTGCAGAAGGAAATCTCTAAACGCTATCCTGTACTGTGGGAAAAAAAGTCAAATGTTCTTCATTACCTTTCCAATATCATATTTAGTGGAATGCAGTTTCAGTACAACCCATCCAACTTCTTTCAAAGCAACAAGACTGAAAATTACTGAACGTGGGGATCTGAGACTCCTTCTGAGTGACATTCAGCCTGATATTGAGAAGCTGATATCACTGCATCAAGCCCATCCATCTCACTGAAAGGAGAAAAAGCAATGAAGTAGTGAATAATTGAACTACTAATCTATGCTCTAAAATTGTTGATCAAATTGCTTTTACTGTAACAAAATCATTTTCTTTGTAGCTTTAAATAGATTTGAATAATTTTTTCCACTGCTTTGAATTTGCAGTTTCTATTTTCTTACACTATGTATCATAGTTTTTATGTAATGGCTGGAAAGAGAAGAGGGGCTGCTGGTGATGTGGTCTGGTAGGCAAGGAGGCAGTAACCCAAAAAAGTTCAGGAACAACTTAACAGACTTTGCAGAACTGTTATTCTGCCTAGTCTCAACTATTTGCCCTCCATAGCCCATAGTCCTCCATATCACACCCAACCATGTCTCTAGCCAAACTTCTCTTAAATGTTGCAATCAAACCTGAATCCACCACTTCACACAGATAAAAAGAGATGAAAAGTCAGCATAAGAAGGTAGGGTGAGTGGAGGAAGAAATACAAGGCAGTAAGAGATAGGTGAAACGGGGAGGAGAGTGGGGAGAAGGAGAAGTGAAGTAAAGAGCTGGGATGTTAATTGGTGAAAGAGATAAAGGGCTGGAGAAGGTGGAATCTGATAGAAGAGGATTGAAGGCCATGGAAGAAAGGAAAGGTGAAGGAGCACCAGAGGAGGTGATTGACCGGTAAGGAGATATAGTGAGAGAGGGAAATGGGAATGGAGAATGGTGAAGGGTTCTCTCAAAGTGCAACGCCTCACAGTTATATGCATTAAATTTCCTTCTAATATTTTCCCAGCTGATCCAGATTATTTTGCAAGCTTTAATAGCCTTTCTCACCATCGACTATGTCCCTACACTTGGTGTCATCCACAAATTATTTGCTGATGCAGTTTATCAGATTCTCATTCAAATCATTCTGTAGATGATAAACAACAATGGACCCAGCACCAATCCCTGTAGCATACTAGTCACAAGTCTCCAGTCACAGTATCAACAATCTATTGCTACCAATCTCTGGCCTCTCCTTCGAAGACAATGTTGAACACAATTTATTGCCTCACCCTGAATGTCAAACGAATGAACCTTCTGGACTAGACTCCCGTGCAGGACTTGTCAAAGGCCTTGTTAAAGCCCATAGAGACAATGTCCACTGCCTTTCCTTCATTAATATTCTTGGTAACCTCCTCAAAAACTCTCTAAGATTAGTTACCTCAAACAAAGCCATGTTGACTATCCTTATTCTGATCCCGTCTATTCCTTAGAATACCCTCCAATAATTTATCCACTACTGACGTCAGGCTCACTGGCCTATGCTTTGAAACTTTCTTGAACAACAGAACAACCTTAGCTATTCTCCAGTCCTCTGGCACCTCAGCAGTTGAGGTGAATGGTAGTCAGGGCACACCAAAGATCGAAACTTGTACATCTACCTCAGCCAACAGGCATGGCCTGGTTTTATCAGCAATTCGGAAATATTGCACACCAACAGTGCAGCATTCTGACAGTCCTTCAGTAAACCACCAAGATTTTTGAGCTCAGTCTCTGGAGACTGAACATGAAAATTTTCAGCATTAGCATGTCTATGCACAAGTTCCCTGTGCAGGTGCTGAGAAGTTTGGTGCATGCATGTGTTGAAATCTCAAACGTCCTGACAGTTGCATGTGGTATTTTGCATGACTATATTCCACTCGAGGACTTTACATGCAACCTTATGGCAGGAGTGTATTGGCAGCAATTCCACAGCTGAAAAATCTACCAGAATTGTCACCAGAAAATGACCTTTAGGGATTATGGTGAGTATTCATACTTCCAGATTTTTTGAATAATTTTCAAACAAAAATTACAACATTATTTTAAATGACTTTGAGAATGTTTTTGAATGCTTCTGAGAAACGATCAAACATTTTATTGTAATTTCACAGATTTTACAGCTGGTTAAATCAGGGAATAGGCAAAGATTTTATTTTCAAGAATGTTGCTTGTTCGTCTTTTTCTTCAAATTACAAGGCCTCATTGCTGAGGTTGGAACCAGCTTTGTCCAAGAAATTTCCCTTGAATTTCCCATGAGATTTTAAGGACAGTAGTGAGAATACTTAGCTTGACAATGTCTTAAGACATGAACCATACTCTACTGGCAAGAAACAATTCAGAGTCACTATTTTGTAAATTGTTTGAACATGTATTATGCATCATCTACAGAGTTTACATTGCTCTGCTGAGCATTTCAACAGTTACTGCCTGGTTATTCTGCTGCTCTGCGGTATTACTAAATGTTCCTGCTGTGCAAGTTGCATTTTTTTTCCCACGAAGCTCCGTGCAAATCAAAATTTGCCGGCGGCTTCCAATTATTTTCACACAAATAACACTTCTGGAGCAGCATCTATTCTGCTTACGGCAGACGGTAAAAATAGCATGATAAACAGGCTGAAGTTAATTCGGTGACTCTATTGACATAAGATTTATAGGTATTTCATACAATGTGTCTGCTTATGGCACCTTTAATACAGCAAAACATTTCAAGGTGTCTCAAAGGAATAAAATTGAACAAAATTTTACACTGAACTGCCTATGAGATTTGGGCAGGTGGTCAAAAGCTTGGTCAAGGAGCAGAATGTGAAGGACCATTTTAAAGAGGCAAAGTAATACATGTAGCACATTGGGTCATTTACCATTTTGTAAATACAACATGTTGCTATTGTCAGGTTGGACTTCCAGAGTTAGGACCTACTGACAAGATGTTGGCATCATTGGCTGGGTTGTTAGTTATTACCCATCCCTGACTGCAGGAGTAGTGATGAGGTTGCATCTTGGATCACTCTAGTCATTCTAGGTGCTCCACACAGTGCTGCTGGGCAAATAGATAAGCATCTCAAGTCTAGCAATGACATTTTTCCAAGTCAGTGTGGTGCATGACATCGAATGTAGACAATCAGCAATGTTCTTTCTCGGGGATCATCTAACCTTGTCTCTCTTTTTGGCAGAGGGTGCAGCTTTCCAAGAAACTACTGATATACCTTGGACAGAAACTACAGTGCATCTTGAATACAGACTGCAATGCTTTGACAATGAAGAGTGTGAACGTTAAAGACAGTACTCCGTGCCAATTACCTGTGCTGCTTGGCTGTGTGTGATATTGAGCTTCGAGTGTACTTGGACAGGCACGCTTGGATGGAGGTGGTGAGTATTCCAGTGCACTCCTTACTCATGGCTTATGCATGGTGGAATGTCCTTGGGTAATTAAAGAGGTGAGTCGCTCAATCACAAGATACCTGACTTATGACCTGCACTTATGGGCACAATGTTTAAGAGCTTGCCAGTCTCATTACTGGCCATGGTGGCAATACAAAATGATGGAGAATCTCAGAATTTTTATAATGTAAAAGACATGGTTGAAAATGTAGCTCTCCAAAGTGGAGAGAAGCTACAATGGAAGAGCACAGAAATTTTCAAGGATTGAAGAGCTGGTGAAAGTAGTAAAGGTAGAGACAACAAGGTCTTGACAGGGCTTACAAATAAGAAAATGGTTAAAATCCATATAATGCTTAACCAGGTACCAATTTATCAGGCAATATAACGTTAAACAAAATGTGGTACAAATAAATAAATCCCCACAGACATTGGAATTACATCAAGTTAATAAAGGATGGAAGCCCGAACACAGTTGGAGTAGATTAGAAAAGTCAAGTCCAAATATAACAACACATGACTTGGTGATTTCATGTACAGATGTATGCCAACAAAGGAGCTTGTAAGTGTCCTTTCCTGTGGTGCGGATTTGTGTTTGAATGGCTTGCTTGGCATTGCTTACAACACAGAATGGTTTAGTTTCAGTGGCAAAACTGTGATACAGAACTGTTGACAAGAAAACTGAGATGGTAGCAGGGACCAGCATTTTCCTGTGATTGCTGGTGACGGCACAAATAACAAACGATACAGAAATACTGAAAGGTATGCAACAAGGTGCGGTAACTCAGCCCATTATTCTTGTGTTAATCCTTTGAACGAGCAATCCAATTAGATCCGTTCCCTTTCATGAAAGAGTTGCAAAAGTTCATGCTTTATCAAAAATAAAACCATATGTTTCCCATTATTTAAACGCAAGTTGGATCATTATAACATACATCTTAAGAAGCAATTCTCCCCTTACTTGTTCTTTTGCTAGTTACTTTACATCTGTCCTCAGATTACTGATCGCTCTGCTACTGAAAACAGATCCGCTTAATTTACTCACTCTAAACTGATAAGTTTGGAACCTTTCTTTAAATCTTCTCACATTTCTTAGATGTAAAACACCAACTAGGTTATCAAATAACTAAAAATAGATTATTACCAAGCAATTGCAGTGTTGAAGAGCCCTATTTCAATCGTTCTCGACAGATAACATTTATAAAAGAAAGGAAATAACTTCTGTGTCTTCAGTGTTCTACCATGAAACTGAAAATGCCTTGTCATTATTGAAGATGATTATTTTCCCAAAAATAAGCTGTTTGCACACCACTGGTGCTGTTATTATATATCAAAGATTTACACTTATATAGGGCATTTCACAATCTCAAAACACTTAATAGGCAATTAGGTATTTTTAGAGTTTGCTGTTGTAAAATAGAAAATGAGGAAATTGATTTGTACACAGTAAAATCCCACAAAGCACAATGAAATATGAACATACAATACATTTTAGTAGTTTTGATCAATGGAAACATATTAGAAAAGCGTACTGGGATAACTAGTCTGCAATTTTTCAATGTTGTGAGATCTTCTTGCATTCAAGTACTCCAGACTTCTATGGAGTCTTCAGCAACCATTCTAGAAGGCAGATGAGACCTTCTTTCAGTATCTAATCGAAAAGGAGGTAGCTTAAACAATCCCACAACATTCCTATAGTCCTGCTCTGATGCTTCTGCCAAGATTTTGGTGCCCAGTCATTGTAATGAGGTTTGAACCTCCAAGCCTTTTGAGCCAGAGCCTGGAATGCGGTCAAGCGGCAAAACGTGATGCTTAACAGAAACATGTTCCATTCATTTAACATCCATCCTGCATCATCTACCTGCAAGCCTGGATCAACATACATTTAAAAGCTGCATGTTTGCACAGGCAAAACAGACAGTTATTTTTGCTTGCGACTGAAATGACAAAGCAACTAAAATTTTGACCACAAAGATAATCAGGGCTAGATCAGTCTTCTTATGATTCACTTCCTTTCAGGGTTATGTCTTTCAGAATACTATTTTGTCTACTAAAAAAAAAGAAAATAACATTTGCAGTTTAAATATGGCAAAGATATTTGATGCATATCATGTTTAAAATAAAGTACAGTGAATTCCAGTTAATTGGGCCATCAGTTAATCAGGGCAGTGCTTATTTGGGACACAGTGCCGCTTAATAGAGGTAGGAAGCCATGGGTAACTAAGGACATCCTGAACACTAAAAAGAGGGCGTTTAGAGATGGAAATAGGGAGGAGCTGAGGACAATACAGAGGGACCTAAAAGCCAAGATCAGGGAGGCTAAAGACAGGTATAGGAGGAAGCTTGAGTGGAAACTCCAGCAGAACAACAGAGAGGTCTGGAATGAGATGAGGACCATCACTGGGTTCCGGCAAACTAGCAACAAAGTTGCTAAAGGCAGTGTGGACAGGGCAAATTAACTTAACCTGTTCTTCAACAGATTTGACACTGTGGCACCTGCCCATCCCCCATATGATTCATCTCTTGTTGGCCCCCAACCAACACATACTCCACTCTACCCTCCTACCCCTCCTCACCTCCCCCCACCTTGCTCTCATGACTACACCCCACCCCCACCTGAAACCACCATGGTGGGCTTCACAGCTGAACAGGTGAGAAGACAGCTGAAGTGTCTCCACCCAAGCAAGGCTGCGGGCCCAGATGGTGTCAGCCCCAGGGTGTTCAAAGCCTGTGCCCCCCAGCTATGTGGAGAACTTCATCATGTCTTCAACCTGAGCCTGAGTCTCCAGAGGGTTCCTGTGCTGTGGAAGACGTCCTGCCTCATCTCTGTACCGAAGACGCCACGCCCCAGTGGCTCCAATGACTACAGACTGGAGGCATTGACCTCCCACATCATGAAGACCCTGGAGAGACTTGTTCTAGAGCAGTTCCAGCCTATGGTTAGGCCACACTTAGACCCCCTTCAGTTCGCCTACCAGCCCCAACTAGGAGTTGAGGATGCCATCATCTACCTGCTAAACCGTGTCTATGCCCACCTGGACAAGCCGGCGAGCACTGTGAGGGTCATGTTTTTTGACTTCTCCAGTGCGTACAACACCATCTGCCCTGCTCTGCTGGGTGAGAAGCTGACAGTGATGCAGGTGGATGCTTCCCTGGTGTCATGGATTATTGATTACTTGGTTGGCAGACCACAGTACGTGTACTTGCAACACTGTGTCAGACAGAGTGGTCAGCAGCACTGGGGCTCCACAGGGACTGTCCTGTCTCCCTTTCTCTTCACCATCTACACCTCGGACTTCAACTACTGCACAGAGCCTTGCCATCTTCAGAAGTTTTCTGATGATTCTGCCATAGTTGGATGCATCAGCAAGGGAGATGAGGCAGAGTACAGGGCTACGGTAGGAAACTCTGTCACATGGTGTGAGCAGAATCATCTGCAGCTTAATGTGAAAAGACTAAGGAGCTGGTGGTGGACCTGAGGAGAGCTAAGGCACCAGTGACCTCTGTTTCCATCCAAGGGGTCAGTGTGGACATGGTGGAGGATTACAAATACCTGGGGATACAAATTGACAATAAACTGGACTGGTCAAATAACACTTAGGCTGTCTACAAAAAGGGTCAGAGCCATCTCTATTTCCTGAGGTGGCTGAGGTCCTTTAACATCTGCTGGATGATGCTAAGGATGTTCTACGAGTCTGTGGTGGCCAGTGCTATCATGTTTGCTGTTGTGTGCGGGGGCAGCAGTCTGAGGGTAGCAGACACCAACAGAATCAACAAACTCATTCGTAAGGCCAGTGATCTTGTGGCCAGTGATCTTGTGTGAACTGGACTCTCTGACGGTGGTGTCTGAAAAGAGGATGCTGTCCAAGTTGCATGCCATCTTGGACAATGTCTCCCATCCACTCCATAATGTACTGGTTAGGCACAGGAGTACATTCAGCCAGAGACGCATTCCACCGAGATGCAACACTGAGCATCATAGGAAGTCATTCCTGCCTGTGGCCATCAAACTTTACAACTCCTCCCTCGGAGTGTCAGACACCCTGAGCCAATAGGCTGGTCCTGGACTTATTTCCACTTGGAATAATTTACTTATTATTATTTAATTATTTATGGTTTTATATTGCTATATTTCTACACTATTCTTGGTTGGTGTAACTGTAACAAAACCCAGTTTCCCTCGGGATCAATAAAGTATGTCTGTCTGTCTGTCTGAAACTATTGCCGAACGGTTTCTAATTAGTGTCAGATGTGTGCATTTGTGTGGCTGTCACTCACTATGTTGTGCGTAGTGCAAATAACTTTTAAATCACGTCTGTTGCATGTACTTATCTTCAAAAAGCAGTGATTTTTTTGTCACTGATAGATGGCAAGAAATAAGCAGTAATACAATTCAGATCTGTTATGCTCACAGCAGTTTCAACCATTCAGACTTGGAGATGCCATAAACGGTTGGGAGTGAAAATGAAACTATTCCACTATTTCAAGGTACTACGAAGAATCTGAAGGTATCAACAAACATCTTAAATGTTATAATGAGAATGAAAATTTGGATGATGCAATCATCGATAGCATTGTATGAAGTCAGTCTATCTGTACATGTTGCCTGCGCTGATTTTGTTTGTTTACAGTCAATCAAAAGAACGTCACAGCACACATTTAATTCTTCTGTTGATTCCTATTTGAAACTAATACAGTTCTGTATTTCATTTAAATATATAAATTTGTTACTCAGTTAAACAAATTTGTTTATATATACCTTTTTAACAACATGAGACTTTGGCTAATTGGCCAGCTGCTCAATTAAACCAAAATAAACTAGTCCTGATGTGAATTCACTGTATATCATCAGACTCTGAAAAAGGAGTTCAACAACTATTTACTCTTTTTCAGTCACCTAGTTTTGACAATGTTTATTCATGTTAAAGAAATGCAATTATTTTGTTGAGTAATTCACCCACACAATTTGACTTGCTTGCCATTCGCAAACTTGGGTAATAAATACACTATTCACAATGACAATACAATACTGTGCAATTTTATGCTATTCAGATCTTTACTTCAGCTTGCTCTTGCACAAGCTTTTGACGTATGAGAAAACACAAAGTTGTACCTAAGACAATGAATATCGAAACATCACAGGAAACAAACGCAGGATTCATCACCAATTCAAAATTAAATAATTGAGATAAATTTTGAAGCTGTAGTCAATGAGAGTTCAGTATGCAACAGATTATAACTATGTGAACAAAGTGGGGAATTATTGATATAACTTAACGTGAAAATTATGCTATTGGGACACAAAGTACTATTACAGCTGAAATATAAATTAGTGCAGGACCCAGCAGCTTTATTAGTTTAAAAGTTACACTAAAGAAAACAAATAGTGTAATCCAACAGTTTCAACATGAGTGCATTGATTTTGTTTTTAAAAATCACTAATAGCTTCCAGGCACCTCAAGAGCATAACAAAATGTACATGCTTTATAACACACATTCAGGGTTACACATTGTATTTGTTGCGCTATAAAGAATATGGGATGATTTTTTTTAATAAAAAACAATTCTTTGTCAGGAAGGATCACTAAAAGAGTAAGTTCATGCTGCAAATGATTCAGCTGATTGTGTCAAAAACCAGGGAAGCTGTGAGATCTCTCCCCAGTGTGTATAACTACACACTGTGTTACTCAGTTAAACAGTACACTTTTCATGATTTCCATGGAACTCTGGCTAATTGGGGCAGCCACTCAATTAGGCCAAAAATTACTGGTCCTGATGTGAATCCACTGTATGACATCAGACGCTGAAAATCGAGTGTAACAACAATTTAGCCCTTTTCGCCTAGTTTTGGTAATGCCTATTCACATTAAAGAAATGCAGTTATTTTGTTGAGTAAATATACACTGGAGATAAGGAGCTCAAAAAGCTGAAAGATCTAAACGTGCATAAGTCACCTGAAACAGATGATCTGCACCTTAGTGTTCTGAAAGAGATAGCTGCAGAGATTGTGGAGACATTAGTCATCATCTTTCAAGAATCATTGGGCTCTGGCATGGTTCCAGAGGACTGGAAACTTGCAAATGTCACTCCACTCTTTAAGAAAGGAGAGAGGCAACAGAAAGGAAATTATAGAGCTTGTCCTCAGTGGTTGGGAAGATGTTGGAGTCAATTGTTAAGACTGAGGTTCTGGAGTACTTGGTGACGCAGGACAAGATAGGACAAAGTCAGCATGGTTTCCTTAAGGGAAAATCTTGCCTGTTGAACCTATGGGAATTCTTTTGGAGATTACAAGTCAGACAGATAAAGGCGATGCAGTGAATATTGTGTATTTAGATTTTCAGAAGGCCTTTGACAAGGTGCCCCACATGAGGCCGCTTACCAAGTTAAGAGCAATGGTAATACAGGAAAGTTACTGACATGGTTAGAGCATTGACTGATTGGATAGGAGACAGTGAGTGGGAATAAAAGGATCCTTTTCTGTTTGGCTGCCAGTGACTAGTGGTATTCACTGGCATTGGAGAGGGTTCAGAGGAGGTTCACAAGAATAATTCTGTGAATGAAAGGGTTATCACTTGAGGAACATTTGCTGGAATTTAGAAGGATGGGTGGGGGCAGGTCTCATTGAAACCTTGCAAATGTTGAAAGGCCTAGACAAAGTAGATGTGGAAAAGTTGTTTCCCATGGTGGGGAGTCTAGGACAAGAGGGCACAGCCTCAGGATACAGCGGTGTTCATTTAAAACAGAGATGTGGAGAAATGTCTTTAGCCAGAAGGTAGTGATGAATTTGTGAAATTGTTACCACAGGCAGCTGTGGAGGCCAGGTTATTGGGTGTATTTGAGGTGGAGATTGATAGGTTCTTGACTGGCCACAGCATCTAAAATTACGGGACAAGTCTGGAGAGTGGGGCTGACAAGGGGTAAAACGGATCAGTCATGATTGAATGGCGGAGCAGATTCGATGAGCCAAATGGCCCAATTCTGCTCCTATGTCTTATGGTCTTAATGTAAATATCTAATCAGCCAAATGTGGCATCAACTCAATGCATAAAAACATGCAGACAAGTTCAAAAGGTTTAGTTGTTGTTCCAACCAAACATCAGAAAGGGAAAAAAATGTGACCTAAGTGAATTTGTGGAATGATTGTTAGTGCTAGATGGGATGGTTTGAGCATTGCTGATCTCCTGCGATTTTCACACACAACAATCTCTAAAGAATCGTGTGGTAAACAAAAACATCCAATAAGCAGCAAGTCTATGGGCAAAAATACTTTGTTAACGAGAGGATTTAGAGAATGGCCAGACTAGTTCAAGCTTACAGGAAGGAGACAGTAATTCAAATAGTCATACCATACAACTGTGGTGTGCAGAAGAACATCTCTGAATGCACAACATGTTGGACCTTCAAGTGGATGGACTGCAGCAACAAAAGTCTACAAACATACACTCAGGGTCACTTTATTAAGTACAGGAGATACCCAATAAAGTGGCCACAGGGTGTAAATGTGATGGTGATTTGAGAAGTGGCAAAGGTATAATGGCTCCAAATTTAAATAAATGCTGCATTCGTGAAGAACAAAGAGGAGAAAAGAAAAATACAAGGGTGCATACAAAAGGAAGCTAAGATATACACTGACCTCAAATTGTTGGAATGAGTTGCTAAATTTATCAAGTTCAAGAAAGGTATATCTACAGGTTAAAACCGAAGCTCTTCACCTGCATTTAAAACTAAGAATTCCAGGAATCATTTGGTGAAAATGGTTTTCTGCTTTTCTACTCTGCTTTTCTCAGCATCGTGGAAAACAATTGTTTCAGCTCTACCTTCGTATCAACATTTGGATTTTGTATTAATTTTAATGTTCTCTAAAGGGCTAGCTGTTGTTTGACTCTTCTCATGCTTTGGCAACATGTCCTTTTTACCTGCATTTGTAAAGACTTCACTGTTACATCACCCCCCCCCCCCCCCACCGCCATGAATCTAGCTTGAGATATAGGTTCTATCAAGTCCCATTCACTGCCACCTGTTTTTTCTTGTTCTGCTTGAGCGGATGCTCAGTTTCAAATTTTGTGTCTTTGTTTTCAAATCTCTTCATGGCCTTCTTCCACAACTAATCTGAACAAGAATTATCAATACACCTTCAACATTACACCTTCTTGCAATTCAAAGACCAAGACCTCTCCTTTTCCCAGACCAAACCTCCCAGTATTCTTTTGATTCTGGCCATGAGCACCTTAAACTTTAATTAATCCATCACTGTTGACCAGATCTTCAGGTGCCAAGGCTGAAAGGCTGTAAGACTCTTTCCAGCTCTCCAAGATAATCTGAGCTCCTTCCCTACAATCTCCCAATGTTACTTTGCTTGATGGTGCTCCTACAAATCTGGAACATTTTACTTCCTTAATGGTAAAAATAAGTAATTGCCATTGCCATCATAAATTCAGTTTATCTTGGGTTTCAGTTGGATTTCTTTTTGACACAAAAGCAATCTGCTTTGGCACTTGCTTAACACAACTTTTCATCATGTCAAAAGACTTTCTGTTTGAACACATTGTATGGAGAGAACACATGCCATTTGTCGCTACTGAGCAGAGCTAAGGGAGCCATGCTCAGATTTGTCACAAATAGTTTGATAACTACTTACAGTTTTATTTGACTGCTATACAACCGTAATAAATCAAAAGTTGATAAAATGCATGGTATGTTTTTTTATTATTCCACAAGGGATTAATAGCACAGGGTATCCAGTGTTACTAATGTTTTACAGTAACCTGCATTTACAGAGTGACTATAATGTAGTAAAACATCCTCAAGGCCCTTCACAGAATAGATTGCACTCTGCACCTTCATCAAAATCATCTATAAATGTACTGAAAAGCTTGGACTCCAGTGGAGTTTCCTGTGGGGCTCATAAGACACATCAATGAAGAGTACATTCCCATTATCCTTACTCCCTGTCTGCTATCTCCTAATCAATTGCCCACCCATAACACTTACTTCTGTACAAACAATTGTGAGGTGTCAGTAAAGGGACAAAATGCTGTATTTTGAAAAGTATTAAGGCACATTTTCACAATAGCATGCGATTGGATCCATAAAATAAGCAAAAGATATCAGGATTCATATCATAAAATAGTTTTTATGACTGAGTTCCCATCAACTGAAGAGCAAAATGTGAAGGAGCACAAAAGAAAGTATTTACTTGATTCACAGCCAAGTCACTATACGGTAGCACTACACTTACTCATGCCAAGTAATGGAAAAGTGCTGAGTATGAAGATGGCAGTGGATCTGCTCAAATTATAATTAAAACCAAATGTGGATCAGCTTTGACAAGAAAGGTAACTCAGACAAGCACTGCTCATTGCTCTCATTTTTTATGATTTATTCAAGACTATTTCCAACCTTCAGGGGGTTACAATATTTAACATGTTGTTACAATGTTTTCAAACAGAAATGAAACATCTGTTGCCATAAACTACTGATATTCTAAAATATTTTTGGCAGCTTCACAGTTACCCATTATAAGCTGCTTAATGAAATTGATTCAACTAATAATATGCTTTTAAGTCCCTTATTTTGTGCTACTTGGCATGGTCTATATATTAAAAAGGGACATTGGGCATGTAAGTTCTTCATTGTCATCGTAAGTACAGGTTCTGCTTCACAAGGTACCAAAGCAGATAAAGAGAAAGCAGGGTGCCAGTACCAGAGGATCTGATGTAATTTTATGCTTCAAAAATAAATTGCCAGCTCTGGCCAGGGTGGAATTTAATTCTGTTCCCATACTTTCACCATTCTTTTTCTCCATCAAATAATGACCAAGTTTCCTTTTGAAGATCCTTTTGAAGTCAAGTGCAATGTTGGCATTCATTTTCAGAGGACTAGAATATAAAAGCAAGGATGCAATGCTGAGTCTTTATAAGGCACTGGTCAAACTGCATCTGGAGTATTGTGAGCAATTTCAAACCCCTCATCGAAAAAAGGATGTGTTGGCATCGGTGAGTGTCCAGAGGAAGTTCACGAGAATGGTCCAGGAAATGAAAGGATTAACACGATGAGCATTTGATGGCTCTGGGCTTATATTCACTTAAGTTTAGAAGAATTGGGGGGGGGGGGGGGTGGAAAATCACATTGAAACCTATATTGAAAGGTCTTGACAGGGAGGATGTTTCCAATAGGGAAACAGTTGCACCCAACTTTATCAAGACCTGTGTGGATGAGTGTCTGGCTTCAAGAAACCAAACCAAACCAATACCCAAACCAAAATCTGTGCAGGAACTACAAGATTCATAATCTGCTGAGGGCTAGATCTATGGCATTCAAGACCAGTAATCCAGAACTATAACAAGAAATCCAGGTACAACCGATGGAAGGCTACTTGAAGGGTGAAAACACATTTCCGATTCAGGCTAGAAACTGAATCGGATACACATCAGCTCTGGCAGGGTTTTCAGGCCATACTTCCTTCAAAGCAAAGCTTAACATCATGAATTGCTGTGACGCTTCACTCCCAGATCAGCTCCACACCTTTTACGCATACTTTAAAAGGGGAAAAAAAGCTACTCCTGTGAAAATTCCTGTAACATCTGGTAATCCTATGATCGCTGTCTTGAAGGTCAATGTCAGACTATCTTTCAAGAGGGTGATCTCCCACAAAGTGTCAAGCCCTGATGGTGTACTGGTAGGGCCCTGAAATCCTGTGTCAACTAACCGGCGAGAATGTTCAAGGACACATTCAATCTGTCATTGCTGCAGTCAGAAGTTCTCATCTACTTAAAATGGGGAACACATACCAGTGCCCAAGATGATCAGGGTGAGCTGCCTCAATGACCATCACCCAGTGGCACTCAAATCTGCTGTGATAAAGTGCTTTGAAAGCTTAATCATGGCTCAAATCAACTCCTGCCTCAGCCAGGACCACAACCTGCTGCAATTTGCCTATCACCACAAAAGGTCTTCATTCAACTGATGCAATCTGACTGACTCTCCACTCAGCCTTGGATCACCTGGACAATAGCAATACCTACATCAGGCTGCAGTTTATTGTTTACAGCTCAGCGTTGAATACAATCATGCCCTCAGTTCTGATGCACGAGCTCCTAAACCTGGGCCTCTGTACCTCTCTCTACAACTGGAACCTTCACTTCCTAATTGGGAAACCACAGTTTGTGTGGATCAGAAATAACATCTCCTCCTTGCTGACAATCAACACTGGTGCACCTTAAGGATGCATGCTTAGCCCACTGCTCTACTCTCTCTCTACCGAAAATTGTGTGGCTAGGCACAGCTCAAACAGCATCTGTAAATATGGCAGAATTCCAGATGGTGACAAGGAGGCATAAAAAAGTGAGTTAGATCAGTTGGATTGAGTGATATTGCAACAACAACCTTGCACTCAAAATTAGTAAGACCAAGGAATTGATTGTGGACTTCAGGAAGGAGAAGTCAAAGAAAGACACACCTGTCTTCATTGAGGGATCAGAAGTGGAAGGGGCGAGCAGTTTCAAGTTCCTGGATGTCAATGTCATCTATCCTGAGTCAAACATATTGATGCAATTACAAAGAAGGCAAAGGCAGCTATATTTCATTAAGAGTTTGTGTAGAATTGGTATGTCACTAAAGACATTCCCAAACTTCTACAGATGTACCATGGAGAGCAGTCTAACTGTTTGCATTACCATCTAATATGGAGGGACCACTGCACAGGATTGGAAAAAGCCGCAGAAAGTTAGAAACTCAGCCAGCTCAATCATGGGCACCAGCCGCCCTAGCATCAAGGACACCTTCAAAGGGTGATGCCTCAAAAAAGTCGGCATCCATCATTAGTTATCCCCAACACCTAGGACTTGCTCTCTTCTCAATGCTACCATCAAGGTGGTGTACCAGAGCCTGAAGCCACACACTCAACATTTCAGGAACAGTTTCTTCCCTCCCTCTGCTATTAAATTTCTGAATGGACAATGAAGCCATGAACACTACCTGAGTATTTTTTCATTTCTTTTTGCACCTTAATTTTTTTTTAATATACTTGTTGTAATTTATAGTTTTTAGTACAGGCTGAGTACCCATCATCCAAAATTCCAAAATCCAAAAACCTCTGAAATCCAGTTCTTTATTTGAGCGCAACATGAGGTCACAAATGGAAAATTCCACAAGTGCTTGGAAGGCTTCTAAGCATTACGCAGGTCTCTGCACACCACATACAGTTCTCAGCAGTGACATCTCATATGTAATGAAAGAAGTTAACAAAAAGTAGAAAAACACTACATTAAGCAAAACATGAAGATCTCAATCGTGTATCATCAGCATCGGAGTGAACAGGCGCCACTTAACGGCGTGCTGATCATGAAACAAGTAAAGATCTATCACGACAAACTGAAAATTTCAGGCAATTGTGAATATTCAGTAGGCTGGTTGCAGAAATTAAAGAAAAGGCACACTTAAATTTTAAAGTGCCTGCTGATCATGAAAATCCAGCACCTCAAAATGTCCATGAGGCTGAGTATTCTTACACCTTACATAAACCCTATAAAAAAAAGTTAAAAACAAATAAAGTGTACGGTAGCTTTTTAATCAAAACATGACTTTGAAGATGGAGACTGAAAGCCTGCCATTGCTTGTTGTTGAACAGTTGATTCAGGTATTCTCTGCATGTTGCTGTGCTGCTTTTGTTATCCTGTACAGATTATATTGTTATTATATTAATGATATGTAATAATTTTTACTGTTAAATTCGTGAGTGTGATGAAAAAGTGCAAGACAAAGACTGTTCACCTCTAGTATGTAAATTCAGAGGCAGGAATGTTGGTGATCCTATCTTATTATATATTCCAAAATCCAAAAGAATTCAAAATCCAAACCACTTCCAGCCCCAAGCATTTCAGATAAGGGGTACTCAACCTGTATTACGTATTACAATGTACTGCTGCCACAAAACAATAAACTTCATGAGATATTGCAGTAATATTAAACCTGATTCTGACTGATGAGGACCAGGGGGTGCGGCCTTAGAATACAGTGATGTCCTTTTGGAACAGAGGCGAGGAGGAATTTCTTTAGCCAGACAGTGGGGAATCTGTGGAATTCATTGCCATAGACACCTGCAGAAGTGAAGTCAGTGGTATGTTTAAGGTGGAGATGGTTAAGTTCTTGATTAGTAAGGTTACAGGGAGAAGGCTGAAGAATGGGGTTGAGAGAGTTAAGTCAGCCATTATGGAATAGCAAAGCAGATGCCATAGACCGAATAACATAATTCTGTTCCCTTGTCTTATTGGCTCCTTCTCCCCACTCAGTTGAGTAACACATTGAAAATCCTGAACATCAGTTGTGTGATTATCTCTTTCTTCAAGCAATCTCCATTTCTGCTGCCAGTTACTTAAACTTAAATGCCAATCTTTCATCCATTAGAGACAATTTATCTTTGTTTTTACCACTTAACACTTGACACCAAATCATGGTTTCAAATTTAGCTTTCAGACATTCCATCATTTCAGTACTTCAAATTGTAAAAGGATGAGAACCAATCAACAGACAATGTTGCTTCCTGAGGGGAATTGTTACCACTGTGATATTGTCACAGCCAATGAGATACTGCCAGAGGGTCATCACCAATATAAAAGCTAAAGCTATTTCAGATCCATTTTTCCAAACTGCTGATTTCTCAGTATTCAGTGTAGAAATTTGTGAGACAGAGGTTATGACATTCCTGGGGAGAATGCCTCTGGTACTAATACGACCTTCAAGGACTGTCTGAGAGGGTAAAATAACTCTGAGTATGTACGCTTAACACTCAGCCTTGGTGAAGTTTAAAGCATAAACCCATGGCCTGAGTCAGATGTGTAAAGACTTCAGTCTGAACCCAGACTTGCTTAACTGTCCGTGTTTGTTTCTGGTTGCTGTGGGTAGTCTGGGCCTGTGTCTGTAGGTGGTACTTGGTAGTGGGACGCAGTTGCCCACTGGCAATGCAGTGTGACCCTAAGTCCTGTCATCCTGAGACTAGAAGCAGACATTACTGAACTGTATTGCAACCATATCATATCAACTGCAAGAATATGGTAAACATACATGTGATCAAAAAAACATGCAGTGAATTGATCTGGCCTCCAATGCACAGAAGTCCATCTATTTGGGCACGGGCTTTAAGTGCGCATTTTTCATCAGCTGCCTGCCGCAACTGTGAGAATCTAGGGCACGTCGTAAAGACATTGTTCTGTGATCCCAATACATTGTCCTAAGTCTTGAATGTGTCTTGTCAGTTTAGATTCGTACTGCAGGTGCAGAGCATCAAAGTACATCTTCCCAAGTTCTCCCAAGTGCACGTGGAGCAGCTAGAGTTTCACAGCTTCCTCCACCTTTGCCGCTGGTGTTAAAGTTGATAGTAGTTCAACGTGGTCCAGGAAGGATTGAATTGGCTACAGTGTTAAAGCCCCAGTAATGACAACTCCAGAAGGACTAGCACTGGGTATGGTTAAGATTCAAGCAGAAGGCATTCCAAAAAGTAAAAACTTATCTCAGTTCTTTGTCTGTGTTTATCCAGGGACACCTATACTGATGAAATGTGATGCCTCACCATAAGGGGTGTGGACCACACTCCTGCATCAGATACATGTGGAAGAGAAATGCCTATTGCTTTTGGTTCATGGACGATGTCTCAAGCTGAGAGAGATTATTCGCAGATCAATTGAGAATCCCTTGCCATTGTGATTGGCATAAAACACTTCCATATATACCTTTTTAGATATCCGTTCAAAACTCATACAGATCACACGTCTCTGCTGCGCTTAATGGGGGTAACAAAAGCTGTACAATAGATGTCATCACACAACGCAACAATTGGCATTGAGCTTACCCTTTCTCCTACACAATGAAGTATACCCCCGGGAGAGAAAACATGGTGGCATATGCCTTAAGCAGATTATTAATAGTCAAGGACACTGCACCCAACACACCACCATTTAAAGATCCTGACAAGGGGTCTCGGCCCGAAACGTCAACAGCGCTTCTCCCTATAGATGCTGCCTGGCCTGCTGCATTCCACCAGCATTTTGTGTGTGTTGCTTGAATTTCCAGCATCTGCAGATTTCCTCATGTTTACCATTTAAAGATGTCTACTTGTTACAAAGCCCAGAGAAAGCACCCATCAAAAGTCACTTCATTAGGCAGTGGACCACCCATGACCCACTCCTTTCACAAGTGAAAATAGCACTACAGATCAGCTGACCCACCAGCCCTCCACCCTCATTTCAACCATTCACAAATTGCCAGCATGAACTGAGCCTATGGGATGGCTGCATATTACGGGGTAGTCATATAGTGGTGATTCCTAAGGTTGTCATAGCCAGTGGTGGTAGTCGGGAAGAGCTCCCACTACCTATAAAGTGCTCCAAGTGGTGTACATCTCTAACAGCCTCTCACAACCACGTCCAACTCGTGGCCTTCATGTGTGGATTAGTTACTAGGCCCAGCTGAACTGTTTCTACTGACAAGAGAAGGGGCAAAGGCAGACCACTGGTGCCTCAAAACCAGTTGTATCGGGCAGGTGGGGTTGATCAGCCTTGGACTGCAGCCTGTCCAGAAGGAAACAATGATTTTAAACCTCCACTGCCTTGCAGCCATACCAACCTATGGGAAAGGCTTCGGGAGTAAACCCTGAGGAAGAAATCTGGAGCCCGGGCCCCAAAAGCATTTGATGTTGTTTACAACTTCACTCTGGCTACCTCTGTGATGACAAGCTGTATCGGCACTTGCCCTTCCCTTGGACTACATCAGTGACGTGGAGAGGGGGAACCCGCTGCATGGGCAACAGCCAGTTCTTTAAATCTTTCCGCCCAGGCTTGCACCCTGGAGAGGACACTGAGCTACAATCAGTCTTCCAGAAACGATCATATCCAAAAATAGCTGGCTTTTCATTAATTCAGATTCAGTTTATTGTCATTTAAAAACCACAAATGCAATGCAGTTAAAAAATGAGACAACATTCCTCCAGAATGATATCACAAAACAGACTACACCAGAAAATCCACATAACGTTTGGCAATCCCCAATCCAGAGTCTGGAGAGGCTGCTGCGTATTAATATCGTGCTACCATCTTAGCGCGTTCCCCGGAAAGGAGCTTCAATCCCACCAGACAAACAAGATCAAAAACTAAAGCTACAAGACCTGCACAAAACCACATAGTTACAACAGCACAAACAATAGCATAATTGATTAAAAAAAAGACCATGGACACAGTAAAAATAGTCCAAAGATGTTAAAGGACTATAAGTTCAAAAGAAACCACCACAAAGTTTCCACAAGTCCTCAGGGTCCCGATAGACTCGTCATCCCACACAGGCGGCAGAAGGGAATACCCCCGCTATGGACTTCCATGGTGCAGCCCAACTCAGCCTCGCAGATGCAGCACACAGTGAAAGCACTCCGACCACAGCGGACTCCAAGTCCGTTGAACCTCCGAGCCTCCGACCATCCCCTCTGGCACAGCTTCTCTGAGCACCATCCTCTGCCGAGCATATTAAGACTCTCCCGCCAACAGCCATTGGCAACTCGAACCTGAGGACTTGGGGCCTGTTCTTCCCAGCAGAGACCCGGACCTCACAGCAGCAGCAACGAAGAAGGTCTTCCTGGAGATTTCCAGATGTTCCTCCGTGCTCCCACGTCCGTTTTTCATCTAATTATGATTGCGCACGGCACCCTGCTTCACAGATAAACAGCTCCGGAGTGGCCGCTGCAGGCTGCGTTGCATCGCCATCTTGTTTGGCTCCTCCAAGTGCAGAACTAAAGAAGTTTGTCGAAAAGAATGGTTTTAGGCACTTGACAACTGCTCCTACCATGCAGCATCAAATGGCCTGGTGGAGCGAACAGTTCAAACAGTGAAACGAGGCCTTTCCGAACAAACACAGAGTAACTTGATGACAAAATTAGGTTGTTCCCTTTTCCACTACCACATGACCCCAAATTAACTTGCAAGTGCATCGCACACTGAAATAATGTTCTGGTTTAAGATAGCTCTGATGATGCCCAGAAATGAGTGGCAAAATACAAAACAAATTAAACTACTAAACACCTTGTTAATAACACTTCATTAATAACAATCACTGCTAATGATGGAGAGGAGAGGTAGAAGCAAGGCGAGAGGAAGTGGAGGTGGACGCAAAGCTGAGGCAAGTGGAGGCAAGGATGGTCCTGATGTCCGACCAATTTAAGTGCTGGGCCAAATCGGAAAAGTCAATATGATATTATATGAAAAGTCAGGAAAAGATATGGGCCAAGTCATGGCAGCGCCATCCAGGCTCCCAAGCAGTCGGAGAATGCGGAATGACTCAATGCGAGGACAATTTAAATGCCGGAGCAAATTGAAAAAGTCAGTGTATCGGGCCCAGAGGCAAGAGACTGGCCGGTTCTGCTCACTGCTCCATGATACTTATTCAGCTCTGCACTGAACTGAGACAGCGGCCTGCTCAGGCTGCAATGTTGCCAGCCTTCACATCTTCTATAAAACTTCAGTTATGTTTATGCACTTTTATTGTTTGCATGATTTTTCTTCTCTGCACAATTGGTGTTTGACGGTTTTATTTTAAATGGATTTATTTGGAGTTTCTTTGTTTTATGGCTGCCTGTGAGATGACAAATCCCAAGGTTGTATAATGTATACATGCTTTCATGATAAATGTACTTTGAACTTTAACGTTCAAGCGCACCTTACATACCAGATTAGATCTCATGCGGACAGCCTCCAGGAGCAAATTTACAGCAGGCAACAGGCCAAATAAAAATATGATACACACACCAGCTGTGGATATTCAGTGCCAGAGAAAAAGTCCACATGGGCATCTCACAGGAAGAAAACTGGCTACCAGCTGTCGTCCGACATTGTCATTGTCAAGTAGGAGAACTGGAGCTGACAGATGAACTAGTTGTCAGGCGACATTTGGATCATATACACCAATGAACTGAAGGGGGACCCAGAGAAGCGACAGAAGCATCATCTGCTGATGAAGAGAAGAGGAGATTCACAGCCCACGGCCCCAACATCAGCTAACCGGAGAGAGAAGCTGCCCCCTGGGGTGGTTCATAGTGTGCTCTGACCAGTTAACTGGTACCAAGCAGGATAGATATCTCATTATTTTTCTTAGTTTACCTCACATTCCCTTCCCCTGCAGTTCGCATCTATGGAGGGTGTTGGGGGATGGGGTGGTTAGATCAATTACAAAAATATGGCAAGTGCACATGCAGCAGATTGGTCAGGTGGTGAATTGATTGGGCCTCCTACAAGGGGGTGGCTTTTCGTTGGGTGCGAGCTTTCAAGCGCACTTGTTTTTGTCCCATTGGACTCCATTTGTCACTCATGCGCTGTAAGTGGCTCATGACTCAACAAGAATGTTTAATCCCACGACTCCATTATCATTCCTAACCTTCTATTTTGTTCTACTAACAGAGACAACACTTTCTCTGCCTTTACAAAGCCAGGAAGAAGAGATGAAAATTATTATCAGTAAATACAAAAACATAATGATATAAAATAAAAATTTATTTAAAAATATCTTGGTTCCTTCAAATAGTGTCTCAAAATGAAAGCAGATCAAATTGACATTTATTTATAAACATTGACTTTTTCCCCCAAACTGCCAGCCTGACTCCACATTGCCTCTTGCTTCCTGCCAAATATCAGTTCACACAACTATCAAGATCTGACATCTCTACAACAGCCATTAATTTTGAAGGCTGTTGTCACCCAAGTTCACAAAAGTATGTTTTTTTTTTCTAAACTCAAATGATTAAGAGTGACTTGGAAGGGGTTAAATTTTAATACGGAGGATCTTCAAATTCAAAGTGCTCCATTTTGGTTCTGTCATCCATTGTGAGAATTCTTGGGACCATTTCTTGAGAGTCTATCATGATGGGTATAAATCATTCCAGAACAATTTCTTTCTTAACATCATTCCTGTAAGCCTACTCTGAACATTGGCAGAAAGCTGGCCTGAGTATTCAAAAGACAACCAAAGGCAAAAAGACAGCAGTCTCCTACTTCAAATTTTATACACATTTTGACCTGGACTATTGCAGATTCTAACCTGCCAACCAAGAACAGAAAGTAACCAGACTTTTCTTCATTATCTTCCCACCAATTCCTATCCAAGGAATAACTGCAGAAAATGAAAATAGTGAATACTCATGTCTTCATAAAAATATCATTAAACCTGCTGAAACAAGCAACGTTTATGAACTACTTTATTCCACTGTAACACACTAAATTGGTTTATGATCAGAGTTTATGCACTACATTAGGGGGAAAATAATCCCTTATTAATAAAAAAAAGAAAGCAGAAAAATAGCTTGTATTTACATAACTTCAGGATATCCCAGGTGTTCTGGAATGGATTTGAACATCTGAGATGCTGACTTGGTGTTGAGAGTGCTCAGAATGAACCAAACTATCAAGATGTTTTACCACTATTAAAACAAGTTGAAGCTCTCAAGTTCAGCACCCTTGGGACTGACTGGTGCCAGATCATAGAAAATGTCCCCAATCATCTTTCTCTCTGCAAGAGACCTGATGTTCTTTTTCAAGTGCAGGACCCTCCACGGATTACAGAAGGAATAAATTCCAGAGAACCATCAGAAACTTTAAGTTTCAGTAGGTGGAAGCACTGTCAGTTGAAAATGTTGTACAGATTAGTTAATTCACTACAGATTAATACAGATCATATTTAATTTTAGATCTTAATTAAATCTTAGAATAAGCTAATTAGGACAAATCTGTATTGCAGATCCAAAACACACTGGACCACAGGAGTTGACAGATCACAGAATACCAACCCAAAGAGTTTCAACATGCAATATTTTCAAGAAAATCAATCTACGAGGGAGGTTTTGTAATTTTCACCAGTATAGACACTTAATGCACTGCCCACTTAAAAATAGAAACCCATCTTGATGACCATTTTCTTTCTTAAAAATATTTGTTACATATTTTTCTTTAAATCAGCCCCATATGCACTGTAAAGAATGTAGGAGATTTTTAGAGAATTTTCTGCTACACCATTGAGGTCAGTAACAGTATTTTTTTAATCTGATCGATACAACAAGGAAACAATATGCACAATATATCATTTAAGAGCACCACAGCAGATCATGCAGCCTTAAGGTCAGCTTCGGTATTCAATTCAGCCTACCACTTTTTATGAAATTGTTATTCATATGAATAGTTAAATAATTAATCATATTGCACCTTTGACACACAGCAGATTTTTGAGTTGACATGCAAGGCTGTCTCCAGTTTCTATGTTGAAAATTATAAAGTGTGTAAGATGTTTTAGACATGGATTATGGTGTAAACACAAAGTATTCTGCAGATGCTGTGGTCATTTCAACGGATGCTGCCCGACCTGCTGACTTCATCCAGCTTGTTTGTACGTGTTGATTATGGTGTACCAAGTTATATATAATTTAAGGTCGTTTCAGCCTAGAGTTTGTGCAAACTTAGGTACAGTAATTTTAAAAGCTGGCATATGCAAGCTTATCATTTGTTCTTCTTTTAGAACTTCACTCCAACTAAGTGTTAAGAAGATCAAAGCAGTTGCTTTTTGCACCTTGCAACAAATTCTGATTACCAACAACCAACTCCATACCCTCCTGGGCAATTGTCTGAAGAAAAGCCACATAATTCTTCTTATTGTCATCATGTGTGATCTCCATGAGATTGCCCAGTTCCAAACTTGCCTGAAGGTTACCTGGAGCTGACGTGTCTTCCATAACTATGCTTTCTCCAGACGTGACAACTTGCTTTGCATGTCCAAAGCCACACTATGCCCAGTCTTGTAAAAACTTACACTCAATGACCTATGAGATCTCAATTAAGAGTCAAATCCTTCCAGTTGTTATGCATCACCACTTCCTATTTCCATAAACTCTTCCAACCACCGGACTTTTGAATTACATGTTCTTCGCCAATTCTGATCTCATTATTGTCCACAAATTTCCTTACTTCATCATTGGCATCTATGCCTTCAGTTGCCAAGCTATCACCTCCCTTCCACCTCACAATCTTTTCCTCTTTTTTTTAAAAAAAAAGTGTTTCTGAAATGTAGCTCTGACCAAGTGTCTGGTTATTTGCCCTATATTTCACTGTTGAATTTTGTTTGATAACATCCAATTTCAATGACATAAATGAAAATATGGATGGATGGGTTAAGAAGCTTGCAGACAATACAAAGATTGGTAGTGTTGTGAAAAATGTTGGTGATTGTCAGAAAATATAGCGGAATATCAATCATGAATAGATGTGTGTGCAAAAAACAGCAGATAGAATTTAATTCAGCTAAATATGAGGCCTTACATTTGGGAGACCAAATGTAAAGGAACAGTGAACATTTAATGACAGAACTATTAACAGTGTTGATGTACAGAGGGACCTTCAGCTACAAGTCCATAGTTCCCTGAAAGTGGCTGCATAGGTTCATCCAATGGTAGCATGGCATACTAGCTTTAGTCAGTTGAGGTACTGAGTTCAAGAATCACAAAGTTATGTTGAAGCTTTCTGAAACTCTGAGGTTACACCTAGAGTATTGCATTCAGTTCTGGTCACCACATTATAGGAAGCATGTGGAGGCTTTGAGGAGTGTGCTGAAGAGGATACAGTATCAGGATGGAGCTTGGATTAGGGGGTATATGATAGCAGAGGTTGGTCAAGCTTGGATTGTTTTGTCTGGAGTGGCGGATGCTAAGGGGAGATCTGATAAAAGTTTATTATTAAAGGAGCAAATGACAGGCAGTATTTTTTACTCCAAGATGGAAATGTCTAATACTAGAGGGCATGCACTTAAGGGGAGATGGGGTAAGTTCAAAGGGCATGCGCAGGGCAAGTTTGTTGTTTTTTTTAAAAACAGAGGGTTGTGTGAGTGCGTGGAATACAATGCTTGGGGTACTAATGATGCTAAAAACAAAAGTCAAGTGAATACGCAGAGAATGGAGGAATACTGACATTGTGTAGGCAGAAGACATTAGTTTAGTTTGGCATTTAATTAAGTCAGCACAACATCATGGGCTGAAGAGCCTGTTTTTGAGTTGTACTCTTCTCTGTTCTAAATTCTATACAACACTTCTATTAAGCAGCTGGAGATATTTTACGATGTGAGAAGTTGTTGTTGTTATGGGAGAACTTTCAGCCCAGGCAGCCTGACATGGAGGCTCCAATGCGTAGGATTGCAAAAAGGCTTCAGAAGGTTGTAGGTTCAGCCAGCTCCATCACTGGGACAACGCTCCTCACCAAAGACATCTTCAAATGGTGGTGTCTCAAGAAGGTAAGGACCTTCACTATCAAAAACATGCCCTCTTCTCATTATGACCTGTGCGGAAGGGGCACAGGAGCCTGAAGACCCACACTGCCCAATTTAGGAACAGCTTCTTCCCCTCCACCATTAGATTTCTGAACAGTCAATGAACACTATCATTATTCTTTTTTGCTTTTCTTAAAATTTAAAGCAATTTTAAGTAGTTTCACTGTGCTGTTGCCACAAAACAACAAATCTTGTGTCATCTACATCAGTGATAATAAATTTGACTCCAATTCTAAGCTAGATGAATAAGATCTGTTATGCAAAGCCAAACTTGTTTAAGATTTTTGATTTAAATTATCATTTTGCACACAAGTCTCTTGTTGCTTAATTTACCTTAATGCTGGTTGCTCTAGCTCGAGGTTATACTCTTCACTTTGTGAATATTATCAGCCAGATTTCTGATTTATGAGGCGCATTTGGAAAAACTGTAGCCAGTTTCACTGAGTTGATCACATTACCAGTGTTAATGAATGTTGGGAAGTAAACCCACTGCCAATCCCTGTGCTAATCTCAACCATGAACTGTTGTTGATTAATGGCCAGCATTATGAACAAATCAACATTCAAATCACCTCTCTCTAACTATTCGCAGTGAGTGTAAACAAATTTGATAAACAATTAAATCCATGCTAAATCAATCACACAATGAATGGGTCTTTTACTAGGTGACACTCAATGGATATATCAACTGGAAAACTGTTAAAACAATAGAAAGGAAAGGGAAAATACTGCTGTACAAAATGAGACAGCATTAAAGAAGAATATTTTCATACCTAATGCAGCATATATTTGTACCAAATAAAAACAGATTTGCAACTGAACTTATTTGTCCCATTTTCATTTTTCAAAACAAAATTAAGGAAATTTACATATTTACAACTCCCAAAAATTTTACAGCTGCATCATTTCACTTCAATTGCTTTGGAAATCCTCATCTCTGTCTCTGCTACTTCCAGAAGTGATGACTGCAACCATCTTGACTAGGCTCCATTGTTTGCCACCCGCCAGCCCAAAGATCTTAAACCCGACTAACATTAAGGCCCCATTCACCTCTCGCTGCACTGCCAGCTGATCTAATTTGGCTCATAGTTAAGCAATACCTTAAAATTCTCTGCTACATATTCAGATCCAATTACTCTCTTCCCTTCTCTCCCCACCCTCAATGCTTAGTTGCCTCCAGTCTCAGAAACTGCTACAGCTCTGCAACCTTCCATAATCTTCACACTCCTTTAATTGTAATGGATCCACCTTCATCAGTCATGTCTTATAGTTGCACAAACCCTAAATTCTGCATTTTCTTCACAATACTCTACATAAAGAGGGCCCTTTAAACAAAGATTTGTTTCTCCTTACGTCATATGTGTTCTGTTGTTAATTATTTCATCTTATTGGTCCCATAGAACACTTTGAGATGTAATGTTACACTGAAGGCACAATACAAATATAAATTTTTGCTGCTGCAGTACTGTTTTATTTTACTTCAATTATCTCTTGACAAATTACCAATACTGAATTGCAGTCATGCCCTTTGCTCCATCCTCCTCCTCCTTTATAGATAGAAAATGCACACGCGCATTATTGAATTTAATCTTTTGTGTAAACATTGGTTTAAATTAGACATTTGCTCTACAGCTGCAGGAGCTAAAAGAATCTTGGCATCTATGGCACAACTCTGCTGCAAAAATCAAATTACGGAAAAAATATTTTGGATAATTATCAGAAGCCTTAATATTGCGCACATCGCAGGTATATCAGCAGCCATATCCAATCAGCATCAGAGCTCTGATTCCAATATTCCGATCTGTGACTAACATCATCAAGAAAGAGTCACTCTCCAAATGACTTTAAATTACTTTAGATTCTGAAAGTATTTTTGAAATCTCCAAATATGCCTCTCATATGCTGTCCTTTTATTTAAGGTTTGATCACTTCCACAGCAACCATTTCCAAAATGTTCTGTGATTATTTGTCTTATCCTCTTTTATTTTTCTTCTCCTAGCCATGAACAATAAACAAATCAACCTCACAATCAAAATGTTGGTATACAAATGCTTGGAATCACACAGGTTTGCAAGACAAAATATTGTGTGGCGAAACCTGCAGCGTCAAATTTTAAGTTTAAGCTGACCTTATTTTGCCCATAATGCAATTTCTGAAAGCACTTGGAATCAAAGTTAGTAAAGTTTCTATGCTTCAAAACTCAAATTAAACTGGAACACAAACATGTGCTGAAGTGTAATGAAACAATAAAATCCAATAATTATTTTGCTATCACCAGTAGATCAAAACCTGGGGAATCAATTTATAGTTCTCAGAAAACAATTCACATTTTTGCCATAAAATGCTTTTATATAACAACAATGAGAAAGTCAATTTTAGAAAGTTCATTCACATTACTTTTATCAGCTGTTTCTAGAAAATATAACAAATCAGCTAAAAATTACAAAAAAATTGGAGTTTATCTTCCAAGACTGAAATATTACTTGAATACTGTCTGAGCCATATACTTTATCATCAAAAAAGTGAACAGTCTTGGTTATCAGAAGATGTGTCAACCCCAACAAGAATGCCCTGAGGTTCAAAGATTCACTTTATTATCAAAATATACCACTCTGAAATTTTTCATTTCTTTGTGCAGCCATGACAACAAAAAAGAAAGGGAAGGCAGCATAAATGCCACCTCCTCACAAAAAAATGAACAAAAATGTATCAGACACATCAACCCCCAAATCTCTCCTCCCACCACAAAGAAAACAATCAAAATGGATCAGGCACGCTGACCCCCAAATCCCTCCCCCTGCACAAAAAAATAAGTTCAGGTGAAAAAGCACAGAATATAAAAACTGTAACACTAAAAAAACATTTTATAGTCCAAGTCCACATCCAAAATGCAGAAAAAACCTGAGCAACACTCTCTCCAGGGGCAGGCTTTCCCCATCTGGAAGCGTAGCAGAGTGATCTAAAGGCAAGCAGCCAGTGTTCACCATCTGACTCGCTTCAATGCTTCAATCCCCCTCGTCACTTTAATCAGCGAACAATGGAAACTATAATCAGTGAAACGGGATCAAACATTGGCTCATGCGCCATCCTGCAGGCTGCTCACCATGCCGTTTGCTTACGCTGCTTCTGCCACCCGGACTCTTGGAGACTGCAGAGTGCTGATGCACGCAAATGATCTCCAAACAGCAAAACATAGTCTCCAACACACTCAAGACAAGAAACAAAAGTAAAAGACATAAAAGAAGTGAAAATAAAAGATGAGTAGTCTTTGGGGTATTGCGCCTGTTTCTCTATTGATGTGTACAATGTCCTGGGTATGTTACTCAAAATGGCCTCTTTGGTTTGTTACAAGTAGGAATGTTTCTTTGTCGGATAAGTGTTTCTCTAGCCGTTGTTTCACTTTAGAATGGCTGATATGGTAATTGTATTCATTTGTTAATCAATGGGGAATGTCATTGTGTCTTGTGATGCTGGGAACTTGGGAGAGGGGTTTTCGCGGGGTTTTTTGGGGGAGGCCGAGGAAGACATGGAAGAAGGTGGACGTGTGCTGGACTGCTCGTAAGACCACCGGGGTGGTCCCAGGTGCGACGGCCGGATGGGTCGATTGGTTCGTTGATTGAGCTCCAACGAGTGCACTAAACAGACTGAACTTTGATAAGTGGCGCCTTTTGTTTTTTTTCCTTGTGTATATATATTGTATTGCTTACTACTCTTTTTAATTTTAGTAAACTCTTTAAAGTGTATTTCATAACGGTATTTGTTGTGGATTTGATACTGTTGGCGGGCTCGAGGCGTAAACTCGATTCTCACAGCACCTGCGTGTACGGGAGGTGGGTTGGAGAGTGGCTGGATCCCTTTTTCCCCTAGACATATACCAGCCTGTGGGTAAGTGTTACATTTGTGGGGTGCTCGTCCCGGATTGGATTGTCAGGGGCTGTGGAGTCGCGCAGGCAGCACAGCGGAGATGGACAGAGATAAGTTTGTTTGTTGGTGCCAGTTTGAAGATGTACCGGTACAGTACGCATGCGTAGTGAGCGGAGTGGATTTTCGAGTTTCAGGAGACGTGATAGTGAGGGGTTTAAGTTCGGTGAAGGGTATTGGGCAGGTAGAATTGGTAGCTAGACGGTGTGGTAAAGAGGTGGGGTCTAGCTGGGTGTTGGTTCGTACGAGTGCTGAAGTCAGGACAGTGGGACTGCCGGCGACGGTCAGTGTACCGGGGGAGGCGGGCCCGTGGGGGCTCCACTTCTACAAGGATGAGGCTGAGGAGACATCGGAGGAGGAGTTAGAGCTAGAGGTGGACCCCAGAGAGGTGCCCGGCACTAGTAAAGGGAGGTGGGAGGAGGGAGTCGTGACTAAGCCCCGCTCCCCAGGTAGGGTGGAAGCCTCGGAGCTGGCAGCCGCACTTTATTCCCTGGTGGGGGTGGCCGAGAGGCCACGGCTGAAGCTGGGGGTGTTCTCCGGAGCCAAGCCTACTCCGGATGGGGAGGTGGACTATGAGACCTGGATCGAGCATACGTCTTTGATGTTAGAGGAGTGGCCAGGTTCAGAGGAGGGTCACTTTAGGTGGGATTGTGAGAGACAAGGAGTCCCGCGGAGGACAAGCCCCCCTGCGACTAAGAAGGGAGAGGTGTCGGGGAAACTTAGGAGAGGCTCAGTGAGGGAATGGACTGGAGCCTCTGGAGGAACACGTTCCCAGAGATCAGCCGGAAGACCACCGGGTGCCCACGCCTCTGTTCCGGATGGGCTGGTAGGACCCCGTGCCAGTGTGGGTCTACGGATAGAGGGAGTTTACGCAAAAGCCGTTCTTGATACTGGATCGCAGGTGACCTTATTGTACCGGTCTTTCTACAATCAACATCTAAAGCATTTGCCCGTAACACCATTTGACGCCCTGCAGATTTGGGGTGTGAGCGAGGGTGACTACCCGTACGATGGGTACCTATCGGTGAGATTGGAGTTCTCGGAGGGTGATGTGGGAGTGTCGGAAGCTATTGAGACGTTGGTGTTGGTGTGTCCTGACCCGGTGGAAACCGGTGGTGCTGCCCTCCTGGTGGGGACTAACTCCCCAGTTGTGCGACGGCTCCTGGGAGCTTGTAAGGAGAAAGGGGGGGAAGACTTTCTGGAGACCCTCTCGGTGCATCCAGTGTTTCGAGCAGTGTTCGAAGAAGGGGTTGCCTCCCAAGGGCTGGACCCGGAGTGTAAACGAGGGACGGTGTGGTGTACGCAGGCGAGGCCCAAGGTGATCCAACCAGGGGAGGTAGCACTAGTGATGGGGACCCCCAGATTCCCAGGAGTGCCGACAGGAGAAGCCCTGTTAGTAGATGCCCCAGACGATCTTGAAGGGGAGACACGATTTCCGGCGGGGGCGCTGGTGAGGCCCGAAGTGCAGAGACCAGGGGTGGTACATGCGAGGCGTATAGCTATAAGTGTCAGGAACACCACGGCAAGAGAAATCACCTTTAAGAGGGGAATGCCGCTGGCACATCTGTTCCCGGTGACGGTAATGTCCAGCGCACTAGTGCGGACCCCTAACGGGGAGGGATCGGAGCATCGAAGGGAGCTGACCGCTGAAGCCTTTAACTTCGGGGATTCCCCAGTGTCGCCGGAGTGGAAACGCAGGCTAGTGGAGAAGATGCTGAAGATGGAAGCTGTTTTTTCTCGGGGCGAGTTTGATGTTGGCTGCTCCAAAAGCACTCGCCACACCATCCGGGTGACGGAGGACACCCCGTTCCGAGAGAGATCCCGGCGGCTGGCTCCGGCAGATGTTGAGGACGTGCGACAGCACTTGTGCAAGTTGAAGGAGGCCGGAATCATAGCTGAGTCTCGAAGTCCTTATGCGTCCCCAATAGTGGTGGCACGGAAGAAGAATGGGCGAGTGCGCATGTGTGTTGACTACAGGACGTTGAATCGGCGAACTGTCCCTGATCAATATACTGTCCCAAGAGTCGAGGATGCGTTGGCCTGCCTGAGCGGTGCAAAGTGGTTCAGTGTGCTGGATTTAAGAAGTGGGTATTACCAGATCCCGATGAGTGCGGCCGATAAAGAGAAGACCGCTTTTATCTGCCCACTGGGGTTCTTTCAGTTCGAACGAATGCCCCAAGGCATATCCGGAGCCCCAGCCACCTTCCAGAGGCTCATGGAGAGAACTGTGGGGGATATGAATCTGTTGGAGGTGCTGGTGTACCTGGACGATTTGATAGTGTTTGGATCGACTTTGGAGGAACATGAGGAGAGACTGTTGAAGGTGTTGGGCCGGCTTAATGAAGAAGGGTTGAAGCTTTCCCTGGACAAATGCCAGTTCTGCAAGTCGTCGGTTAACTACATTGGCCATATCATTTTGCGAGAGGGAGTGGCTACTGATCCAACCAAGATAGAGGCTGTGACCACCTGGCCGAGACCCCAGAAAGTGGGTGCTCTGCGCTCATTTTTGGGGTTCTGTGGGTATTACCGGCGATTTGTGAAAGGATACGCCAAAGTGTGTCACCCGTTAACTCAGCTGTTGTGTGGCTATCCCCCGGTGGGGAAGAAGAGGACGGGGAACCAGAGGCAGGATGCTGGAGGATACTGGAACCCGGCGGAACCTTTTGGCTCGAGATGGGATGATCAATGTGAAGAGGCGTTCCGATCTTTGAAAAGGGCACTGACCCAGGCCCCGGTGTTGGCTTTTGCCGATCCCCAGAAGCCATATGTGCTGCACACGGATGCCAGCCGAGAGGGTCTCGGGGCTGTTCTGTACCAGGAGCATGGCAAAGCATTGAGGCCGGTAGCCTTTGTCAGCCGAAGCTTGTCGCCATCGGAGAGAAACTATCCCACTCACAAGTTGGAGTTCCTGGCGCTGAAGTGGGCGGTGGTGGACAAGCTGGGCGATTACCTTTACGGAGCCAAGTTTGAGGTGAGAACGGATAACAATCCTCTCACTTATATTTTGACTTCGGCGAAGCTGGATGCCACAGGACATCGGTGGCTGGCGGCATTGTCGGTATATGATTTCAGCCTGAGGTACCGCCCCGGAAGCAAGAATATCGATGCGGATGCATTGTCTCGTCGGGAGCCGGGGGAGGAGGAGAAGGACGAGGAGTGGGAGAGTGTCCCTGCCCCTGGAGTGAAGGCGATGTGTCAGTTTGTTATCACCGTGAAGGCCGAGGGAAGAGGGAGGCTGGAACGAGCCGTGGACCATTTGGGGGTTTTTGACGACGCCATACCCCTAGTTTACTGTGACCTGACCGCTCTGGGGACTAAACAGTTGCCGGAACTGAGTCCGGGGGAAGTGGCAACTGCTCAGCAAAATGACCCGGGCATTGGCACAGTGTGGAGAGCGGTCGAGAAGGGGGATGGGGCGTTGGCTGAGAAGGCGAAACACCCATACGTGCCTCTGTTGTTGAAGGAGTGGTCTCGGTTGAAGTTAAAGAACAAAATCTTGTACCGGGTAACAACGCCTCCGGACCAACCCCGCTGTTGGCAACTGGTCCTGCCAGAGGAGTATCACCAGACTGTACTCCAGGCCTTACATGATGATTCTGGACATTTGGGGGTGGAAAAGACATATGGATTACTCAAAGACCGGTTCTACTGGCCCCGGATGAGGGGGGACGTCGAAGAATACTGTAGGGGATGCCGTCGTTGCATCCAGAGGAAGACCCTGCCAGCGTTGGCGGCTCCACTGTCGCACTTGCAGAGTGCGGGACCTCTGGACCTGGTATGTATGGATTTCCTGTCGATTGAGCCTGACACCAGCAACACCGCGAATGTATTAGTCATCACCGATCATTACACTCGCTATGCTCAGGCATTTCCCACCAAGGATCAGAAGGCGACGACAGTGGCGAAGGTGCTATGGGAGAAGTACTTTGTGCATTACGGCCTTCCCAGGCGAATCCATAGTGATCAGGGGCGGGACTTTGAGAGCCGCCTTATCCAGGAATTACTGACTATGCTTGGGGTTGAGAAATCCAGGACTACCCCTTACCACCCACAGGGAGATCCTCAGCCAGAGAGATTCAACAGGACCCTGTTGGATATGCTTGGGACGCTGGAGATTGGGCAGAAAAGCAGGTGGAGTCGTCATATTGGACAATTGGTTCACTGTTACAATTGTACTCGCAATGAGGCTACAGGGTATTCACCCTATTATCTGATGTTTGGGCGGGAAGCGAGGTTGCCCATTGACGTGTGTTTTGGAGGTGGAGTGGGTGAATTTCCCGGGAAGTCCCATCTAAAGTACGTGTCCGACATGAAGAGGGAGTTACAGCGGGCGTACGAGTTGGCCGAGGCGGCAGCTACCAAACAAAATCAGCGGAATAAGATGCGGTATGATCGAAAGGTGAAGTTTGTACAATTATTACCGGGCGACCGGGTCCTTTTACGGAATTTGGGACTCCCTGGTAAGCACAAGTTGGCAGATCGATGGGCGGCCAGCCCCTATGTAATAGAGAGCCAGATGCCGAACCTGCCAGTTTACCGGGTGAAACCCGAGGATGGAAAAGGGCCTATCAAGGTACTCCATAGGAATCACCTGCTGCCACTGGGTCAAGCGGTGCAGGTGGATAAGGAGCCCGAGTGGGAGGTTACGCCCAGTACAAGGACTCTGCGAGGGAGCGGAGAACGGGAAGAGCCCGCTGCTGAAGAGCGGGGACGGGTCCCTCACTCGGGAATGGCTACCGATTCAGAGGAGGACGACTCAGATGAGTGGGTCCTGTTCCCATTCGCTAGTGCTCCAGTACCAGGAGAGGAGGCTCCTGGCCCTTCCCATACTGAATTGGGTGAGAGGAGGGAAGGTCTTGAGGGGCAGATGGAGAGGCAGCCTACATTGGTGGGAGAGAGGGTGGAATCTGAGCGTGAGCCGGAGAGATCTCGGGTGAGGGAGGACCCCTGTGAGGAAGGGGGTGCGGGTCTGTCAGGTAGACCTGGGGTGTCCGAGACAGTGGGTTCGCAGGTGACGAGGGAGCCCAGTGGGGCAGAAGGGGTATGGAGATCTCAGAGGATTAGGCGCCCCCCGGAGCGGTTGACATATGTGGTACCGGGAGAACCGAGTGTGATTTCTACTGCTTTGGGTAGTTATGTCATTGCCTTCTGCACCTGGGTTGGGTTTTGTGTGTTGCAAGAAGCTTTGGGGACCTCTAGTAATGCCATGAGGGCATGACATTTGCTGGTGGGGAGAGAATGTACAATGTCCTGGGTATGTTACTCAAAATGGCCTCTTTGGTTTGTTACAAGTAGGAATGTTTCTTTGTCGGATAAGTGTTTCTCTAGCCGTTGTTTCACTTTAGAATGGCTGATATGGTAATTGTATTCATTTGTTAATCAATGGGGAATGTCATTGTGTCTTGTGATGCTGGGAACTTGGGAGAGGGGTTTTCGCGGGGTTTTTTGGGGGAGGCCGAGGAAGACATGGAAGAAGGTGGACGTGTGCTGGACTGCTCGTAAGACCACCGGGGTGGTCCCAGGTGCGACGGCCGGATGGGTCGATTGGTTCGTTGATTGAGCTCCAACGAGTGCACTAAACAGACTGAACTTTGATAAGTGGCGCCTTTTGTTTTTTTTCCTTGTGTATATATATTGTATTGCTTACTACTCTTTTTAATTTTAGTAAACTCTTTAAAGTGTATTTCATAACGGTATTTGTTGTGGATTTGATACTGTTGGCGGGCTCGAGGCGTAAACTCGATTCTCACAGCACCTGCGTGTACGGGAGGTGGGTTGGAGAGTGGCTGGATCCCTTTTTCCCCTAGACATATACCAGCCTGTGGGTAAGTGTTACAGATGCTTTGCTGCAGGCTTGGTGTTCGGTGGGGGGGGGGGCACCAATGATCTTTGCTGGTGGGGGGGTCGTTGCTTTGCTGCTGCTCATGCGTGGGAGGAAGGAGTTGGGGGGGGCTTTGGGGTTCTAACATTTAACTGTCGTTCACTCTTCAGGGCACTCCATTTTTTGCAGATGTTTGCGAAGAAAAAGAATTTCAGGACGTATATTATATACATTCCTCTGACATTAAATGTACCTACTGGAGTCTATTGAAAAAGATGGTTCCACGATCTATCCAGAAAAACCAAAGGAGATTATATGCAGGCACCAACTTGACCGTACGCATATCCAATCGATGCTTACCAGTCAACCTTCTTGTGAGGTCTTATGATAAATAATTGGAGACATAATAGAAGAACTCTACCCCACCTAACCTGTCCACTGAATTTCACTGCCACTTTCCATACATTAAGCAATTTGCTAATTTGCTTCTTGAGCACAAAATCCATCTGTAGTAAATTTGGTTTTGGACTCATGGACCAAGACTCTTCAAAGATAATTCCATTCAGTCAAGTTTTCCTCTGGTAAAAATATTTATCTTTGTATGTAAAAAATCAAATCAGGTTTAATATAACTGGCATATGTCGTGAAATTCATTAGTTCTGCAGCTGCAGTACAACGCAATACATCATAAATACAGAAAAAAATGAATTACAGCAATTATATACAAAGATAGTGAACCCTTTAGAATTTGCTCTACTTCTGCATAAATATGACCTAAAACGTGATCAGATCTTCACACAAGTCCTAAAATGAGATAGTGAACCCTGTTAAATAAATAACACAAAATACATTATATTTGCTCATTTATTTATTCAGAAAAAAAATCTAATATTTCATGTATTTGTAGGAAAAATTATGTGAATCCTTACTTTCAATAACTGGCGTGACCTCCTTGTACTGCAATAACTTCAACCAAGCAGTTCCGGGAACTGTTGATCACACCTCTATTTAGGCTTTGAGGGATTTTAGGCCATTCCTTCTTACAAAACTGCTTGGACTCTGGGATATTGATGGGCTTCCTTGCATGAACTACTTGCTTCAGGTCCTTCCACAACATTTCTATAGGATTTGCTGGACTTTGCCTTGGTCATGCCAAAATGTGAAATTTCTTCTGCTTTAACCATTCTTTGGTAGACTGACTTGTGTCTTTAGGGTCACTGTCTTGCTGCATGATCCACTTTTTCTTGAGCTTCAGTTCATGGACGAATACCCTGACATTTTCCTGATAAATCTGCTGGTACAATTCAAAATTCATAGTTCCATCAATGATGGTAAGCCAGCCTGGTTCCAAGCTAACAAAACAGACCCAAACCATAAAACTGCCACCACCATGTTTCATTGATGGGATGAGGTTCTAGTGTTGGAATGCAGTGTTTGCTTTTTACCAAACATAACACTTCTCATTTAAGCCAAAAAGACACATCCATCCACAGAACATTCTTCCAATAGCCTTCTGGCTTACCCATGTCATCTTTAGCAAACTTTAGATGGGCAGCAATGTTCTTCTTGGAGAGTAATGGCTTTCTCCTTGCATACTGTTGTTCAGTGTTTGCCTGATGGTGGACTCAAAAACACATTAACCAATGCAAGAGAGGCCTGTTGTTCCTTAAATGTTACCCTGGGGTTCTTTATAACTTCTTGGAATATTACCTAGCCCTTGAAGTGATTTTTAATGGTTGACCACTCCTGGTGATGAATTTCCTCCATTTGTACATCATTGGCCAGACTGTGGATTGGTGGAATCCAAACTCTTTAGAAATGGGTTTGTATCCTTTTCTAGCCTGATGAGCATCAACAATTTGTTTTCTGAGGTCCTCAGAAATCTCCTTTGATCGAGACATGGCACACTTCCAAAAACCTGTGTGGTGAAGACAGACTTTGATAATGAAGACCCAAGTTTATGTTCTTTAAATAGGTCAGAGTCTGCCACACTCGCTCCTAATTGCAATCGCATTGATTGAAACACTGACTCTAACTTCCACTTCAAATGAACTGATAATCCAAGAGGTTCACATGCTTTTTCCAACAAATACATGTAATATTGGATAATTCTTCTCAATAAACAAATGAACAAGTATAATGTCCTTTGTGCTATTTATTTAATTGGTTCTCTATCTCATTTTAGGACTTACTGAAGATCTAATCACATTTTAGGTCATATTTATGCATAAGAAGAGAAAATTCCACAGGGTACACAAACTTTATAGCACCATTGTATATGTATATTAAACAGTTAAGTTAAAATAAGTCATGGAAAAACAGAAATTAATAAAATAGTGAGGTAGTGTTCATGAGTCCAATATCCATTTAGATATTGGATGCCAAAGGGGAAGAAGCTATTCCTGAACTGCTGAGTGTGTGCCTTCAGGCTTCTGTACCTCCTTCCTGATGGAAACAATTAGAAGAGCCCATGTCCTGAGTGGTAAGGGTCCTTAATGATCGACAACTGTCTTCCTGAGGCATCGCTCCTTGAAGATGTTTTGGATACTATGGAGGCTAGTACCCATGATGGAGCTGAGTAATTTTACAACTTTGAACAACTTTGTATTCAAGATAGCCTTCACAATCCCAAAATACAAAATCTCTTCAGCTAACCAAATAAAAAAAAGAGTGGACAGTGTTGGAATGTAAGAAACACACTGATTGTTTGCACATAACAGCTTTCTACAAACATCTCTCAGTGATATTGGCTCCAGGGTTACTGTTTTGCAGACTACACAAGAGGGGTTTCCTGGCCAGTTTCTTCTTACCTGAAAAGCTGCTTATCTTTCAGTGCTGCACTTCAGGCTATTCTGGATGTTTAGCTCAAGCCCCTGAAACAGGACAGCCTTTCCTCTGTTTGTATATACATACCCACTGGGTCATAGTCTCATGCCTCAAGCACAGGATCAGCAAAAACTGGAGGTACAGACATACTGTTTACAACACTACACCATTTTTGAGCAGCGTGACTGACTGATACAACCAGAAATGGATCCCACAGTGCTGAGGTTCAGCATTTGAATGACAGACTGATCCGGTGGCCTCTGTCACAATTGTTACATTACTGCTGATCTGTCTGCAAGTGGTTGAGGACTATGCAGATTTTACCCAGAAGGTTAAAGCTCGGAATTTTGGCACTCCTATCAGTTTCTGGTTTTACTCCTGATTATGTTTGTGGTTAACCAGGTGGTGTACTGCAGGGAAATGGGACTGTTATTAGCTTTCAGAGTAGTACTGTGTTTCAGATGGTCGAGTGAGGTTTCTGACAGATCTGCAGGGAAAATCTGTTTAAGGTTCTTCATCTGTGGGAGTGCTGTGTTGGCTTCAAGCAGAGATATTCAGGAGAAAGTTTTCTTGATGAACATCATGGTATTCTATGTGGGATAGTAGTCGAGCTGTGCTGGATTTAAAACTCCACAGCTGATCTCCAAAGTTTTCAAGAGATTGATATTTACCATTTGTATGGTGGTTCCCGAGAAACTTTTTGAGCAGTTGTACTAGTCTGTTAAATAGACCAGGGAAGGGCAGCAGTGTGCAGCTTGTTGGCTGTGCTGTCTCAGACACCACATTCTGTATGTTCTGTGATTCTCTGTCTTGACCTAGACTCTAATTGTCCAGATGCATTATTGATATTAATGTGTAACCAAGAGTGCTCCATTGCACTGAATGTGGGACTTGCTTTATTTTTCCCGCTGAGTATTCTGCTGAAGGAATAAAGGACTCATGTCTTTCAAATGGCAATCATTTTCAATATTTAAATTGACTAGAGCATAGAGTTCAATTAAACAGCCCAGTTCGTATGTTCTGAGCTTCAGCTGAACAACAGTTTTGCAGGCAAGTTCAAATTAATTATTAAGGGACTAAGGAACATACAAGTCCTCATTTAAATTTGCAAATATAACCCAGGCTGCTATTAGAGCAGGTAGTTCATTCTGTAGGCTTGATGAAACTAGCCAAGGATTCCAAATATTGCAGCAACCAGTGTTGCCTATGGGTATGCGGTTGGATCTGTAGCCATAGACTGAAAAACTATAGCTTCCTGCCAGAATTATTGGGTAATGAAACATTAGTAGTGGTTTTATAATCGTGGGTTAGTATCACATTCTTTAGTAGGATTAGTCTAATTAATTCCACACTTCTCTTTCTCCGGAACTTTGCAATATTGTTTCCCTTTCTGTCAATGAATGGTTAGGGGTGTAGGGAGAAACGTATGCTCACCAAGCATACTAATTATCTCACTAGCAAAATAGGGAAATTGCCTTTGGCATAAAAGTGAGGGAAACCACATTCTCTGCTTGTTGGCAACAATATTGTCTGGTAGTTAATCTGGAATTAAAACAAAAATCTAATTTTTCCCCTCGGATATAGCTGACATCCCATCGAACTTATTCGCCTCATTGCTACTTACTCAAAGAGGAAATACACCCACATCAACATCCTGCATCCTTGGTAATTAAGGCACCATGTAATGGCATCAGATTACCAGGCACATGGGATTTTATTGCATCTCCTTTTCAGCTTATTGTACTTGGTAGATTCATTGCACTTCAACATTGTTCCCCAACCACTCCTCCCCCCACCGCATCTGAACTATATTTTATAGGAATGCTATTGAGAGCATCCTGACAAGTTGCATCTTCATCTGATATGGCAACAGCTGAGCATAGGACCCAAAGTCTTCACAAAGGGCTGTGAGAATGGCTCAGAGGGTCATAGGAATCTCTCTACCATCCATCGGGGACATTTATTAGCAATGCTGTGCGCGCAGGGTCCTTAGCATTATCAAGGATCCTACCCATCCATCCAGCATCCTCTTTGACTTTCCACCATTAGGCAGGAAACTCCAATGCATCAAAACAAGAACAGTTAGGATGGGAAAGTTTCTTCCCTTGGGCCATTAGGCTTCTGAACACCCTACCGTATCACATTCAAAGTGTCACTGGTTAATCTGTTATCTACCTTACATTATTAAATGTACTTCAGTTTATTTGTATGTAATCCATCTGTAGATTTCATCCTTAAAAAGTTATTAAGTGTTATCTGTGTTATGCACAGTGGTTTACACCATAGTTCAGAGAAACATTGTCTCATTTGACAGTGTACATGTATACAGTTAAATGACAGGAAACTTGATTTGACTTGATTGGGAAGTTGCTTTGAGCAAGCCCACATCTGAACGTGGAGGATGCTTAAAGTCAAAATGCACAGAATACAGTACAGGTATGTTCCAGTAAGAAGGACGAACCCTGGATGTCGAGAAAGGTGATGAATTTAGTTCAAAAGAAAAAGAAAAAGCACATAAAGCTTAAGAAGCTAGAATCAAACACAGTCCTTGAGGATTATAAAGAAGCCAGAAATGTATATACAGTGAGGAGTGGTTAGCCTGCAAATCCACAGTCATATGCTTGGTCTTGTCCACGTTGAGGCTCAAGTTGTTGTGCTACCAACTGCTCTACTTCCTCCTTCTGTGCCGCTCGTTATTGTTGTTGATTAGGCCAACTAACATTGTTTTGTCAGAGAACTTGATGATTTGGAGTGAACTGCATCTAGCATTGGGGTCCCGAATTAGCAGCGTGAACACCAGCAGGCTGAGCACACAGCCACTGCTCAGTATGATGGAGATTGACATGTTTCTGACAACGCATACTCACTGGAGCCTTTCTGTCAAGAAGTCTCAGATCCAGTTACCGAGAAAGGTGTTGAGATCCAATGAGGGCAATTTACCCACTGGCTTCCAAGGGATGATCACATTAACTGCCAAGCTGAAGCAAAAAAAATAGGATCCTGACACGTGTCCATTTTCCAGGTGGGACAGGATGGAGTGGAATGCAGAGGCTACAGTATAATCAATGGATCGACTTGAGCAATTATCAACCTGGAAAGAGTCTGGGATAGCAGGAAGTTGGGATTTAATATGATCCATGACCCACCATCAAAGCACTCCGTTATTGTTGAGGTCAGTGCCATGGGACAGTAATCATTGAGGCAGGTTTCTGTTGCCATCTTGGGCGCTGGGGTGACGGTAATGGGGTGAAGCTTGAAAGGACAGTGGACCATACCAGAGAGAGTGTTGAAGATACCTGCTGGAAACTCTTATTTGGTCTGCATAGTCCTCAGCACCTCATCAGGTATGTTATCAGGACCTGCAGTTTTATGTGGACCCTGGCTAGCACCTTCCTAAAATTGCTGTGGGCAGATGGAGTGCCTGCTCCTCAGATGGAAGTGGATCTTCATCCTCAGCACCTCTTTCCATTGTTTTCTACATAGTTCAGTCTAGTTTTTGTACTGTATCATTTAACACCATGGTCCTGTAAAACCATTGTCTCATTTTTATTAAGTACTGTACCAGCAGTTATGGTCGAAATGACAATAAAAGTGACTTGACTCGATTCAGCCAATCAGGAAGAGACATGTCACGGTTGTTGACGTGCAGGGTGGACTGTAGTTCATTATGGTCTTAATGCCCTGCCACATGTGCCTCATGTCTCTGGTGTCACAGAAATGGCTGCACATTTTTTGTGAATAATCCTGTTTTGTGTTCTGGGTGGCATGGAAAAGCACAGGTTTTGCTGGCCTGAGAGCTGTAATCTGCAAGCGACATCCTGATCTCTCAGCCGTGCCCTACCTCTGTTATCAGCCATGGTTTCTGGTTTGCCCTCTCAGAGATATGTTTAATAATGGTGACATCCTCCATGCAGTTCTCTATGTTGCCAGTCACAGATCTTGTATATTCAATGTTATCACCAGTATCACCTTGATGCTCAGAGTAGACTCAATGGGCTGAATGGCCTAATTCTACTCCTATGTCTTACAGTCTACGGTTAATGTGATGGTCGTAGGCAGCCACCTCCCTGAACATGCTTCAGTTCGTGTTTTCAAAACAGTCCCACAATGCTGGTCCTCCTTCTGACCAGATTTTTAGTTCCCTTTGAACTGGTCTGACATGTTTAATCAGTGGTCAGAATGCAGGAATTAGCATAACAGATAAGCAATCAGAGAATCCAGGAAGAGGTCTTGTACGCACCAGGGATGTTGGTATAAACCAGGTCTAATGTATTCTCACCTCCGGTAGCAAAGTCAACATACTGACAGAATTTAAGCAGGACTGTTTTTAAATTAGCCTCCTTGAACTTGCCAGCAACAATAAAAAAAACCTTCGGTGCGTAGTTTCCAAATCACTGACGATGCTGTAAAGTTCATGCAGCACTTCGGGGTGGTGGTTACCTAGGAAGGTAGCATTGGCAGAAGCTTTAGAATAGTTTGAGACATTTAGATAGGCACATGAATATGAGGAAAATGGTAGGATCTGAACATTGTGCAGGCAGAAGGGATTAGTTTAGTTAGCCATTTGAGTATTAATTTCATTGGTTTGGCACAACATTGTGGGCTGAAGGGCCTATTCCTGTGTTGTAGTGTTCCATATTTAATATTTTGAAACAGTAATTGAGACTTAAAAACTTAACTGATTCAAAAAACTGCAGAACATCAAGGTTGCTGAAGGGACAAGTTCAATTTTTCTTTCTGTTTGTACAAAACAACCAGAAATCCACTTCATTTCTCTGATTGCTTGAGAAGCAGCGAATTCTGAATTTGTAAGCCCTCAAACCCCTACCCCTGTATCCCTGTACTAAAGAATTGATTGAGAAAGACTGACCATGTCCAATCACACAAATCATCAGGAACTCATGCTCTTCTGACAAAAAGCCAGGAATCCAAGTCCTGATCCATTAACAATTTCTTATGCCAGAGTTCCAGTGCAATTTCATCAAAAAGGCTTAAGATTTTCTGCCATGAAACAATTTTGGACTGAAACATGCTAGGTCCTGAGGAACATAAATGCTGACAGGCAAGTGGAAGCAAAATAAGTTTACTGTGTATGTCAGAAAGCAACATTCAAGTTACATCCGGTTTAAAATGGCGCCACTGATGGTGAGCAACAGCTCTCTGGTGGTTCAAAAGGCAAGAAACTCAACTCAAAACACCTTTTGTGAAATAAATTGTGGTAAACTGTCACCAAAATCAATGAAGGGGTGAGCTGAGGCAAAGCAAATTTGAGTGATGAGCCGTGCTGGTGCGTTGCAAAATTGACACAGATAGAGTTGAAGTAAGCGATTCAGAGAAGTCAAGGCAGAGGAGTTTCAATGCCCGGCCAACTAACCCAGATGTGAGGCTGGATCGCTCTAAGCACTGAGCCAATTTGGAGAGGTTGAGAACAGCTTCAGGCTGGGCGACGAGATACACAGAGAATCGCCAGGCGATGAGGTCTAGGCCCGGACTGTTTCACAGGCCAGGGTCCTAATGTGAGACATGGTCACTATTTGGACAATGGACTGGAAAGGCAGGGTATCGTGACCAAAGGCAAGAGTCGGGCCAATTTCGCTTGCTGTTTTGTGATGTTCACTCCTCTCTCCGCGATGGTGAGGCCATGAGACTGCCCTGGCTACTGTGCTTTGTGTCTGCAAGCTTTGTGGTGATTTGCCCCACTAATATAATGAACTGAGACCAAGGCTTGGGCCTACTCCGGGCTGCTCCTGGGATTCAGATCTCAGGACTCAATTTGGTTCGGAATGATGTTGTTTGCTTCCATTGTTACCATGATACATTGAATCTAATCAGTCAATATCTTATCTTATGATAGAGCAGGTTGGAGGGCTAAATGGCTACCTCATGCTCCCAGTTCACAAATTTACTTGTGTTTTATTTCCTTGCATGTATTGAGCAAAAACAGTAACTTAGTTGAAGGTTCAAAGATTCATTTATCATCAAATACACAGCTCTGAAATTTTCCTTCTCCAGACAGCCACAAAACCAAGAAAAGAAAGGCAGCATAATCATCAACCTCAATCCCTCCTCCCCACAAAAAAATGAACAAAAAGGCAACAGGCACATCGACCCATGAATTCCCCTCCCACACACACAGAAAAAATGAGAAAGATCAGGTGAAAAACACAGAATACAAAAGAAAAACATAAGACTAGAAAAAAAGTCAACAGTCCAAGTCCACATCCAAAACACAGAAAACCTGGGTAACACTTCCCCTCTCCATCACAGAGCAATCTCATCAACAATTAAAGACCGTCTCCCCTCTGTGTAACAGAACAATCTCACCAGTGATAAAAGGCAGTCTCCCCTCTCCGTGCAGAGAGGTCCCTCAGTGATAAAAAGGCGGACAGCTGGCATTTAAATCTCCCTCATCACTTTAAACGTCGAGCAATGAAATCTTTCATCAGCAAAATGGAGTTGAACATCAGCTCACAACCTTCTCGCCACCTCTGTCTCCCAGAATCCCCTTGGAGATTGCAAAGCGCTGAAACACCCAATTGATCTCTAAACTGCAATTCACAGGTTCCAACAGTTCCAAAATCACATTCAAGATGAAAACATAAAAGGTATAAAAGTAAGACATACAGTTTCATGATCTATCCAGATGTCGATAGAAGGAATGTTGTATGAGAGCGCCATCTTGACCAGAATAATTCTTGTTCAGACTGCATTCAGACTTTAACTGGATTTAGCTAAGAATATCATTATTTATTCAAAGACTGTAAGTTGCCATGAACTGTGCTCCTGGTAATGAGTGATCTAATTATGGGCAACAACTACTTGCATTTTAATTGTGTCTTTAATGTACTAAAGCATCCAGAGCTACTTCAAGAGCATTATCAAATAAGATTTTGCAAAAAATCACTCCACATACTTCAAAGAGAAGTGAGAGGTATATGTCAAGGAGCGTCTTTCAAAAAAGAGGATAAAAACAAGAAGAAAAACATGTAGAAAGAATATCCCCATGCTTTAGAGCTGGGTAATTGAAAGCATGGCTGAAATAGTGAAGAGATTAAAATCTGAAGTCTGTGAGAATGGAAAGCAGAGATGGAAAGACGACCTCCTCCAGCTTTGACAAGCTGAAGGAGGCTGTCTTTCCACTAACACTAAGGCATTAACAAATACAATTCACAAAGGACTTTGAATTACAACCAATTTTCTGGTTGTAACACCTTCATCATCATTGCCCAGACATGTAGAGATGACAAATCCAATTCCTAAGCCATTGACACATTTTCCAATGCTCATTTCAGATAAATCTAGCTTCAGACCAGTTAAGTTTGATCACATTAAGGGCTTTCTCTGCGCCAAAAGAACACACACAAATGGACTATGTGGGTGGCCACGTTCTGTCATATGCCACTTCAATCAAAATTAACGGCCAATCACTGTTTACCTCAGTCATTTATGCTGCATTAAAAGATGACAGCCCCAGGAAAGTCTGAAACTAAACAAATTTACACCAACAGATTTAAAATCACTCTGATAAATTTGAAACAGACACCAGAGAAAGACAGCTTTACCAATATCACATACAGCATACCATAAATTTGCTCCTGGTATCATTCCTGAAAGCAAAAGGATGTTTGAAATAATCTAAAATAGGCCAGAGGACAACACTTTCAACAGATGCGTACAACCAATATGCATCACCACTGATTTCAGTACTAATGTACTGACAAATGCAGTGGACTACCATCGCAAGAAAATAAACAAAATGTATGTCTATATTTCAATACCCATTAGGAAAATCATAAGTATTCACTGCAAAAATATTTCAAAATTCATACTCCTTTCAATGAAATTAGAATAAGGATATGATTATAAAAGAACATAGGACGTTCAATGATAAAAGCCTTTAATTGTACATCCTTTCTTTCAACTACAGACACACAATCACATTGCTATCAGCTACATCCCATCTTGTTGCAAATGGAAAGTTTTGAGTTAATTAATTGTAACAGATGCATTCAAGAGAAGAAAATCCACAACACGAAATACATAAACAGTTCCACTGTAAAGGTACATCACTAGTCAAAGTAAAAAGTGCTTTCATGCCAAATCCTTTCCCATAGACATCTCCTGCTCGAATGAAAAGATTATCAACAACATTTCACTCAGCTGCTCAATATAAAATGAAGCACTCACGTTTTGCAGGAAGGTCATAGCCCAGTGTAATTTTGGCTTCTCCAGTGTTACATCCATTTAGCTGGCGACATGCTGACAACAACTTGGGTCCTGCAGCTCTGTGGATACAGCCATCAACTAAAATTGAAGCAGAAAGGCCACAATCAAAAATTATCCCAACTACTTGCTTATTTCCATTTAAGAAATCGTGTCAGTTTGCACAGTAGAACAATAATACAGCAAGCTCGGGACTTTGGTGATGCTGGATAGTAAATTTTCTGGGCAATTGGATGTATTTACTTTTCTTAGCCATCAGACATCACTGTAATAAATTTCTGAGTAAATCATTTCAGGTTAAAGGGAGGCCTGGCAAGTTGAAAGTAATCGTGGGAACTGAGGCCCTGGTGAGTTGGAAGAAGGCATGAGAACTGGAGCCTTGGTTGGTGGGATAAGAAATGGAACCAGAATCCTGGAGAGCAGAATGGACTGAGGGAACTGGAGCCCTAGCGAGTGGAAGGAAGTATGGTAACTGTGGCCTGAGTGGACTGGAAGGGAGAGCGGTGAATGTTAAGGAATGTGGGATCACAGCCCCAACTAGTGGAATGCAGTCTGAGAACCGCGACCCCAATCGGTCAGAAATAAAAGCAGGAACGTTAGTTTCCTGAGTTAGAAAATAATTCAGATTTCTCAATGGCTGGATCGGAAGATTCTACTGTATTTGCATAACACTGCAAAACATATCAGCAAGAACCTTTATCAAACAAAATTAAGCACAGTTGCATATCAAGAATGATCAACACATGAAACAAAAAAAAAATCAAAGTGCAAGAACCCCACTGGCAGAGGTTTAGTAAGGTTGGAAATTTAGATAGAGAAATTTAGAAGCCTGCACTGCTGGACCTGATCGTTGCCAGCCATGTGACTTTTAAAGTCAATGATTTGCAGATGATTAGAATTCCAGGATAAGCTAAAACAGGGAACATTCGCACCAGAATTAAACGACCACCAATGAAGAGTTCAAAAAAAATGACTCAACATTACCACTTCCAGTCTCATGCAAAAATGGAGAAAGAGCTGTCATTGTTAGTTCTTTCTAAAATCAATAAAAGCAGATGTATTTTTGAATCAGGAGTTGAGAGGGTTAACAGGATCTCACATGGTCTGTACATACCGGCTATGTGGTGATAAAGGCACAACAGTGCCTCGTTCACCTCAGACGGTTGAATGAGTTTGGTATGGGCCCCTAAATCCTAAGAACTTTCTACAGGGGCACAATTGAGAGCATCCTGACTGGTTGCATCACTGCCTGGTATGGGAACTGTACTTCCCTCAATCGCAGGATTGTGCAGAGAGTGGTGCAGACAGCCCAGCGCATCTGTAGATGTGAACTTCCCACTATTCAGGACATTAACAAAGACAGGTGTGTTAAAAGGGCCTGAAGGATCATTGGGGACCCGAGTCACCCCAGCCACAATCTATTCCAGCTGCTACGATCCAGGAAATGGTACCACAGCATAAAAGCCAGGACCAACAGGGTCCAGGACAACTTCTTCCACCAGGCCATCAGACTGATTAACCCATGCTGACACAATTGTATTTCTATGTTATACTGACTATCCTGTTATGCATACTATTTATTATAAATTAGAATAAATTGCACATTCAGATGGAAACATAATGTAAAAACTTTTACTCCTCATGTATGTGAAGGATGTAAGTAATAGTCAATTCAATTCAATTCACATGGAAATGCAATACTGATGCTGAAATAAATGCGTTGTTAAAGACTATTTATTGTGAATGATCTAATTTCTGCCTTTGGTGGCTTCCCAAATATAATGATCAGATATTTCTAGTTGTGGTGAAGTGAGAGTCCAAGGTGGCAACATTAAGGAAAGTTTCCCAGTTTTAGATTGGAGGAGCAGGTTCAGTTCCAGGTGACTCAAAAATCTGATGTCACAGCCTGCTGAGTTGTCAGCCCAGTGGGATGAAGTTGTAGAAAGAGACCAAATTACATTTACAGTCCGTCCTCCATATCCATGGGCTCCACATCCGCGGATTCAACCAACTGTGGATCAAAGGTGTTCGAAAAAGAATTCCAGAAAGTTCCGAAAAGCAAAACTTGAACTTGCCGCGTGCCAAGCATTACGCTGAATCCACGCAAATGAAGTGATGTGTAGGCATACCCTGCTGTAGCCTCCCGCCATTTCACAGATCCTCAGTCTCTCTCCAGCACTTGTTGTTTGAGAATTGTTCACCTCGCATCTCGTTCTTTCACTACTTGTGTTGTGAGCGAGAGTAAGGAGTTTAAAGTTAGTAAGGGATGGCTGGCTAGCGATGTAAAGCACTACAGCCTCAAGAACTTGAAGATCATGGGAGAATCGGCGTCTGCTCATGCTGAGGCAACATCAGCATTTCCAGAAGAGCTACAACGGTTGCGTCTGTACTGAACATGTACAGACTATTTTATCTTGTCATTATTCCCTAAACAATACAGTATAGCAACTACTTACATAGCATTTACATTGTATTAGGTATTATAAGTAATCTAGAGATGATTTCAAGTATACGGGAGGATGTGCGTAGGTTATATGCAAATACTACGCCATTTTATATAAGAGACTTGAGCATCCACAGATCTTGGCATCCGTGGAGGGGTCCTGGAACCAATCCCTCACTGATACCAAGGAACAACTGTACAAGATAAGAGCAGACAGTTAAAAACTTGTATCACAACTTCTCACAGAATGTGATGAACCTGAGGAATTCCCTGCCTTGGAGGCCTTTGAAGGCTTGATCACTGGTGGTACTTTAAGAGGTAGATACATTTTTGAAAAACTATCAAAGAACTGAGGGCTATGGGGAAAATGGCACACAAGGGATGAAGCCTAGACCAAATTATCCATGATCATATTTAATTGCGAGGCAAGCTCAAGGGACTCATTTTGCTCCTATTTTCTTGCATTCTAATTCTCACACGTCAAATTAAGAAACAGAAAAGTTAAATATTCAATATTTTTAAACATTTGATTGAACATAAAGATTAGAACATACATACAAGGTTGAAGTATAAGCTCCAGGGGAGTATTATCAAATCTTAATATGTCACCATTTTTATCTGTCATTTTAATTGGCAAGGTGCAAGATGATACTATCTGAGGGAATGACAATGTGTAAACATAAAATTTTAGGGACAGAAAAGATATTAAACCTGGATAATGGTTTAGAACATTTAAAAAAATCACTCACTCAACAAGGCATCACATTTTAAGGTTTATTTAAATAATAGCAGTAGTTTGAGTATTTATAATTGCAGATAATTTACTTATTATACCCAAAGAAGAGGCTGTAAAAGTGCACACTGCAGAAATAAAGGGAATCACTGACAATAAAATTTGCATTCCTATGTTGTAAATAAGTATAGACATTGTCACTACTGGCGTCACAACGACTGGACTGAACAAGGTCACAAATCAAACAACAGGTTAGTTTACTTTCAGCAAACATTAGCCACAATTTATTTCACTTCTCCAGTTATGGTACAAAAAGTTATTGGTTCCTGCATTACGTTATCAGATTAATAACAGTGTCAAGAAAGAATGAGAATAATTTAGGGGCAATGGCACTGCCTTGCTTGACACTAGTCTTCACTGAGAATTATTTGGTTGTCAAGGCTACTAGTTAATATCACAGTTTATATGCTAGCGGAGAAAACATAAACAAAAACAAATTTCTTGTTGCTATATTACATCTTACCTCCAACAAATTTCCTACGGGACAGGAGCTAATCTTCTGAACTAATGACAAGCTGTTCCAACCTTTTAGCAACCAACATTTCCCAAATCTCAGTTGTTGCTCCACTTAGTGACTGGGCTCCAGGACTTCATCAAAGCTGCCACTGAAGCATGCAGGAGGGGGGAGCATCACACTCAACATTCACAAAAGGTCCTGTCCCCTCTGCACATGCTGCCCTCCAGCAATAAAGGTTCATGGCAAATCCATGTTGATCCCTTCCCACTCCTCAGGAAATGCAGATACTGGTGATGAAAATCACCACCATTTTTACGTGTCTGCAGAGACTTGGGACGTTTGAGTATCTGAAGATCAATAAATCAGATCTGGAACAAACTCAAGCAGAGGCAATACCTGCCTTCTTAAATGGTTCTGATACCTGGACAATGCACAGCAGTTTACTGATAGTTACACAGGAGTGCAAGGAAGCTCAGAGTAAACATTGTACACAGTAATAATAATTACAACAATTAATTCAGCAATCAGCACAACAGAATGGTGTAAAGTATAACAGTGCCAACTGAAGTAGGGCAAAAAGAAACACTGAAGTTACAACAACAGAGTAATAGAATCAAGAAAGTTTCAGCGCCACATCAAAGGGGATGTGAAAGAGATGATAGGTTCAGAATTTGGGGAAAAAACTGCATCTGGTTTCAAGTTCCTGTTGATGGAAAAATTACCACCAAAGCTGCTTCAACAAAACTCTTCAAAACTTACTGGGAGAACTACTGGCCCAATGTTGGGATGCTGTCCCAGATCAACATCATCTTCACTTAGACCCACATTACACATGGTCATCTGCATCATGCAGGACACAATAGCTACAGCATGCTCACCAGGCTCTCCAAACAAATGCACTAATCTGAGATTGGTCACAGGGAGAAATGGCCACACAGACGAAAGGAAAGATTCAACATGTGCTCAAAGTCACCTTGAAAAAGTTTTGCATCTTTACTGACCCCTTGGAATCTCTGGTCCATAACTGCTCAAGTAGAAAAGAAGCACTCAGGATGGTATTCAGAACCTTGAAGCCATGTAAACACAAGCCAAGTAAACACAAAGGTGGCGGAAGGAATGGGCCATGTCACAAACTATGCCAGATATCATCATCCCTATCTCTCGAAGATACTCTGGTTCCCACATTGGCCTCATTTATCACTTCAAAAGATCCTCATCCTGAACAATTGCCCAAGGAGATATACTGACTCAGTATATATATTACTGAGTCAGTAATATACTGACTCAGGTTGGTATCATATTTACTGGATTAATAAGCTGATGCTCATCAAAATTCCCAGGTTCAAAACACCACACAAGTTACATTGATGCTCAACTCTTAACATTTACAATAATTGTGCACAATGTCTTGATTCACACATCCATTCGTTAGGAAACATATGATTTTTTTAACACTGCAGATGAAAATCTGAAATAAAAACAAATATGCTGCAGAAAAAGAACTCATTATCAGCAGCATCCGTGAAAAGAAACAGAGGCAATATTTCAGGTCTAAGACACTTCATGAGAACTTTTTTTGAAGACTTTAAAATCTTCTCCAAACAAACAAAACTTTTTCTGTGGCTCAGAATGAGGATGAGGGCATGTATATGTTGAGTAAAAAATATTAACTGAATAGAGCTAAGAACTTGTTACGTAGAAACATAGAAAACCTAAAGCATAATACAGGCCCTTTGGCCCACAATGCTGTGCCAACCATGTACTTACTTTAGAAATCGCCTAGGGTTACCCATAGCCCTCTATTTTTACATTTAATAATTTGATCTTTTTAAATTAAAAAAAGTGCAACTGAATTTTGAAATTTGAAGGATTATTTCAAAGAAAATTATTTCTAGGGCTTTTTCAAATTAATTTTATTTGTCACACAACATATTCTTTCAAACTTCACTCCAGATTAAACAGATTATTCAACTCAAAACATAATTACAAACACCATTCTCTTCTGCTTGTAGCTACAATTACACACCAAGATCTGTTCATCGATGTTCAAATAGGAAAGAAATCCCAGGGCAGCACTACCTTCCAAAAAGTTTGTTTCTGGTGTATGTTTTGAAAAATACTTTTGTTCAGAAATTATAAAATTAGGAGGAAATTAGTGTATAATTAACAGCTCAAAAACATGTTATTCTAAAATGTCTCAAATGGAAGTTTGATCTGAATAAAATCCTGAAAATGAAACAAACTGAGTATAACAGATCATAACCAATGGCATCATAACAACAGCGCTGAAAAAGGTCTCAAATCAAACTGTAGGCTGTCATTTCAGCAAATACATTTACTTCTACTGTCACTGCAGACACACATATTGGTTTTTGAATTAAATTCTATAAATAAGCTTAAATTTCTCTGCACTAGAACCACCATGAAAACAGAAGGATGCAAGTACATAAACACAAGAGATTCTGCAGATGATGGAAATCCAGAGCAAGACACATAAAATGCTGAAGGAATTCAGGCCAGGCATCATCCATAGAAATAAATAAACAGTTGAGGCACAATCATGCCTGATTGTGGCAAATGAGGAGGACATGGACCGACATGCCGGAATGGGAATAGGGATTTGAATTAAAATGATTGGCCAATTGGAAACTCTGCTTTGGGTGGATGGAGTGGAGTGGAGGTGCTCAACAAAGCAGCCCCTCAATTTACATTGTGTCTTACCAACTTAGAGGAGATCACATCGGGAGCACTAGATACAACAGACAACCTCAACAGGCTTGCAGGTGAAGCGTTGCCAGACCTAGAAGGACTATTTGGGGTGTTGAACAGAGTTTAGGGAAAAGGTGGATGATGCAAGTCTCTAACTATCTCTCAGTTTACTTCATGCTCATTGTGATTAAACTCCAATAATTTTACAGGGGATATAGACTATAATTGGATTCTCTTCATAAACAGACAAATAAAAAGCCAGCTATAAAGTAAATTATATTATTGAGAAACATTGAAGCATTTCCAAAATCTTAAGCTGGAATTTGCTGATTTTTAATGCTTTCTCCAGCCACCAATAAGTTCAAAATTTTCACATTTTTTAAGCTATTCAAAGTGAAAGCTGGTAATATCATGAAAGGGGCAGGACAGATATCTGGGACATGGCTAGAAAACAGGGCCAACAGTATACTTCTTTCAGCAAATAAGGTGAAATGCAATGTTTGAAAAGACCAAGTTAAAAATAGACCGTGAAATTGTTTATATTGAAAAAGGAACAACAGGATGAAATTTTAAAATACTACATTTCATTTTTTTTTTTTTAAATCGCCTGAAGTATCTACTGTCTGAAGAACAGGACTCAACAACTTAAAATGTTCATTTGCTTGGCTTCTTTACACATCAATGTATCAAGGCCAAGGTACGAGTTTGCAATTGGAAAGTCAGTCAGATGTATAATGCGGAAGCACAATTGTTTCCCTGAAAGGAACTGGGTAGCTTTAGGTTTTTATCATTTACTTGTAGTACATTTCGGTTCACTTTCAACTCAGATTCAGTTTTATTTACTTATAACACGCACTTCAAAACACAGTGAAATGTGTTGTTTGCATTAACAAGCAACACAACCTGAGGATGTTCTGGAGGCAACCCGTAAGAGTTGTTACACATTCTGGCATCAACATAGCTTGGCCACATAATGTACTGTATTTTGTGTTCAAAGAGATTCAGATTCTTTACAAGTAGTTAAGTGATTGAATAGATTTATGTTTATGATTCACTTGAGTGTCCTCTCACCATACTGCTCCTTGAGCACACCCTGCTTTTCCATTCTATTCTCTGAAACTTCCATATTATTTCCTTAAACTGCAAAGCCTCAGAACCCTCTGGGAAAGGAGGTTTGAGGGGAAAAAAATCATATTTACTGCCTCTAAGTCAAAATTTAAAAATCTGTAGATCCTAGCAATTTGAAATAAAACAAAAACTCTTGATAGCATCCAGAGGTCATACAGCATCTGTAGAAAGAGAAACAGAACTGACAAAAGTCATTTTTCTCTTTCCACAGATGCTGCCTCACCAGCACTTCTTTTATTTATAAAGATAGAAACAATAAGCTTGTCACATGTACATCAATACATTCAGTGAAATGTGTTATTTGTGTCAAATAAAATCAGCGAGGATTGTGCTGAGCAGCCGGCAAATGTCATGATGGTTCCAGCACCAACATAGCATGTCCACAGCTCGCTAACCCTAACTGTACATCACTGGAATGTGATCGGAAACCCACATGGTCACAGGGAGAACATACAAATTTCTTTCAGACAGCAGTGGAAGTCAGACCCCAATCTTACAACTGGCACTGTGAAGTGTTATGCCAGCTGCCAAGCTATCATACCGTCCCCAACTGTAGCTTTTGGTTCCGCAAATAGCTTGAAGTGGAAACTTAATCTCCTCCTTTCCTATTCTCATAGTCTTTTGAAGATCTTTTTTTCTTCATATAAAGAAGGTGAATTGAAGGAAGAGTCTTATAAGAACATATGTTCTGGTCTCCTTACTTCAGGAAGGGTATACTGGTTTGGAAGCAGAGGAGGTTCACTAGGTTGATTCCAGAGACACAGGGGGGTAGATTATGAGAAGGGTTTGAGTTGCTTCGGACTCTACTCGCTGGAATTCAGAGGATGAAAGGAGATCTTATGGAAATTAGGATATAAAATTATGAAAGGAATCAATAAGATAGAGGCAGGACAGTTGTTTCCATTGGTAGGTGAGACTAGAAATAGGGGACAGAGCCTCAAGATTCCGGGGAGTAAATTTAGGACAGAGATGAGGAGGAACTGCTTTTCCCAGAGAGTGGTGAATCTGTGGAATTCTCTGCCCAGTGAAGCAATGGAAGCTACCTCAGTAAATATATTTAAGACAAGTTTGGATAGATTTTGGCACAGTAGGGGAATTAAGGGTTATGGGAAAAAGGGAGGTAGGTGGAGATGACTTCGTGGTCAGATCAGCCACAATCTTATTGAATAATGGCACAGGCTCAATGGGCAGATTGCCTAATCCTGTTCCTATTTCTTATGTTCCTATGTTCTTAAACAGGTAATATTGTGAGAAACTTACAGTCAGCCTTACCTCTGCAATTTTCACAAATAAGTGTTTTACATACCAATCATAAATATCTTCACTGTTTAAGAAAACATAGTTGTTCAATCCCCACAAGGGTAAAGGTAATGGACAGCGTCTTGAATCTTAGTTCACAATTTTAGATAGTCTGCTCAAGGGGAATAAGTTAGGAAAAAGTTGGTTGGTGTCATATTGTATAGTTTCTGCTGAGCTTTAGAAGTTATTCACTATTGATAGACAGGAAGGATAAGGAGAAGATGACTGCATATTCTAAGGAAATTAAGGCAGAGGTTCGGGAGAGAAAGGAAGGAACTGGATAGGAAGCATTTGTCATTCAAGTCCACTTCTACAAACATTGCACCACAAGTCCTGATCCCAATTTAACTTGCTGAGAGTTAAGGATATGACAAATGATCTCCCAAAATAACAAACTGAAATCCATTTCCACATCACTTTTTACCTGACCCTATTGCCATTTCCTCATATGATGGCATGGTGACAAAGTCACAATGAAAACAGCACAAACTGCACAGTGAGTCCACACTGAGCATCAAGGAGTCATTTACACTCTACGCCATTTTTTTCCCCACATTTCCATCAACCCCTTTTGATTCAACTACAGATTAGAACAATTTGCAGTGGATAATTAACCTACCAACCTGCACATGTTTGAGGCAGAGTACTGGAAGGCAAACCAGATAGGAACAAGGGGAAAGAATGCAAACTAGAGACAAAGAAGGCCAAGCAACACACACAAGATGCTGGTGGAACACAGTGGGCCAGGCAGCATCTATAGGGAGAAGCGCTGTTGACGTTTCGGGCCGAGACCCTTCGTCAGGATTAACTGAAAGGAAAGATAGTAAGAGATTTGAAAGTAGGAGGGGGAGGGGAAAATGCGAAATGATAGGAGAAGACCGGAGGGTGAGGGGTGAAGCTGAGAGCCAGACAGGTGATTGGCAAAAAGGGATACAGAGCTCGAGGAGGGAAAGGATCATGGGACGGGAGGCCTTGGGAGAAAGAAAGGGGGAGGGGAGCACCAGAGGGAGATGGAGAACAGGCAGAGTGATGGGCAGAGAGAGAAAAGAAATATATCATGGATGGGGTAAGAAGGGGAGGGGCATTAACAGAAGTTAGAGAAGTCAATGTTCATGCCATCAGGTTGGAGGCTATCCAGCTGGCATATAAGGTGTTGTTCCTCCAACCTGAGTGTGGCTTCATCTTGACAGTAGAGGAGGCCTTGGATAGACATATCAGAATGGGAATGGAACATGGAATTAAAATGTGTGGCCACTGGGAGATCCTGCTTTCTCTGGCGGACAGAGCGTAGGTGTTCAACGAAACGGTCTCCCAGTCTGCATTGGGTCTCACCAATATATAAAAGGCCGCACCGGGAGCACCGGACGCAGTATACCACACCAGCCGACTCACAGGTGAAGTGTCGCCTCACCTGGAAGGACTGTCTGGGGCCCTGAATGGTGGTGAGGGAGGAAGTATAAGGGCAGATGTAGCACTTGTTCTGCTTTCAAGGATACGTGCCAGGAGGGAGATCGGTGGGAAGGGATGTTGGGGGGGGGGGGAGATGAATGGACAAGGGAGTCGCGTAGGGAGCGATCCCTGCGGAAAGCAGAAAGGGGATAGGGAAAGATGTGCTTGGTAGTGGGATACCGTTGGAGGTGGCGGAAGTTACGGAGAATTATATGTTGGATCTGAAGGCTGGAGGGGTGGTACGTGAGGACAAGGGGAACCCTATCCCGAGTGAGGTGGTGGGCGGATGGGGTGAGGGTGGGAAATGGGAGAGATGCATTTGAGAGCAGAGTTGATGGTGGAAGAAGGGAAGCCCCTTTGTTTAAAAAAGGAAGACAACTCCTTCATCCTGGAATGAAAAGCCTCATCCTGAGAGCCAAAGGTGGCCAAAATCAGTTCACTGGAGCTGTGAGACAGTAAGCTTCATGAACTGCTCTACTGTACCATCCACAGGTATGTATCCTTGCCTGGAGCATCTGTTCAAATGTTATATTTGTCAATAAAAAGGTATGATGCATTTCCTGTCACATCACAGATCCACAATGCTTTGGGTCAGCCTGACTTCATGAAAGGCCCTACAAACACACAAACCCCTTTCTTTCTAGTCATCCCTACAAATTACAGCCATAGATTTCTACAAGTATCTGGAATCAAGACAAATAAAGCATGGGGATTTAATTCTTCACTCCTGGCATCACTGAGCACAAACCTAGATCTCAGCTTGAATCCAGATTGCAAATATCTTGTGTTTAACACCCACATTGCTTAAAACTCAAAAACAGGATGTGTGTTATGTTTCCTTTAAAAAAGGAAATTGTGCTTCCCAATTTTGCAAATTGATTCAATTTGGGTCATCTCAGTGATGGAACCACAAAGCCTCTCCTTCACTGTGAGCACCACACATCAACTGAACGAGCCAGCCTTGCAGCTAATATCTGTCAGGAAAACTCTCAGAGAAAAATGTCAAGAAAGCATGGAAACAAAATAAACTGGTTCTGTAAACTCAAATAGTTATTTCAGTAAAACAAAAGTAAGCAAATATCCAAGAAATTATTCAACATTGGATTTAAAATAATGGATGATTCAAGTTTTTCTGCAACATTTTATTTTACCTCAAACACCTCCCAATCTTCAAAAACATGCAATTATTTCTTTGTAATCACTCCTGCTATTCATTGCAGTCTAAAAGTATTAATTTGCAAGGATGAATTACATTAATATCATTCTCTTCAAAGCATTGAGCAGATTTTTTAATCTGCAATTAAAAATAACTTTGAAATCGCTGTGATCACAGACAGCTCCATATTGTGATCTTCCTAATGCAGAATGTTTTAATGATTTATGTACATGTTAAATGAATAAATAAAATGATTTTAAATTGCAAGAATAAAGGATATGTACCCAGTTTTAAATACACAGAATTATTCAACATAACCACTATGCAGTCTAAATGAGTCAGAAGCAGCAGAACTGAATTCTCTACGCAAGAATACCCTACGGCCAGTACCACAATTGTAAATCCCCAACCCATCTCCTTCCCAACATCTGCAATATTGTTTCCCAACCCTCTAGTAATTTCACTCCTGTAATATCTCCTACAATCTCTCCCACCCACCCCTTCAGTTCCTTAGCTGAAACATTGCACTGGACTAGATCAACACTTGACAAGCAGGCAACCACTCAATCAAACTGGCTGTCAAACTGGTAACCTGCTGACAAAATTTAAAAGATGTCCTGCTGTTGATACAAGCTCTATGGCTGGGAAACCCTGACTTCCAGTTTCCCAAAGATTCTCCCTCTTATTCCAACATCCTCATCCCAAGTGAATAAAATCAGAATAACAATCAGTTTTAATATCGTTGTAAATACTGTGAAATATGTTTTTGGAGCAATGGATTGCAATACTGTATATAATTTAAAGAACTATAAATGAACTATAAATGTTATATACACACACACACACACACACACACACATGCACAGTATATAGTACTGTGCATAAGTCTTAGGCACATGCAAAAAAAGTCTGTAAATCAAAGATGCTTTCAAAAACAATGAAATGAGAAGTTTCTAAATGTTAAAAAAATTACCATAAAGAGCGCTAAACAGTAAAGAAACTGAATCAATATTTATTGTAACCAGCCTTTCCCTTTAAAACTGCATCAATTCTCTTAGGTACACTGTTGTGCATATTTATATGAAAATCAGCTGGTAGGTTGTTCCAGGCATCTTGAAGAACTTGCCACAGTTCTTCTTCGCACTCTCTCTTTCTCCACCCCTCTCCCTCTCTCACTGCCCCCCAGGTAAACTGAGACAACCTTAATGATGTTGAGATCAGGACTCGCTGGAGGCCATACCAGCTACTGCAGAGCTCCTTGTTCTTCATTTTACTGTAGATAGTTCTTATGACCTTGGCCGTGTGTTTGGGGTCATGATCCTGCTGCAGAATGAAGTTTGGACCGATCAGACACCTCCCTGATGGTACTGTGTGATGGAAGAGAATCTGCTTGTATTTCTCAACATTGAGGTTTCCATTAATTTTGAGCAAATCACCAACTCCATTTGCAGAAATGCAGCCTTCATGTACTTCACTGTTGGCTGCAGACAATCATCCATTTCATGCTCCCCAGCTATTCTGTACACAAACTGCCTCCCTCCTGTTTGCGCCAGAAATTCAAATTTTGAAATGTCAGTCCAGAACACTTGTTGGCGTTGTTTGGCACCCTAGTACTTGTGTCGCTGTGCTTCAGGGAGTCTCTTGGCTTTGTTTCCACTTTGGAGGAATGGCTTTTTGGTTGCAGTTATTTCACGATGACCACTTCTCACAAGACATCTCCTGACTGTAGTGGGGTGGATTGGGTTCCAATGGTTTCTGTGAGTGCAGAGTTGATAGTAGTTCTGGACTTATTCCAATTTAGAAGTGAAGTCAGTTTGATGCATCTCTCATCTGCAGCACTCAGTTTCCATGGGCACTGTTTTTCTGGTCCTCAACCTTACCCATTCCTTTTCGCTTCTTCAGAAAAGCTTGGACATCACATTTTGAAGCTCCAGTCTGCAACAAAATTTCTGTTTGGGAAGAGACCTTGCTGATGCAGGATGGCCACCTTGTATCTTGTTGCTATGTTCACTCTTGCCATGATGTAAGAATTGATGATTTGAATGTGAAATTGTCACATCTGCCACACCCTCACCTTCTGCTTTGGTTGTCCTTTGTCCAGTTTGACTCCTTCTACACACATTTCTGTTTCAATTCATCAGTTTAGTTCATTCAGCTTATTCTGTTATTGATCATCATCATCATCCTGTTTGTTATCTTTGTTTAATCATTCACTGGGTATATATACCTACAAAGTAATCAATTTTTTATTTGAAAAATAGTCTATTACTTAATACGTTACTTTCTTTAATGAAATACAAAAAAACATTCTCAGTACCAGTTAATATTTTTGGAAAATAACTATTTGGAAATCTAAAATTTGCTCTTTTCTTCTGACACACAAATGCAGAAGACAAAAACTAAATATGCTAAACAACATCTGTATAAAAGATATAAAGGTACCTTGGACATCTGGACAGCGCTGTATATATAAAATTAAGTAAGTAGTGCAAGAAAAAGAGCAAAGTAATGAAAAAAGTGAGGTAGGGTTCATTGCTCATTCAGAAGTCTGTTGGTGGTGAAACAGCTGTTCCTAGAACAAAGAGTGTATGTCTTCAGGCTCCTGTATAACCTTCTTGTTGATACCAATGAAAAGAAGGCATGTCCTAGGTGATGGGGTTCCTTCATGATAGATGCCACATTTTTTATTCAACTTTTGAAGGTGCCCTCAGTGCTAGGGAAACCAATGCCCACGATGGAGCTGGCTGAGTTTTCAACTTTCTGCAGCTTTGTCTGATCCTGTGCAGTGGCCCCCTCCAAATCAGACAGTAATGCAACCATTTAAAATGCTCTCCAATGGTACATCTGTAGAAATTCATGTGGTCTTGGGTGTCATACCAAGGCTCGTCAAACTATGAGCGAAATGGAGCTGCTAGCATGCCTTTTTTGAGATCGCATCAATATTTTAGGCTCAGGATAGATCTTCAAAGACTTTCATGCCCAGGAACTTGAAATTGCTCACCCTTTCCACTGCTGATCCCTCAACGGGGACTGGTATGTGACCCGTCGACTTTCTCTTCCTGAAGTCAACAATCAATTCCTTGGTCTTAGAGATGTTGAGTACAAGGTTGTTGTTATGATACCACTCAACCAGATGATCTATTTCACTCCTGTACTCCTCCTCATCATCTGAAATTCTGCCAACAATAGTTGTGTTTTTGATAAATTTATAGTATTGGCGTGTGGCCAAGTGGTTAAGGCGTTGGTGTAGTGATCCGACAGTCACTAGTTTGAGCCTCAGCTCAGGCAGCCTGTTGTGTCCTTGAGTGAGGCACTTAACCACACATTGCTCTGCGACGACACCGGTGCCAAGCTGTATCAGCCCTTGCCCTTCCCTTGGACAACATTGGTGGCATGGAGAGGGGAGACTTGCAGCATGGGCAACTGCCGGTCTCCCATACAACCCTGCCCAGGCCTGCGCCCTGGAAACTTTCCAAGGCACAAATCCATGGTTTCTCGAGACTAACAGATGCCGATATATATATATGATAAATTTATAGTTGCCGTTTGAGCTATACTTAGCCACACAACCACTGGTGTAGAAAGAGTAGCACAGTTGGCTAAGCATGCTTCCTTGAGGTGCACCAGTGTTGCTTCTCAGTGGGGAGAAGATGCTATTTCTGATCTGTACTGACTGTAGTTTCCCAATGGGAAATCAAGGATCCAGTTGTAGAGGGAAGTCCAGTGGCCCAGGTTTTAGAGCTTGTTGATTGCTTCTGAGGATATGATGATACTGTAGTCAATAAACAACAGCCTGACAAAAATGAGTCAAGTGGAGAGCCAGTGTTATTACACCTGCTGTAGACCTATTGTGGTCATAGGCAAATTGCAACGAGTGTAGGTCTTTGCTTCGTTAGGAGTTGAATCTGGCAATGACCAACCTTTCAAACCATCTTATCACAACAAATGTGAATGCAACTGCGCAGTAGTCATTAACACAGCTCACCATGCTTTTCTTGGGCAATAGTTTTCCCAATGCTGGAATGATTCTAACAAGTGTCAAGGAATTAAGCAAACTGAGCATTAAAAACATTTATGTCCAGCAGTCTGGAGTGCATAGGATTAGAATGTATAACTACATATGCAAATACTGAATAAAACCATAATTCAGACAATTTTAAACAAACTTATTTGAAGATGGTAAGGAGGATAATATGTAGAATGGAGCTCATTTGATCCAATTTTCAAACCATACAACTTATAGGGATGAGGAAGATAAAATATTTCCTCTGGTTGGAGAATCAGTGACCAGAAGGTATGGTCAAAAGTTAGAGACAGAATTTCCAGCAACAAAGATGGGAAGCTACATGTAAAATCTGGTATGTTTAGAACTCGGAGTCTGATACCACTTGTTTTCTCATCAAACTGATTCGGATACAACTAATCTTCTAATCACAATTACACAAAATTCTTGAATCACCAAACATTTAAACCTTATACTCTTCCATATGAAAGACATAAAATGCTTATTTACATGTAAAAGATTTATAAAAGAAGCGATTTGAAATCCAAAAGTAAAATAGTGTGAAAACATTATTTTTTAAAAAGCTAGTGACTCACAATCCATTGGAATTTTGAGAAAGAAATAGAAGGCCATTTTAATTCCAAACAGCACTTATGGTGCATGAAATATCAGATAATAAGATCAGTCAAGATTTCTTACGTGAATAGTTGAAAACTAAGGTCAAATGGTTGTGTACGCCAACTGCTATAGGAGACAGAGTAAAATTGCTAATGAAGTTGTTTCCAATAGTTTTTCAAACCTAAACTCCCCACTAAAAATTGTTTTCATTGGTATTATTTTTCTGAGTCACATTGAAACTTACCCAACTTCCTGAAGTATAACAATATAAGAAATTACATAGAGTACTATTCCATGTTTTTAAATCAATTTTAACTTTGAGACCCGCATGGTGCAACTGCAAAAGAATGAGCTAATAACGGGATTGCATTCTAAACAGCTTGCACAGTCAAAATGGCATAGGTGATCAGAGTCCACAAGTTCTGAGATTTCAGATTCAGGAAGGTGTGTCCATGCATCAACAAATATCAACTTCCCTTCATCTAAACAATGCAATCCAACTTAATACATATTCTCGACACCTTTGCAAATGTTCTTTTATTTTAGTATTTCCTTCAATACAGACAGCATTGTCCCATGTAAAAACCAAATCTAAAAATTTGGTGAAATATATTCGACTATGTCTTAAGCCAAATTTCTCAATGACAAAGCAGGCAACTATTTGGCTCTTCAGCTCTTTATCGGATATCAGAGAATACCATATATCCCATCTCATCTTTTATTTCACACTGTAAACTATTTTCTCTTAAATGACCATCAACTCCACCCTAATTTCTCCGCCACATATCTTCAATCAGGATAATTCACTTTAGTAGCCGACCAAACGGCATGTACTTGGCACCTGGGAGGAAACTGGAACACCTCGGGGAAACCTATGCAGTCAAAGGAAGAAGAAGAAGAATAGCCCTTAACTCGGCAGTGGAGTTATCGGGGCACCATCATGACGGTGCTTCCGTAGCAAGCTATCCTTGCTTTTACAAGGCCGAGTTGCTAGCTCGACGCTCAACCAGACTTGGATTCGAAGTCGGGAACCTTCGCTCCGGACTCCAGCGTTGATATTATTGCGCCACCAAGCAGGGGCAATCAAAGGAAGAACATGCAAAATTCATACAGCACTCATACGAAAGGAACACGCACAAATTGCTGGAGGAATCCAGCCCAAAGGCAACATCTTTGGAAGGAAATTAACAGACGATGTTTCGGTCCGAGACTCTTCACTAGTACAAGATAAAAGAATACTGATTAAAAAAGGAGCTTTAAGATATGATGTTTAGTTGTATGGTATAATTCAAAAAATATGGTTAAATGATGTATCACTTATTTCAAAGAAGTATCAAAGTTTGACCTTTTAGAATAACTTCTGTCAAATCTATGTCAACCAAATATAGGTATGAATTCCTCACAGTTTATTTGTCTTGAAGGCATAAACACACACCCAAATAATAACCATGAATCAACTACACTCTGATAAAATAAACAATAGACATAATTGTACTTCCGGGAAACAGACCTTTCACCCCTACCCCATCTGGCATAATTGTGACACCCGAAACAACATGGCTGACTCTTAACTGCAGTCTGAATTGCCCTTGCTTCAAACAAGGATGGGCAATAAATGCTCACCTTGCTGAACACACCTACATTTTTTCAATAATACAATAGAATAAACACACACCGGCGGCAGCAAATGAGCCAGTGCACCACTGCCAAGAATGGGAAGTCAGCATTATTCAGGGCAAGTGCCCACTGATCCCTGCAACATGCTCTCCCATAATTGTCACATTTTGTGGCTTTCAAAGTAACAGTCACAAAGAATATACACACGTGTGCAGATTTGTTTGCATTGCTCCAGAGTCTTGGAATCCATCCCATAATGCAAATGAGGCAGCCAATTCAAACAGAGCCACTTTAATCTGAAGCAACTCAGTATACTGTATTTTAAACTTGGCTGTTGGATTATCTGAAATAATCGCGTACTCCTGTTTTACTATTATCAAAAAAAAGCCTTAAAATTTTACAAATAGGCACAATGCTACATCAGCAGCAACTTGTCATGAGTTAGCAGCTTCAATGTGGTAAAACAGTCCATGGCCTTTTACAAAACCAGCATCTTAAAATGATACTCAGCTATATACTGAGTGTTGAATGTAATGAGCACTGCCACAAGAAAGTAGCATCTAGCTCAAGGGCTCACCATCCAGGCCTTGCATTCTTCTTGCTATTGCTATCAGGTAGGTAGTTAAAGAGCCTTAGGTTCCACACCATGAGGCTCAGGATCAGTTATTACCTTACCACAATCAAACTCCTGAACTGTGTGGATTAATTCACCAATCTCAATTCTAAACCGATTCCACAACCCACAGTCTCATTTTCAAGAACTCCAAAAATCATGTTCTCAGTATTATTCTTTTTTTTTAAATTATCTGCACAATTTGTCTTCGTTTGCACACTGGGTGTTTGTCAGACATTATTGTGTATTTTTTTCCACAAATGTTACTATTTCCTTATTTTCCTGTATGTGCCTGCAAAATAAGAATCTCAAGGCAGTATATGGTGACATATACATACTTGGATAATAATTTTATTTTGATTTGATATACTGCAATACTAAGACAAATGACAAAATATTCAATGAAAGGTTAGACTTTAGGGAGTATCCAAGCGTGGAAGAGAGTCTGAGTGATTTAGGGAAGGAACTCCACAAATGAGAACTGTAGTAGCTGAAAAATCCTGATTAATTTCGGGATTCAACTGGACAGCTACTTAAGAGAAGTGCAAATATCTTGGTAGAATATAAACACAAGTTCTAGATCAGAGATTCACAGTCTAGGGTCCACAGACCCCTCAGTTAATGGTAGAGGTCTATGGCATATAAAAGGTTAGGAACCCCTGTTCTAGATGTTGTCAGGTTAGAGGATGTTAAAAAAAGATTAAGAGATAATATGCCTTGGAGGGACTGAAAACATGGAAGAGAATTTTAAAATTGATGTTCAGCACATGGGGTGAATGGGACCTAAAATATCTAATGTTTCAGATTAGGTAGGAAGTTACCAAAATGACTACTAGACAAATAGAGTATAACAATAGACAGAAAAGGGATAAAACATACATACACACACAGAACAATATACTTATGGTTAGTCAACCCAATACATTTTGGCAAAACCTGATTTTGTGTTTTTCTATATATTCTTTTTTCACCAATGCAATTTCCAACCCACACATACACTACCAAGAACATTTAGAAGATTCTACAGCTGAACACTGCCAACATTCAATGACATAATCAAACCATAAGATATAGAAGCAGGATTAGGCCATTTGGCCCATCAAGTCTGCTCCACCATTACATCATGGCTGTTCCATTTTTCTATCTCAGCCTCAATCTCCTCATGCCCTAACCAAACAAGTTTCTATTAACCTGTGTCTTTAATATACCCAATGACTTGACCTCCACAGCTGCTATTGAAACAAATTCCAGAGATTCACCACTCTCTGTCCAAAGAAACTCCTCCTCATCTTCAATCTAAAAGGACACTCCTCTATTCGGAGGCTGTATCCTCTGGTCTTAAACTCTCCCACCATAGGCAACATCTTCTCCATATCCACTCCAAAGCCCTTCAACATTCAATAGGTTTCAATGAGGTCAACCCTCATTCTTCTCGATTCCAGTGAGCAGAGGCCCAAGGCCATCAAATGCTCCTCATATGACAAGCCTTTCAATCCCTGAGTCATTTTTGTGAGCCTCCTATGAATCCTCTCCAGCGTCAGCACATCCTTTCTTAAAAAAGGGGATCCCGAAACTGAGGCTTCACCAGAGCTTTATAAAGTCTCAACAGTACATCCTTGCTTTTATATTCCAGTGCTTTTGAAATGAATGCTAACATTGTATTTGCCTTCCTCACCACTGACTCAAATTGCAAATTAAACGAGAGAATCCTGCACAAGGACCCCAAACACCCTTTGCACCTCAGATTTTTGAATTTTCTCTCCATTTCAAAAATAATCTGATCTTTTATTCCTTTTTCATCAGTCACTGAAAGTTAGCATGCAGGTACAGCAGACAGTGAAGAAAGCTAATGGCCTTCATAACAAGGGGAGTTGAGTATAGGAGCAAAGAGGTCTTTCTGCAGTCGTACAGGGCTCTGGTGAGACCACACCTGGAGTATTGTGTTCAGTTTTGGTCTCCAAATTTGAGGAAGGACATTCTTGCTATTGAGGGAGTGCAGCGTAGGTTCACCAGGTTAATTCCTGGGATGGCAGGACTGTCATATGTTGAAAGATTGGAGCGACTGGGCTTATACACACTGGAATTTAGAAGGATGAGAGAGGATCTGATTGAAACATATAAGATTATTAAGGGAGTGGACACTCTAGAAGCAGGAAACATGTTCCCAACGTTGGGGGAGTCCAGAACCAGAGGCCACAGTTTAAGCATAAGGGGTAGGCCATTTAGAACGGAGTTCAGGAAAAACTTTTTCACCCAGAGAGTTGTGAATCTGTGGAATGCTCTGCTTCAGAAGGCAGTGGAGGCCAATTCTCTGGATGCTTTCAAGAAAGAGTTAAATAGAGCTCTTAAAGTTAGTGGAGTCAAGGGAGATGGGGAGAAGGCAGGAATGGGGTACTGATTGTGGATGATCAGCCATGATCACAGTGAATGGTGGTGCTGGCTCGAAGGACAGAAGGGCCTACTCCTGCACCTATCGTCTACCAAGTCCATGTCAATACACTCACTGATACTTTATTCCATCTGCCACTTCTTTGCCCGGTCTCCAAATCTGTTTTAAGCCCTTCTGTAGCCTCTCTATTTTATCAAAACTACCTGTCCCTTCACCTATCTTTGTATCATCCTCAAACTTGGCCACAAAGCCATCAATTCTGTCTTCCAAGTCATTGACGTATAACATAAAAAGAATCGCTCCCAACACAGACCCCTGTGGAACACCACTAGACACTGGCAGCCAACCCAAGAAGGCCCCCTTTACTCCCACTCTTTGCCTCCTACCAATCAGTCAATGCTCTATCCATCCTCATATCTTTTCTGTAATACCACAGGCTCTTAACTTGTTAAGCAGCCTTATGTGTGGCTGCTAGTCAAAGGCCTTCAGAAAATCCAAGTGCACAACATTCACTAATCGTCCTTTGTCAATCCTGCTTGTTATTTCTTCAAATAATTCCAACGTATTAGTCAGGCAAGATTTTCCTTAAGGAATCCATGATGACTACAGCCCATTTTATCATGTACCTCCGAGTACCCTGAAACCACACCCTTAACAATCAACTCCAACATCTTCCTAACCACTGAGGTCAGACTCTCTCCCTTCTTGACTAGTGGATTGACATTTGCAATTTTCCATTCCTCCAGAACCATGCTGGAATCAATTAATTCTTGAAAGATCATTACTAATGTGTCCATAATCTCTTCACCACTTCTTTCAGAACCCTTGTGTGTACACCATCTGGTCCAGGTGACTTATCTACATTCTGACCTTTCAGTTTCCCAAGAACATTCTCCCTATAAATGGCAGCTTCACACACTTCTGTCCTGACACCCTTGAACCCCTGGCATACTGCTACTGCCTTCCACAATGAAAACTAATGCAAAATACTTACTCATTGTGTCTGCCATTTCCTTCTCCCCCATTACTACCTCTTCAGCATCACTTTCCAGCAGTCTGATATCTACCCTCATCTCTCTTTTACATTTCGTATATCTGAAGAAATACTTGGCATCCTTCTTAATATTATTGGCTAGCTTAACTTTGTATTCCATTGTTTCCTTCTTTATGACTTCTTTGTTGCCTTCTCTTGGTTTTTGAAAGCTTCCCAAAACTCTAATTCCCACTAATTTTTGCTCTATTATATGTCTCCCTTTCATGTTGGCTTTAACTTCTATTTTTAGCCAGTTTTAGGATCTTGCCTTGAGAATACTTTTTCCTCTTTGGGATGCATATATTCTGCACCTTGTGAATTGCTTTCAGAAATTCTAGCCATTGCTGTTCTGCTGTCCTCCCTGCCAATGTTCCTTTCCAATCAATTTTGGCCAGCTCTTCTCCTGTGCCTCTAATTCCCTTTACTCCATTGTAATACTGATACATTTGACTTTAGCTTCTCCTGCTCAAATTGCAGGAGTATATATTTAATATAATTATAATCTTATCGTATTATGATCACTACCCCTAAGGGTTCCTTTGCCTTAAGCTCTCTAATCAATTCTGAATCACTGCACAACACCCAATCCAGGACAGCTGATCCTCCAGTGGGCTCAACCACGAGCTGCTCTAAAAAGCCATCTTGTAAGGCACCTCTAGAAAATCCCCCTCCTGGAATCCAGCACCAATCTGATTTTCCCAATCTACCTGCATATTGAAATCCCCCATGACTACTGTAACATGGCCCTTTTGGCATGCATTTTCTATCTCCCGTTGTAATTTGTAGACCACATCCTTACTACTGTTTGTGGGGTCTGTATATAACACCCATCAAGGTCTTCTTACCTTTGCAGTTCCTTAGCTTTACCTCCAATGTATCAACAATTTCTAACCCTGTGTCACCTCTTTCTAAAGATTTGATTTCATTTTTTACCAACAGAGCAACTCTACCTTCCTGCCTGTCCTTTGATAAAACTTGTTTCTCTGAACGTTAAGCTTCTGGCTATAATCCTCTTTCAGCCACAATTCAGTGATGCCCACAATGTCATGCGTGCCAATCTGTAATTGTGGTACAAGTTCATCTGCCTTGTTCTGTATATTGCATGTATTCAAATATACACATTAGTTCTATGTTCACTCTTTTCAATTTTGTCCACTTTTTACATTACAACTCATTCTGTTGAAAGCAATTTTGCTCTATCATCAGCCTTTCCTTGCTAGCAGTCTCAATGCACACTGTCTCTGCTTGTAAACCCACTACATCATCCTCAGCACTTTCACTCCAGTTCCCATTCCCCTGCTATGGCTAAGAACTCAAGACTTGTCATCATTTGAAAACAATTAGATATTCACATCAGAATACCAAAAGATTTTGTACCCGGGGTAAATTATAAGTTTAACAAGATGGCTCATGTTTTAAAGTATGATCATTAACAAAATCATAAAATCATATCAAACGATGTTCCTTCGATTCACAAAACTTGAAATTATCTATAAAGTATAATTTTTCTTTCCAAAGTGTAACAAGAATTGAATTTTCTGAAACCTTTTAAATCATTTTTATTTCACTTTGCCCAAGTTTCACTTAGTCTTGGATCTCTCATTCAATTACAGCTTGGAAGTTCAGTATTTTAAACCCAATTGCCTGCCTGTCTTCTTTTAATATTCTTGTCACACATTAGCTTTGTGTGTCAGTCACAGACAATAGTTTATATTCCTATGATAAATCTGCAATATTGTTACAGCATGTTTCATGTAATAGATATACTTGCATATAGCAATAATTTAGCAATCCAGACATAGTTGTCACTTAACTGAATATTACTCATATCTTTTGAAAGCTCACTGAGATATAATAAAAATTCAGCTGTAGTACATAACCAGTTTCATGTGCACAATGTATTTTCACAAAAAAAATGTAAAAAGACATCATGAATAAAAGATGGAATAAAATTTCAACCACGAATAAAACTAAAAGTAACAATTGTTAACCTGCAAAATAGGAAATGACTGTAGTCTTATGAACATTAGTTTCTTTCTTGGTGGAAATGGTATGATAATTAGATTAATACCTTGGTTGTTTGTAAACACAGTAATACAGCTAACTAAAGTACTGCATGAATAAATATACTGTTTCCTCTTTCTGTAATTGCATATACCACCAGCAATGACTTAAGCCTTTTTGGCATTAGATTAGGAAAGTGATTCCATAAAGCAACTGACATGGCATTCACCCACTTTTATAAGGCAATAATCACATTTTGACCAAAGATTCATCGCCAGCTGCAGTCCCTGAAAACAATAATGACATTGAACTAGAGGCATAATTTTAGGCCAACTCTGATGACACTAGGTCCAAGGTTTGATTCACCTTTTTGATTCTACAGCAAAATGGTTAAACAGCAATACAGAGTTATTTACAAATCCAGCATTCTATCCCAGCCTGTAGGAGTCCTTTCTGGGAGAATGTGTTAAAATTGCTGGAATATTGCAAATGATGGAAATCAGACACAAAAACATACAAAAAACAACCAGAATCTGTCGAAAGAAAACATCATTTCCACTCAGTTCTCTTTGTCAGTGATCCATATACAATTATCTTTTAATAGCTTGATATCTCTTTTCTCCATCTCATGGGGTAAATTAGTGATCAATATCAATTACTGGACCACAAACTCTCACAGCTATTCAATTACGCATTCTCCCGTCCTGCTTTATGCAAAGATGACACTGCATTCTCCCATTTTCTCCATCTTTGTCATGTGATCTGATAAATAAACTTCACACATCAGTGCCTCTGAGATGTCTTTCTTCAACTGTAGGCTTGACAAGGATTACAATTGCATGGTGCTCTATCACTGCACCAGCTTCCATATTAAATGGATCATCTGTAAGTAATTACATGGAACATAGAAAATTTGTGTTGTGCCGACTGTGTAACCTACTCTAGAGATTGCCTAGAATTTCACTAGAGCATAGCCCTCTATTTTTCTAAGTTCCATGAACAAGCACCTTCAACAAGATTATGCCACTAGATCCACCTTCCCCTCTCAGCATCCTGAAGGGACCATTATTCTGATATTCTTCGAGCCACACCAAACAACCCCCTTCTCATGACACTTTGCCAAGCAACTGCATAAGATGCAACATCTTTCTTTTACCCTCTTCCCTTCTCATCACCCAGGTCCAAAAATAATTCTTCCAAGTGAAGCAGATATCTGCCTACAATTCTTCATTTGGTGATGAAGATGTGGTTATCTCTACATTGAAAAAATGTACATCAGTGAGTACTTTCCAAACACCTTTATCTGGTCAATATGGATGATCATCCTGCATCCCACTCCCATTTCTCTAGCTTTAGCCTCTTACACTGTTCCAAGAAAGCTCAAAACAAGGTCAAGAAGCAACACTCCACCTCCTGACTTGGCACCTGGTAGCCCTTTCATCTCAGTGTTTGAATTACACTATATTTCAGGTCAGCAGCATTTCCAGTTTGTGCCAGAACTGCCCAGCTCTGATGCAGGCACTTCTACCTCCATCAATGGGAGAGGAGGAAGTCTTGCATCACCTGCCTTGGTATTTCCAGCAATTACAATACTCCAATGGTACTGAAAATAACAGTTCCTGGAAGACCTTGTTCTCAATACTTTTACAGAATTCCATCTGTATGCTCCATCATCTCCACTCACTGCAGCTTAACACACTTGTTTTCCTCATTTGTTCATTTCAGTTAACAGGTCATTAACAAGAAACTTTAACTGTTTCTCTCTTCATAGATACCACATAACCCAAAGTTCCAATATCATAGACTAAAATGGCAACATTTACTTATTATCATATTCTTACAATAAAAAACTATTTCTAACAATGGCCTAGTAGTTAAAAATGAAAAAACAGTATGGAAATATGTCTTGCTGCCTTAAATTCTAACCGCATGTCACCAGTTCACTGAGTTACCTACAGACCAAATTAAAGAAAATTAGCTTGTGCCCAAGATTGCTGCACAATGCTTTCTCCATACCCCCCAATGTTAGTGGTTTGTATTAACCACACTGATTTATTGCCTAACAGCACTTTATTGTTTATAATCCACTATTTTCCCAACATTGTAGTTTTTAAACAAATTCAGAACTAAGAAATTCTGCATGGTCTTTCTACAGTCATAAACAGCCTGACATCTTCAGATTGTTTAAAAGAGACAAAGGTTGTAATTGTGTCACCTGAGATAATTCCTCTGCAGAAGCAATTTAATTTCACAATTATCAGGCCAGTTTTTCAGCCTTAATTCAGGATCACACCACTTCCACCACCTGGCTCTTGAAAGGGAGAGATTACAACAAGAATGTGTTTCTTCTTTAAGTAGATAATCAGTTCCATCAGCAATTAGTAGGTATTAATGCAAGCTTCAAACAGTGTATTAACTTGCTAAAATAGGGTTAATTTTGGCCTTGATTAAAATCTAGAGCACATGTTGCTTTTATTTCAGCTTCTTCCTCATCTTTCCAAGCTCACTAATTGGAGTCACATTTCATTACAACAACACAGAAATTATTTCAAGTTAAACCTCCATCCATTCCAAATAACTACCTTTGGTTTACTTCAAAATAATTAATGAATATCTTCTTCAGCCCAGGGCTTGATGTGCTCTGAAGAAAATCTTTTTAAAACTGACAGTAGTAGTTCCAGTGCACAACATTCACATGTTGCAAATCATTTACTCTGAAAAGTCAATTCAAACTCCTTCTTAATCAGATTCTGCATTTCAATTGAGTTTGATTCATGATCCATCATTTAGACACCTTCTCTAAATTATGGCAGAGAAATTCTAGTGTATTATAATGATTTCATTGGGTGGTCGGTAACTGAGGATTGTGTTTCTCCAAAACATTCTTTGGGTACAAAAAGGGTGGCATCCAAGAATAAAGCCAGTAATGATAATGGCTGGCAGTCATGGACAACTTCATGCCAGGGATGAGGTCAGCAATCAGGAAGTGCCTGTTGGTGGAGTAGCACAAGGAGTGGATGGTGGGGAGCTAATGTTCAAAGTCCAAAGTAAAATTTATTATCAGAGTATATATATGTCACCACATACAACTATCAGATTCTTTTCTCTCCAGGCATACATTGCAAATCTATAGAATAGTAACTGTAAACAGGATCAATGAAAGATCAAGTGCATAGAAGACAACAAACTATGAAAATGCAAATACAAATAAATAGCAATAAATAACAAGAGCATGAAATAACAAGGCAAGGAGTCCTTAAAGTGAGATAACTGATTGTGGGAACATTTCAAGAGATGAGTGTAGTTACCCCTTGTTGTTTAGGAGCCATAGAACACTACAGCACAGTACAGGCCCTTCAGCCCTCCATGTTGTGCCGACCCATAGAACCCTTCAAAAAAGTATTAAACCCACACTACCCCATAACACTCTATTTTTATTTCATCCATGTGCCTGTCCCAGAGGCTCTTAAATACCCCTAATGTTTTAGCCTCCACCACCATCCCTGGCAAGTCATTCCAGGCACTCACAACCCTCTGTGTAAAAAACTTACCCAGATGTCTCCCCTAAACTTCCCTCCCTTAATTTTGTACATATGCCCTCTGGTGTTTGCTATTGGTGCCCTGGGAAACAGGTACTGACTATCCACCCTATCTATGCCTCTCATAATCTTGCAGACTACTCTCAAGTCCCCTCTCATTCTTCTACGCTGCAAAGAGAAAAGTCCCAGCTCTGCTAACCTAGCTTCATATGACTTGTTCTCTAAACCAGGCAACATTCTGGTAAATCTCCTCTGCACCCTCTCCATAGCTTCCTTCCTATAATGAGGTGACCAGAATTGAACACAAAGCTCACCAGAGATTTGTAGAGTTGCAACATGACCTCTCTACTCTTGAACTCAATCCCCCTGTTAATGAAGCATAGTATCCCATAGGCCTTCTTAACTACCCTATCAACCTGCGCAGCGACCTTGAAGGATGTATGGATTTGAACCACAAGGTCCCTTTGTTCACCCACACTCTTAAGTAACTGACTATTAATCCTGTACTCAGTCTTCTGGCTCGTGAGCCACAATCTTCCCTTCACAAAGCCATGTTGACTATGGTTGCGCCTGATGGTTGAGGGGTAGTAACTGTTGTTGAACCTAGTGGTGTGAGTCCTGAAGTTCTTGGACCTCCTATCTGATGGCAGCAGCAAAAAAAAAGCACGGCCTGGTTGGTGAGGATCTTTGATGATGAATGCTGCTTCCCTATGACAGCATTTCATGTAGATGTCCTCAATGATGGGTGTTCTTTACCCATGATATACTGGGCTGAATCCACTAGCTTTTGTAGGATTTTTGTAGCAATCAAGAAAGTTGTTGGGAAGGAGAAAGTTAGGGGTGTTGTGTCGGCTTTCAGATAGATGACCAATGCTGATAGGTTAGAAATCAGACCAGAAGGACCTCAAGAGATTAGGATCGGCGGTACAGCTGCATGGTTGGATGGCAGTGTGCAATTAGAGTTGAATTTTGATTAGGACACCAATAATATTTCACTTTGTACACTTGGAAATTAAATGATAGGAATTTCAACAGAATAATATTGAAGTACCATGTTTGCTTCACAAATTGGTGTGCTTCAGAATCTCACCAGTACATACCAAGGATATATTGGAGAGAAACTAGGCAGGAAACTGTTAATCTTCCATTCACTGAGTCCTAGGTCCCCAATCCCAAGAGATGATCCAATAAGCCGATTGTACACTAAGTCTATAATTTATTTGATCTCCACCCAAACCTAGGCTTCGATTCTGAACCGCCAACCCTGATGTTCCAGATGCCATCACTCACCACAATATCTGGGCTCAATTGCTGTGTGCAAGACCCCAATCCCAATCAACCATTCCAAGCCAACAAACATTTACTTTGTCCACTTCATCAACCTGAGACACTCTCTCCAGCCGAACCCTGGACATAACCTCCAAGCTAGGTGACAGGCTGTCAAAAAATATCCTTGATTTTATTGCAATAGGCCAATTTAGGCTCACAAATTCCAGCATCATGTGTTATTGTAACTCCTCATCATCCAAGTGCACAGGAGTTTCTACGTAATTGTGTTTCATGAATGTGAATAATAATTGATCAAGAGTAAAAATGGAAATTCCGGGTGGACATGCTGATGAGCAAGAGGAAAACAAACAAACTCAAGCATATTGTGAGCAATTTTGGTATAAGCTCAAGCTTGCAGGAATTTTCATAGCAAATTCAGATTTAAAATATACTATTTTCCACATTATGCTTTAACATTAATTCCAGGGCACTTATTACAGATCATGGGTTAACCACAAGGACCTCTGTACCTGGCTTTCATGGTTAAAAAATTCATGCTCCAGCATTCATAGTCAGTTGGCTATTGATTATGAATGCTGGGGTATGAATTTTTTGCTTCATGTCAACTATAGATCAGATTTCTCTACAATATTTACATTCCATCTTTTTCATTTAGTATGAGCATATTCATTAGACATGTAAATCAAAGGCTCTAGTGTGAATGGGCCATTAGTCTTTCCAATTAGAGAATATTACCCCATTAGCACTTCCGGCAAGACAATCCAGAATAATTTATGATAAGACTTAAGATCATCTCTTCATACTTAGAAAATAATAAAAAGAATTAGATACATGAATCCTGTAGCCACTGAGCTTGGGCACTTTATAGATCATTTCTTTACTTTTATAACCTTATACGTTACTTTGCAACAAATATTTCAAAATTAATATCTTCAAATAACCTGAAAACTGAAGTTTCACCTTAAGTATTTCCCCTAATGTCAATCATTAATTATTGAACATTCCGACTGTCAAATAATTAATCAACTGTTCAAATAAAGACCATCTATTCAGTTACATTGAGGAAAAATGTGAATTAAGGGACCTATCTAGAAACACTATGGGGGATGAAAGTCAAACTCCAGTGATCAGCCCTACCATTGTTTAAATTACAAAACACAACAAAAGACATCTTGTTCAGATGTCATTTGGATCTTGTGTCTCCCCAGGCAGCCTCAACTGAATAAACAGGGTTGTTATTTTCCGGCACTGTCCTGAATTTATTTTGGCACTAAAATATGATAGGGGGAGACATCCCATCATTAGGACATAATTATGCAATTGGTTCATTTTCCTTCATAGCGTTTTGCTGCTGAGCCTTAAAATATTCTTGTCATGCAGCAGTTGAATTAAGTTTCAAGTTGCAAATTAACCTTATATAGTTTTTTTTGCCCTTTTCAGGAGAATGTGAGAATGTTATGGAGAAAAGTATAAAAAAAGAGGGGAAAGAGAGTTGGAATTACAACTTTATGATTTATTTAGAGATGCAACACAGAACAGGCCCTTACGGCACAATGAGCAGAATTATCTTGCAACCCACCTATTAAACACTTTCCTCACCACAGGGCAATTAGCCTACTAACCAACACATCTTTGGACCCTGGGAGGAAACCGGAACACCCAGAAGAAACCCACGCACTCACAGGGAGAATGTACAAACTCCTTACCGACGGCACTGGAACTAAACTCCAAACTTAGGAATGCCGTGAGCTGTAAAAGCATTGCAATAACCGCTATACTATCGTGGATAGTCCTGATGAAGGGTTTCAGCCCAAAACGTCAACTAGTCATTTCTCTCCATGGATGTTGCCTGACTTACTGAGTTCCTCCAGCATTTTGTGTGTGTTACCATGGGAAGGAAAATTGTTTTTGTGTCTACTGATTGGGCAGGCTGAAGATGTGATTAGAAGGGATTGGGGGCTGTGTGAGTAAAAGGGTGAGAGCTTCCTGATTCCAGGGAGCAAAGTTCTTGGTAGGTCAATGGACCACTTCTTTTCAACATGTGCCCAAATTTCAGCTCAGGCAGTATGTTCATTGCAGGATTTCTGGTTCGTAGGCTGTGCCAGTCATAAACTAATAACTGAATGTGTGGTTTCCCCATTGATTTTATTAGTCAACCCAAAACCCACAAAACTGGAATAGAGGCAAGTCATTCTCAATCCACAGAGAAAGAGGAAGAAACAGAAGCACTGTTCATGTGCTTCCACTAAATAAATTAAGATTACTGGATATGTCAAGTCAAAGAGGTGCTGCCACAGGGTCCTGCAACTGCAATTTAGTTTGTTTATATCATGGCGCCTATGGCAGGTTTCAGTTGAAGGATGAAGAAACCAATATACTGGCCTGTTGAGAGTGAGTCTCGTAAAATTACTGGGACTCCGCTAGAGCTGAAGGAGAGTAATTTCTCAGGCAACACAAAAAACTACAGATACTGAAATCTTTAGCAACACACAATCTGCTGTACAAACTCAACAGGTCAAACAGCACTAGTGGGGGAAAAGAAATTGTTGACATTTTGGGTTCTTGAGATGAAACCACAGAGACCAAAGGTGAAATTCTCAGTGACTTCAGCTATATTTTCCAACATTGGTATCAATCCTTTCAACTACCTCAATCGTTGGCTCTAGAATTCCCTTCCTCTCAGCTTCAATCTATGGTATTTCTTAAAAACAACCTCACTGACTTATCTTCTACAGTACCAAATTTTGTTTCGACAGTCTCTTGAAGTGTCTAAAGGTACTGTATTGGTAAAGATGCTTTATACCATACGGCTCACCCAAGTAAACTCCAACATTTACGGCCTGATAGGTTCCACTTATGGTAATCTTTAAAGCAGTGATGTAACCTTTAGAGAGTCAACAACTCCATGGATGGCAATAAAGACTGCCATCTCCAAGGCATTTTCTTTCTGGCTATTGCTGCCTACAAGGGCCTAAAGAAAACAAAACATTGACAACGTGGATATTATCAGCGATTGTCTTCAGAATGCAAATTGGTAATGTGATTCTTCTGAATGCATGGTTGGCTGCAGTGAGTAATGTCCGGGGAAAAAAAGAGAGAGGCATGGGGAAAATGAGCCTTCAGCATTGCCTTCTCAGAATGTCAGTTGGCTGGTCAGGGCCTCCTGTTCCATATGGATGGGAGATGTATCATGTGCTCTTCCTCCTTTCTTTTGTCATATTGTGTACCTCAATTCATGCCAGAAACTGAAGGTGTGGTTTCATGAACAATTATTAACAGGGAGCCATAGATTCTGCTGAGAGCTAGGAAATAAGGATGAACCAAGTTAAAAATGGAAAGTGAACTGTGAATCAGTTGCTGACATCAGAAGAGATTTCAGAATCTCAGTTCCATATCAGTGAGGGAGTGCTGCAATAGCTGAAGCACTGACTTTTTAACCAAGACACCTCTGATAAATTTATTGAATTTTTTTAACCACATAAAATTGACAAAAAAATGAGAAAATATCCTTGGTGCTCTGACCATATTTAATACTTGAACAGATTATCTGGCAATTATCATACTGCAGATTATGGGAGCTTGTTGTGCATAAACTGATAATGCATTCTGATATTATCTTAGTGAGTACATTTCAAAAATACCTAAGTAGCTGCAATGCACTTAAGGAAGTCCTGAAACGGTAGAACATGGAGTGAAGACAAAGACAAGAGAACAATTACTGGCACGTAAACTTTGACCACACGGGAAGAACAAAGCTTATCGCTTCCATCTCAAGACAACAACAGATGAATAATAAAAATCAGGCTTGCGTCTGTGTTTTGAGAAGATATACTTCATGCATGATGTAACCCCTCCTGCCAGCACATACACACTGACTCACCACCCATCCAATTTTCTTTGGTTGATTGTGGAGGGATAAGGAAATAACATTTGAGTCTGGCATAAGAAACTCTGTCGGCTGAAACACAAGTTTAATTTGCACCTATTATTATTTCACACAAAGGTTATAAATTCTGATTAAGTTCCACAACAACAGCACACTCCAGAAAGTTATTGCAACCAGTGTTTGGTGAAATGATCTTTGCATTCATCTCAGCAACAGGATTCAGATCAGAACACGTCCTCCCAGCTTCCCTGATGACAAGATGATTTGTCAATGACTGAAATCCCTATTGATAGACAGTTTAAACCAATTAATCAGCACAGTACCACATTAAAAATTCCAAGCATTCAGATGTTTTCCTGTTGAATATTCTTACATTACTAATGGCTGACAACTTCTGAATTCATTGCATTAATTCCCTACTGTAAAGGAAATTATAGACCAGTGGTAAATTGATGGAGAAAATCCTGAGAGGCAGGATTTACGAACATTTCCGGAGGTATAATATGATTAGGAGTAGTCAGCATGGCTTTGTCAAAGTAAGGAGGCATGGGATCCAAGGGGACATTGCACTGTGGATCCAGAACTAGCTTGCCCACAGAAGGCAAAGAGTGGTTGTAGATGGGTCATATTCTCCATGCAGGGCGGTCACCAGTGGAGTGCCTCAGGGATCTGTTCTGAGACCCTTACTCTTCGTGAGTGTTATAAATGACCTGGATTTGGAAGTGGAGGGATAGGTTAGTAAGTTTGCTGATGACACAAAGGTTGGAGGTGTTGTGGATAGTGTGGAGGGCTGTCAGAGGTTACTGAGGGACATTGATAGGATGCAAAACTGGGCTGAAAAGTGGCAGATAGAGTTCAAACCAGATAAATCTGGAGTGGTTCATTTTGGTAGGTCAAATATGATGGCAGAATATAGTATTAATGGTAAGACTCTTGATAGTGTGGAGGATCAGAGGGACTGTGGGGTCCGAGTCCAGAGGACACTCAAAGCAGCTGCACAGATTGACTCTGTGGTTAAGAAGGCGTACAGTGTATTGGCCTTCATCAATCATGGAATTGAATTTTGGAGCTGAGAGGTAATGTTGCAGCTATATAGGACTCTGGTTAGACCCCACTTGGAGTAATATGCTCAGTTCTGGTTGCCTCACTACAGGAAGCCATAGAAATGGTGCAGAGGAGATTTACAAGGATGTTGCCTGGATTAGGGAGCATGCCTTATGAGAATAAGTTGAGTGAACTCAGCCTTTTCTTCTTGGAGCGACAGAGAATGAGAGGTGACCTGATAGAGGTGTATAAGATGATGAGAGGCATTGATCATGTGGATAGTCAGAGGCTTTTTCCCAGGGCTGAAATGGTTGCCACAAGAGGACACAGGTTGAAGGTGCTAGGGAGTAGGTGCAGAGGAGAAGTTAGGGGTAAGTTTTTTTACTCAGAGTGCTGACTGCGTGGAATGGGCTGCTGGCAACGGTGGTGGAGGTGGATATGATAGGGTCTTTTAAGAGACTTTTGATAGGTTCATGGAGCTTAGAAAAATAGAGGGCTATAGGTAAGCCTAGGTAGTTCTAAGGTAAGGACATGTTCAGCACAACTTTGTGGGCCAAAGGGCCTGTGTTGTGGCTGCAGGTTTTCTATATGTAAAAAAAATTACTTTCCCAAATAATTCCAAACTTTTTAAATGTATCTGATATTCAATCCAGTTGTATTAACAATGCACAACAGATATAGGAAAGTTGGTAGAATTGAGAGTAATAAAAAAATCAAATAGGTCATTCAGTAACATTCCATTCAATGCCTGATAAACAAGTTGTTTCCATGACCTAATGCAATAAACTGGGAATGTTTTGCAACATATGACAGAAAGCTGTGAAGAACAGTCAGTGTATGTAGAATAGAGTAACTGTTCAGAACTCTGAGTTCTATATTATAAAATGGAATTTAGAAATACTGGAAAACGGTAAAAATAGTTACATGAAATGTTATAGTTATTAAGAAAACCTGAACAAAAAGAGGTTTCTTTTGATGAGATTGTGAAAGATGAACTAAAGGAGATTTGTAATTGATGAAAGTGTTTGATAAGATAGGCTTAAACATGTTTCCATATGTAGGATATCAGAACCAGAGCCTAGAAATACAAGATAACCACTAATAAATCAAAGAGAAAACTAAGGGTTTTTCTGTTTTGAAAACATCAAGTGGGCTTCAAAGTTGGAACTTGCTGCCATAAGGAGAATTCAATGTAAATAATCTAAATGAAGAGGAAGCGAGATAAGCTCGAGGAAGGAAAGAATAAGCATGCGGTTAAATAAGGAAGGTTGGGGGTGGGCTCGTGGAGATCATGAACACTACAATCCGTGAAATGGTTTGTATGCTGTACAATAAAAGTAAAAAATTGTGAAAGCATTAACACAATTTTTAAATTGATTACTTACTAACAATGCAGAATCTGGTTGCCATGAAAAGGCATTCTTAAAAATATCATAAATAATAAAGATGGATTTACTAACTTCAGCATTTCCTATGATATCCAAGTACTTCCATCTCCACAATCATGGGTTAAAATCTGCTTTCTAATTGTTGGGCCCCTTGAGATGAGATGCTGCATGGTGCTTGCAGCCATGCATTTCAAAGGCACAACTGGATACTGTTACCGTTCAGTGGCTACACAGACAGCATTGTCCAACAGGCCTTCAGACATTATGGCAGCGATGTGTTGAGGGAGTGAGGGATTGAGGAGCGTGGCATGGGAATTCATTGGAAAACATCAGAACTCCTGGCAAAATACGACGTAACTGCCTTTTAGTGTTTCACGATCTTCAATTACACTGATATTGTGGGAGAGCACAGCACATGAATTCAGTAATCTCAAACCCATCTCTGATGTGTCTGGTTAATTGCTCTCACCACCCTGAATGGCCTGTGTTTGAAATTACAACAAAAAGACAATAATGTAGACAAGAACAATTTACATCCATAATATTGGTAAAATACATGTCACAGGAATGATTAAAAAACAAACATTAACTCAAAGCCTGCAAGGCAACTGTCCATAGGATGATTATTTTCACTTTGCCAAACATCTAGTGCAGTTTAAGATCCTCCCTCGGGTTTGCAGTCTCTGCTACATCAAAAGATACTGGGCAGAGAGGATGAAAATTTTATTGACTCTGCTTTCCATATATTTTCTTTTCTAACCACAGTCTCAGGAAAAGTGTTCAAGATATTGACACAAAGTAAAGTGGATGTCCAGGAAAGGATCCAAGTGTATTGGGGGCCATCCCCTTCAATCAGTGATGCCCCCCAGTGTTCAATCAGTGGAATGAAAGGCTGGATTACATGTGTGCCATCATCTGCAGATTGATGAGAACTGCTTGTTCTTGCTGATAAAACCCATACACCTTCAAATTACAGGACATCTCACTCAGGAACTTGGGCTATATATTATTTTTGTGTGTGTGTATATGATTACTTACTCCTGTTTACGTGCTATATTTGCCTTGAGCTGTGCGTGACTGCTGGTACAGAGTTTTGTACCTTGGCCCCAGAGGAATGCTGTTTCATTTGGCTGTATTCACGTATTGTTGAATAATAAATAAACTTGAACTTGAACACAAACTTAATAAATTCCACAGGCCCTGAAAGAATCTATCACAGGATACCATGATAATTGAGGGAAGACATTGCTTGGGCTTAAATGGAGAAGTCTGTATTATCATCAGTAATGATTGAAGTACCAGAAAACTGGAGCATGGCTGATGTTGTTCTCTTAATCACGAAGGGCAATGGGAATAAGCATGGAAGCTCCAGGACAGCGAAACTTACATCATTAATAGGGAAGTTATTGAAAATAAAATTGAAGGGACAGTATCATGTCCAGTTAGAAAGGCGGGAACTAATAGATGGAGTCAACAGATATTCATGCAGGGGAACACCTGTCTCACAAATTTGACTTTTTTGAGAACATTAAGGAGGATAGCATGGTAGATGTGATTCATTAAGACTTTAGCAAAACTTTTGACGAAATCCTACACATTAGAATTGGGCTTATGCTCCCTGAAACATAGGAGGCTGGCTTATAAAATTATTAGGGGCATACAATAAATAGAGTAGATAGTCCGTCCTTTTCTCAGGTGTGGACATCTAAAATTACAGCACATCATTTTAAGGTGAGGGGGGAAAACTTATACGAGATCTAAGGAGCAATATTTTCACACAGAGAAAGAAGCTGCTGCAGAGGAAGTGGTTGAGACATGTAAAATTACATCATTTAAAGGGTACTTGGACAGGTACAGTGAATGGAAAAGAGTCAAGAGATACAGGACTAATGTGGGCACATAGGATTAGTATCAATAGGCATCACTGCCAGCATGAATGAGTTGGGGCAAATAGCACATTTTGAGCTGTACATCTCTGTCACTCTATTAATTTACTATAAACATCAAAGACTTGGTAATGAATACATGTTTCCACAAACCTTGATAACCATGCCCAACAGGAGATGCCCAGATTGTATCAAAGCTAGCAAAGGTGGAAATTTCAAAGCCTTTGCTAGTGTCCTGGATACACTGTCCAGACCTCACTACTGCAGGCTGGTGATCCTAGGCCATGAGGTTGGTAGATTCATGGTTCAGTGTCAATCAGATCACTGTTGGGCCACAATGCAGATGTTGACTTCTGCATCAAGTGACATGGTCGGTCTAGCTTGAAATATGGAACTGTCAAAAGCTCAGTGCTAATTGGCAACATCCCGTACCCGTGATCTTCCCAATACTGATGCTTTTGCTTACGAGGCTCAATCTTTCCATTAGTTTTGGTGACGTTAATACCCAATTCAAAGTCCAGAGTCACACTTATTGCCATATATATGTGCATGCACAGGTGCAATGGAAAAGCTATGCACAAAAGTCACAAAGTGGTCACAGTGTTACTGTATTGAGATAGTGATAAGGGTTATGTAGAGCAGTTCAAGAAAGGAATATCTGTTCCTGAACCTGGTAGTGTGAGACTTTAGGCTTCTATACCCCAAGCTGCAAGAAGATGGCATGGCCTATTTTAATAATAGATATTGGCTTCTTGAGGCAGTACCTCATGAGGATACGACTGATGGTAGGGAGGGAGGTAGCAGTGATGCACTGGGCTGAGTCCACTATTCTCTGCAGCTTCTACACTTAACCATGATGCAACCAGTCAGGATATTTTCAACAGTACATCTGCAGAAATTTATGTATTTGGTGACATGCTAAGAAAGTAAAGGCATTGGCCTATCATCCTTGTTATTGCATCTATGCACTAGCTCAGGACAGGTCATCTGATAGGTTAACACCCAGGAATTCAAAGTTGATGACCCTCTGCTCCCCCCAACCCACCAATACAAACTGGTACATTTTCGCCCTTTCCCTTCCTGAAGTCAACAACCATTTCTTTAGTTTCACTGAAATTGAGTGAGAGGTTGTAGTAGTTGTAGCATCACTCACCCAGGTGGCCTCTCTCACTCTTTAAATCTTTCCTACCTTAAAGACAATAAGACAAAGCTCTATGTTTGGAATGCAGTCCCCTAGTTAAACTGGCCTCTGAAAGCCCAGAACTTGTTTTCAGAATGTTTCAGACTAATTTAAGTGGTGGGAAATCTAACAATCAGATACTAGTCAGGACAGGGGATTAAATACTTAAGTTGGAAATTAAGGTTAGATACTACACCAATGACCCATTCCACCTTTCTTTACACAACCAAAGGCATTTCTTGATTACTTCCAGCTTATTAAGCTTCTTTTTCAGAAACAGATCCTTAAGTAAATTTCATAATTAATACCAAATTATTGTATCTGGTTGATCTGAATTTATCTAAGATAGTTCATGTGGAGCCTTGTGACAAAGGCAAAAAGAATCCATAATGTCCTTTATCAATAACAAATCTTAAAGCTGAGAACATAAAATGAACAGGAATCAAAGAAGAAAATATTCAATGTAAGAGCACAAAACAGCAAAACAATTCAAGGATGGAACACATCTTGAAGGATATGACTAAGTATTTCAAGATCCTCTCAACACACCAATCTCCTGTTGTGCATTGAACAGCCCCTCTATTTTGTTAACCCACACCACTGCTCTCTGAGGGAATCACAGACAAAGTTAGAAAGACAATAGATTTTATTAGAACTTGAAATAGGTTTTGTGCCTGGTAGTGGTGCTTAGACCATAAAACCAAATGACATAGGAGCAGAATTAGCCCATTTGGCCCATCGAGTTGGCTCCGCCATTCAATTATAGCTGATTTATTATTTCCTCTCAACCCCATTCTCTTGCCTTCTTCCCGTAACCTTTGACACCCTAACTAATCGAGAACCTATTAACCTCTGTTTTAAATACATCCAGTGACTTGACCTACTGAGGCAATAAATTCCACAGATTCATCAGCCTGTGGACTCTGCAGAGACTGGTGCAGACAGCTCAGCACATCTGTAGATGTGAACTTCCCACTATTCAGGACATTTACAGAGACAGGTGTATAAAAAGTGCCTGAATTGGGGACCTGAGTCACCCCAACCACAAACTCTTGCAGCTGCTACCATCTGGGAAACAGTATTGCAGCATAAAAGCCAGGGCCAACAAGCTCCAGGACAGTTTCTTCCACCAGGCCATCAGAATGATTAAAATTCACGCTGATACAATTGTATTTCTATGCTATATTGACTGTCCTGTTGTACATACTATTTATTATATATTACTATAAATTGTACATTGACAGAGATGTAACATAAAGATTTTTACTCCTCATTTATGTGAAGGATGTAAGAAATAAACTAAATTCAATTCAATTCAATAAAGAAATTTCTCCTCATCTCTGTTCTCAATCAGAATCAGAATCTGGTTTATTGTCACTGGCATAGCATGAAATTTGTTGTTCTGTGGCAGCAGTACAGTGCAATATATTAAAAATATTGTAAGTTATAATAAGAACAAATAGTTCAAAAAGAAAGCAAAATAGTGAGGTATGGTTTATGGATTTTTCAGAAGTCTTATTGCTAAGTGGAAGAAGCTGTTCCTAATACACTGACTGTCTCCAGGCTCCTGTACTTCTTCCCTAATGGTAGTTATGAGAAGAGGGCATACCCTGGATAGCCAGGGTCGTTTGTGATGGATGCTGCCTTCTTGAGACATTACATTTTGAAACTGTCCGCAATTGTGGGGAGGCTAGTGCCCATTATAGAGCTGGCTAAGTCTACAAACCTCTGCAGCTCTTTCCAATCCTGTGCATTGGATAAAGTTACTCTATGAACTACTCCAAACACCATCCCCATGTCCATTTAATCCAGGCCCTTCAATATTCAGTTGGTTTCAATGAGAATCTTCCTAATTCTCTAAACTCCAGTGAGTGCATGTCCACAGCCATCAAATATTCTTCATCTGTTAACACTTTCAATTCCTGAATCATTCGTGTAAACCTCCTCTGGATACTCTCCAATGCCAACACATCCTTCCTGAGATATGGGGCTCAGAACTGCTCACAAAACTCCAAATGCTATCTAGACAATGACTTATAAAGCCTCAGCACTATATCCTTACTTTTACATTCTAGTCCTCTTAAAATGAATACTAACATTGCATTCCCTTACCTTACTACTAACTCAGCCTATAAGTTAACTTTAGGGAATCTGTACTAGGGCTCCCAGTTCTTTTGCACTCCTGACCTCTAATTTCTCTCCCCATTTAGAAAATAGTCTACATTTTTATCCCTTCAACCAAAGTACATGGTATACACTTCCCTACGCGGCATTCCATTTGCTACTTCTTTTCCCATTCTCCCACCTGCAGACTCCCTGCTTCCTCAACACCACCTACCCCTCCTTCAGTCTTTGTATCATCTGCAAATTTAGCTGCAAAGCCATCAATTCTGTCATTTAGATCACCAGCATACAATGTGCCAAGTAGCGAACCTGACTTCAACTCCTGTGGAACACCCGTAGTTATTGGCAACTCTTTGCATTCTTCAGTCAGCCAATCTTCTATCTATGATAGCAGATTTCCTGTAATAGCGCAGGCAGCTATCCTGTTTAGCAGCCTCATACGTGACACCAATTAACCCTAGGCAGGTCCCAAAGCCATTGCAAAAGGAAATGAAGGTCAAATATGGTACTGTATTCATAGCATAAATGTCATTGAGCCTGAGAAGTCTATACTGTTCTTTGTGGACACTATTCCTTTTCCCACAATTTCAACATAACTCATGTCTGTTAATCTAGCTTTCCCTTACAATTTATCACTTTATTTTTATTATTTTATATCGTTTGTAAACGTAACCTAACAATCTTTTGTTTGCCAGTTTCCATTGGGTCAGGTCAGCTAAGGACAGAAATCACAGCAAAATTTTAAAGGTAACATAAATGAATGCAACATTACAGAAAAATTGCTGGAAGTACTCAACAGGTCATCTTTGGAGACACAAGTGCTTCTGGTCAGTGACTTTTAATCATAACCTTTCAGTGCAAGTTATCATGTCCTTAGATTTATCAATTACATTCCATTAAACAGTTAGCATATCTTTTGGTGGAAACAAGTAAATTTAAGAAAAGTTGAAATATTTATAAATATTATCATGACATACAGCATTGCTCTTCAGAATAAAAGATGAAAGCTTTACAATTACTCTAAGCAAATAGTATATTTGCAGCTGACATCTTTGCTGGCTTAAACTTTATAGTGACATTTAATAGGTTTAGTTAGGGCCTTTTTACTGCACCAGAATTGATAAAATTGAAGTTTTCTCATTTTAAAGCTTATAACCTTGAATCTGTAATTGGTTGGTTGGAAGATGGAAAAACCTAACTAGTACACTCTTGGCGAATAATGTTCCTTTATGGTTAGTTTACTTTTCCCGAAATACTTAGGGCCAGCCTTTCAAAATAACTGTTGAAGGAGGAACCTGTTAAAGTAAATCAATCAGTGATGGACAGTATAGATTTGTTGTAAATCATTTCTCATGAAGTTGCATGGAATACTGTTGTCCATGTCTGACACACAAAATATATCCAAAGCAAAATCAATCTATGAATAATGTCACAGCAATTGATTTTTGCCGTAGGCAGCTTCCAATATCTACAGAGGCCAGTTTAAAAATTGTGATTTTATCAACTACTATGGAAAGGTCAATCAACATTTCTTAAATTTCATCTTCCTGCTCAATCATGCCTAAGTCATCTAGTTCAGAGTTACATTCCGAGCTAAGAGAGAGCTTGGCACACAGAGAGAAAAAATCTATGTTGATGTGCTGACATGGTGTTGAAGAATTGTCAGAGGTCTTACTATGGATGACATGTTAAAACAAGGCTACTTCGCCTTGAGTAAAGCAGAAACTGTTGGAAATACTCAGCAAATAATTTAGTATGTGTAAACAGAGAAAGAGGGTGAATGTTCCAGTTCAATGACTTGTTGAAACATCTGATTGAAAGTTCTCTCCAGAGTTGGGAGTTTAATTCCAGCACAGCACTGTAAGGAGTCTCTGTACACCCTCACCATGGAAAGCATGGGTTTTCCCCGAGTGTTCTGGTTCTCTCCCATTGTCAAAGGCATACTGGGTAGGTTAATTGGTCATTGTAAATTGTCCTGGATTAGGTTAGGGTTATTTGGGGTTGTGGGGTTCCTGGGACGTCATGGCTCAAAGGGCTGGAAGGACCCATTCCACACTACATCGCTGAATACAATAATAAATAAAGAGAATTAAATGTTAAACCCACACCTCTATCCACAGACTCTGCCAACCTGCTGAGTTCAAACATGTTCTTTCTATTGCAAGATTTTAATGTACAGTATTTTTCAAAGAGGCTAAGTTGGCTGAATGAAAATATTTACACTAGAGTAGGGGAATTTTTCCTGATGCTATAGCCAATCAGTCAGTCTCATAGAAAAAGGTTACCTCATCATTATCACATTGTTGTTTGTGGGATCTTGCCATGAGAAAAATATATCACAGCCATATCACAACAGTGTCTGCACTTCAAAGAGATACTTTATTGGCTGTAAAGTGCTTTGAGACACTAGTGATTTATTGAAGACATGATACAAATGCTAGCATTTTTTGTTCTCCTGTGCATTGTTTTTCCTGCAAATCTATTCATGCAGATTTTCACATCAAAAATCAGTCTGTGTATTTTTCAGCTTTTGGACTTAAACAGGCTACTTCATGAATTACACGTGTTTTCCAAGAAGCAACTTTCAGTCATTTAGAGACCTGTTTCTAAACTTGGTTATATGAAATGATGCATGACATGTATAGCATAAGATTTCATGTTTCAGTTCAGTTCAGACTCTGGTCAGAGTGGGCTCCCTCACCCCTGCCCCTCTGACCCTCAACACAAGTGCCCCCCCAAGACTATGTCCTAAGCCCCCTCCCCTTCACTCTCTGTATACCCATGACTGTGTCGCCAACCACAGCTCCAATCTGCTAATAATAATGAGGCAGCCTACAAAGAAGAAGTCATCACCCTGACACAGTGGTGTCAAGAAAACAACCTCTCCCTCAATGGCGCAAAAGCAAAGGAGTTGGTTGTGGACTACAGGAGGAATGGAGACAGGCTAACCCCTATTGAAGTCAATGGATCTGGGGTTGAGAGGATGAACAGCTTTAAGTTCTTTGGCATAAACATCACCGAGGATCTCACGTGGTCTGTACATACCGGTGTGGTATGTGGTGATAAAAGCACAACAGCGTCTCTTTCACCTCAGACAGTTGAAGAAGTTTGGCATGAGTCCCCAAATTCTAAGGACTTTCTATAAGGGCAAAATTGAGAGCATCCTGACTGGCTGCATCACTGCCTGGTATGGGAACTGTACTGCCCTCAATCGCAGGTCTCTGCAGAGAGTGTTGAGGACAGCCCAGCGCATCTGTAGATGTGAACTTCCCACTATTCAGGACCTTTACAGAGACAGGTGCAGGGAAAGAGCCAGAAGGATCATTGGGAACCCGGATCACCCAACCACAGCTGCTACCATCTGGGAAATGGTACCGCAGCATAAAAGCCAGGACCAACAGGCTCTGGAAAAATTTCTTCCACCTGGCCATCAGACTGACTAACTCACATTGATAAATTTTACTTCTGTGCTATAATGACTGCCCTGTTGTACATACTATTTATTACAAATTACTATAAATTGCATATTGCACATTTAGATGGAGACGTAAAGATTTTTACTCTTCATGTATCTGAAGGATGTAAAAAATAAGGTCAATTAAATTCAATTCAACATGAACTGTTGAGGCAACTGCCCAAATTGCAAAACCTTCATCCTTTCCAAGTAAAAATTAACTGCTCATACACCATATTTTTTTTCTGATTGTTTGGCCTTCATAAAATACTGATTTTTCATTCAACTACTTGAAAAGTACAATAAATGAATCACATTAGTGAATACTACTCAAAGGTATGTACAGTCTATTTTATTCAATTTCTCCCCAGCAGAGCCTCATGCAGAGATAAGAAGCTTGAGACTATGGTGGAAGAAAGCTGAAAAGAAAGATGCAAATTATATAAACAAGGTGTTGTCAGGTCATGAACAACTCACAAAACAGAGATACGCTTCTGATCTTTTGAAGTTTTAAACTAATTGCATCATGAGTGTTTAGTTGCAGCCAACAACATGGAAAATAGTCCAATTTTCAGAAATAATTGCACTGCCGGAGGGCTTAATTAGTTGATTTAAAGGATCTGGATGCAATTTTTTTTAATTCTATTTGTTCATCTGATACTGAAAGTATCTTGCAAGTTAATCAAATACTCCTCAGAAGCTACAAAGACATCTTTTCCATTTTATTCCAAATTCTGTGTTTAAAAATTCAACACAAAAATTTAATTTGGTCAACTCAGTGTTGAGACAGCATCATTTAACCACTTTCACTATGATTAAAACCACAACTGGCCAGTTACTTCCCACTAAAAAAAAATCTATGTGCTTCTGCTCTTCTATATTAAAAAAACTTCTAAAGTCAAGTAATTGCAATATAAATTTAATAAGTTTCAGAGCTCAAATAACAGAAATACAAAAGATGTGAAAAGAGAATAGTGATATAACATCACACAATACCACAACGCAGAAAGCCAATCAGTCCATCTGTGCTAAGTCAACAGAGAAGCAACTCAGATAGTCCCGCATTTCACCCTGTATTTTCCCCTCCATACATCTATTTAATTACATATGAAGGTAGGCCTTGAATCTATATCAACCATTCTATAAATCAGTACATTCTAAATCATGATCATAAAATAGATTTTCCCCCACATCACCCACTTCTACAGCCAAAAACCTGTATCGCTTGTCTAGGTGTTATCAATAGAGAAGCTACAGAAAACAGCCACTCCTTACTTTCTCTTATTAAAATATTCAATCCATCTGCAGAAGTAAAAGATGGAGATTAAAGAACTTAGTGACATGGTGTCAAAACAACCACCTCTCCCTCAATGTCAGGAAAATGAAGAAGAGGGATGCCGTACACACCCATCTGTATCAGAGATGGTGCGATGGAGATCGTTGAGAGCTTCAAGTTCCCGGGCGTAGATATCACCAACACCTTGTCAGCTAAGAAAGCACATCAATGCCTCACTTCTTCAGAAAGACAAAAAAATTCTACATATCCCTAATAATTCTTACCAAATTTTACAGATAGACCATAGAAAGCATCCTATCCCGATGTATCACAGCTTGGTATTGTCATAAGGAGACAGGAGGCTGGACCCAAGCACAGGACACAGGCACTGAAGTACTAGGGGCAGGACGGGAACAACTAAATGGAAGACAAGACGTGGAGACCATGGTGTGCGTGAGGGGCGTGACGTTCAAGGTGATGCTGGGGTTCCGAGAGAGTCTTAGAGTTCAGGCAGGCAGGATCTTGGAGTTCACTGGGCGGGCTGCATAACTCCTAGGCAGGGCCCAGACCTCCCAGGCAGAAACGCAGGGGCCTGAGCAGATCGCGGGGCACCTGGGTAGGTTGCAGGGCACAACCCGGTGGCAGCAAGGGATGGAAAGGGGCAGAGTCCCCTGCCAGGCAACAGCAGTCCGGCCAGGCTTGCCCGATGGAGGCAAGGTATAGGAAGGGAACTAGGTCCAGGGTGACTGCCAGACTTACTCAAAGAACTCATCTTTAATGAGGAGAACTCCAAGCCAGGGAAACCAGAGGAGCAGGATGACCCCCCAGCTCCACTCAGTCCCAGAGCCCCCTATATACACTGCCAGCTGATGGGCATCAGGTGCGCTTCCTTGAGCCCCAACAAGCCACGATGATCCACAGGTGTGACTAATTGGGCTCAAGGGCGAAAGGAGGGGCGGCTACAAGACCTGGAGTCCGGAGTCTGCGGACCAGATCAAGACCCGGAGTCAGCGGACCAGATCAAGACCCGGAGTCAGCGGACCAGATCAAGACCTGGAATGCGGGCTCCAGACTGGACCATAACAGGTATGGCAGCTGCTCTGCCCAACACTGCCAGAAATTGCAGAGTCGTGAACATTCCCCAGTATATAATGCAAACAAGTCTCCTCTCCATCAACTTCTTCTATACTTCCCACTGTCTTAGGAAAACAGTCAACATCATCAAAGATCCCCTCCTACCCAGAACCATTCTCTCTTCTCCCCACCCACCCCTCTCATTGGGCAGAAGATATTAAATCTTTAACATCTGTACCACCAGACTTCTATTTTGCTGTTATCACAATTCTTGATCTCCCAATCAACCTTTTCGCGGCTCTTGCACTTCGTCTATTAACCTGTGGTGTGCTTTTTCTGTAGTCATATATTAGATATCTGTTTTACTATTTCACAGTACTAATACGTGGCATGATCTGCCTGGGTGGCACACAAACACATTTTTTCCACTGTAGTACATTTGGTAATAACATTAATACCTCTTCCCTGGAACTATTCAAGCATATTTCTACTGTGCCCTTTCCCAAGTCTTCATGAATACCTGACATGTGATGCACAAACCAACTTGCACAAATTAGATTTTTCTTTAAGTGACAAGAGGCACAATGCACACATTAAATAAACCAGTCCAGGAACTTTATGTATTCTTACAATAAGTTTCAAAACCTTGGCCAATATTGAATATTTGTCATAATTTATTTTAAGCTTAAGTCATGCTGTTATTTTAGCATGCTGAAAGTACAGTTAAAACGTGCACAGAAAAATAAATTAATCAAAATGCCAACTGCAAGTCCTCCAGCTAATCAAATTATAACAACGATGTATATGCTCTACAAGATTTCACCAAGATACAGTACATAATTGAACTGAAAACATAAATGACTCCTTTCTTGAATTCAAAGCTCAGATGAGTATGAAAGTTAAATTTTAATGGGCCAGAAAATTCGCTCAAAGTAAGGCTAATGATATTCCATTATGAATGCATAAAGAGTGAGTCAACACCAAATAAATTGCAAGCATAAGGTTAAACGCAATAGCAGAATGTTGCCATCCAAATTTCATTCTAATGTTTGGTAAATCAGCATCAGGGCTACCATTATCACCTTGAAGCATACTAACTGAAGTGAAATCTTTGGATTTGCATGCTGCTCCAAAACATGAGCGTTTTTTTTTGTCCAGGGACTGCTTTTAATAAATATGTTATATGTTAGTGTGTTAAAACTGATCAATCTGTCAGGGACTGCAAATTAACAGTAGTGCAGCATCTCTTTCCTTCACAACTTAATTGCCTTGGAGACTTGATAAATGCAAAGCTTTTAATTTTTTGTATTTTGTTAATTTATCCTTGCCTTTTTGATCTCAACTTAATTTTCTATAACATCAGTGTATTTGATATGGCAATGAATCTGACCACTGTAATTTTTGCTCTCTTCCTAGTCCTCCTTTCCTGTTCAGTAATCTGTCTGGTTTAGAAGCCATACAGCTTCTTAGCTGTTTACTCAAGGTCCAGAGGCCTTGTATTTCCTGATTACAAGGTTATACACTTAAACTTTCAATAATTCACCAATTGAGGATAAGTTCAACCAACATTGTGTGGGACATCTGGCACACAATAAGATTTCTAAGGTATTTAAAAGTTCCAAAAGTCATCTTCTGCTTATTAGCTCACTACAAATAAATGTGATCATCTTACCTTCCACACTGATGTTAGGGTACCAAAACAGAATGACCATAGCAATATTCAGCTGTGATTATCCAGAAAACACAGAAAAATAATCCTACACCTACCACTCCATGCACAACAAAGAGACACGCTGCTCTTATATCCTGCTTCGTCACAGTATGAGATTCGTTTTTGAATCAATCTTGCAAAGCAGCTTTGTGCAATTGTAAACAGTACAATTATTTAACTACAGCTACCGTGGTGAGTGTCATAAGGACGTAGACAGCAACAGCAGAACACCTTGTGTGAGGGAAATTGATAGCTGTAAGCATCACTCTACTTCCACCTGTCCAAGATTGACAGATTTTTATTTATAATGTATGCCCTCAAGAGTTCTGATAGTGAATGAAAGTTTTAGTTGAAGAAAAAATTGCTGTATTTTTCCCATCAGGGTAGAGACTAGATACTAAAGGCTATTGAATATATGACAAGCAATAAATGTAAAACATGGGAACTACAATTAATCATACCACTTTGTCAACTCGGTAGAAGTGGACAATAAAAACGCACCATTTTAATAGAATTAGAATAAATTTATATATCATCCCACTCAATAATCCATACAAGAGACTTCTTAAAAACAAATCTAAACTTTGGTGATTTCAGTCTTTATTGAATGAACCTACCCCCTCATCTTGAATTTTCTCTTTTAAAGTACTATCTTTACTGAAACTCACCAGTCCTCAAAAATTCCCACACTTATTTTTCAAACACATCATTCAAAGAGGTTTTTGTACCTCCAAGATTTGGGTGTTTAATAAAGCTCCAATCTCTCAACATGCTCTATCCCCAATCACCTTCAAATTCCAATTGTAATAAAGGGTCAGCCGTCTGAAAAGTTGGTGCTCTTTTTCATTCATGGATGGTGTCAGACCTGCTTCCAGCATTTTCTGTTTATGTTCCAGATTTCAAGTACCTTCAAAAGTTTTTTGCTTGTTATAATCCTACTTTCCAACAATATCTTCAGCACCTCTCTTTCTAAACTAATCATATTCACAAACTTTCCACATTTTTTAAATAAAGTTAGCAAAAATGTAATCTCTTTCCTCCAGTCTCATCTCAGGGACATTGCAGCACCTTATTGCTGAGCGTTTCAGGTCATACTCAGAATGTTCTTGAAATTATAGCTGTGCCTATGCTTTGGTATTACTTCACTGACTGCAAAAAAATATGACATGGCATGGCACCAAGTTAATTCTTTTTACACATTAGTAACGAGCAGGAAACAAAGGAAAGTTCAGAGTATAATCATTTTTGAAGTGTGTTTCAGTCATCAAATACTACCCTGAGATTCATTTTCTTGCAGGCATTAACAGTAGAACAAAAAAAATACATGCTGTGGTGAACTACATATACCTGTCTGGACACGCCCCCTGCTGACTGCTCCTGTGGCCCCTCCCACTGACCATGGCTCCTCCCACAGAACCCAGTATAAAGGCGATTGAGGCCTGAGCCCAGCCCTCAGTCTCCAGGATGTAGTATGGTGGTCAACTATTGCTTGTTCTTTCTTCCAGTCAATAAAAGCTGATATCTCGCCTCACGTCTCAGAGAGTTATTGATGGTGTGTCACATACTATCAATGAAAACTACACACAAAGTCTGACTAGCAACGAATGTGCAAAAGGAATCACACAAATTATCTTTCAAACTTTAAATGAGGAAGTAAACACTTCAGCACTTGTGCCAGATCTGAGACCTAGATCTGCCTTTGCTTCCCAAGCACTTTGAAACCTTGAAAGTCTTGAATGACTATGTTCCATCGGCCCTGAACTTACACCTCACGAAGACCCTCGAGAGGCTGGTCCTGGTTCACCTCCAACCCCTGGTCAGATTAGCCCTTGATCTCCTGCAAATTGCCTACTAGGAGCACTTTGGAGTCGATAATGCTGTCATCTACCTGCTGAACAGAGCCTACTCCCATTTGGATAAGCTGGGTAGCACTGTGAGGAAAATGCTTTCTTATTTCTCAAGTGCCTTCAATACAATACAGCCCTCATTGCTGGAGGAAGATCTCCATTCAATGAGAGTCGGCACTTCTACTGTATCCTGGATAATGGACAACCAGTCTGGCAGACCGCAGTATGTGTGGCTTCAGAGCTGTGTGTCAGATATTGCTATAAGAAGTACTGGGTCCCTCCAGGGGACTGTACTGGCTCCCTTCCTGTTTAGGCTGTATACTTCGGACTTTAGATGTGACACCGTATCATGTCACCTGCAGAAATTCTCTGATAACTCAGCAATAGTTGGGTATATAAAAGGAGGACAGGAGTCTGGTGGAGGAGTTTGTCAACGGTGCAAACTGAATCACCTGCAGCTCAACATCAGTAAGACAGAGGAGCTGGTGATGGACTTTAGGAAGACTGAGCCTGCTCTGCTCCCTTTTACTGTTGACAGTGACGATGTGGATGTGGTGAAGACCTACATGTACCACGGGATAACAGACTTGAGTGGAGCACCAACACAGAGGCAGTGTACAAGAAGGGCCAGAGTCTCCTCTACTTCCTAAGGAGACTGAGGTCATTTGAAGTATACAGTCCTCTCCTTCACATCTTCTGTTGTCACCAGTACAATCTTCTATACGGTGGTGTGCTGGGGCAATGGCATCAGTGTGGGCGATGCCAACAGGCTCAATAATCTGATTAGAAAGTCTGGCTCTGTTATAGGAGTCAAGCTGGACACACTGGAGGCCGTAGTAGAACAAAGGAGTTTATAGAAAATCTTGGCACTTCTGGACAATGTCTCTCACCCTCTGCATGCCACCTTGGCTGAACAGAGGACCACTTTTAGTAATAAACTAAGACAACTGCTCTGCTCCAAAGAGTGCTCTGCGAGGTTGTTCTTATCCTGGGCCATTAGGCTCTATAATGAGTCAACCTATAGCCAGGGATGTGATGACAACACCCCCCTTCCCCCACCATCAGACTATTTATGGTAACTTAGTTTTTATTCTTCCTACTTCTCTTCTGATATTTTTACCATACGCTTGTAACATTACTGTGACACTGTAATTTCCTTAGGAATCAATAAAGTCTCTTATCTTCTCAAATACTTCCTTATAACCCACAAAGCCCTACTCCTCCCTGTTTTTCAGGTAAATTACCACGATAACCTAAAACACAGCCTCCAGCTCCCATGTTCCTGCATGATAATGGCCAGCTAGCTCATTCCGCTTGTTCCATTTGTGCGACAAATTTCATTTCTATCCCTGTCACAGGCAACTGGCACTAAAGTAATGAAAAAATATATTTTATGAATAAGTAAATAAATGTAGAAGAACAAGGTACATGGGGCTACATCTCATAGGCTCAATGGGGTCAAGGAGCAATTTAATAGAAGTGCTTAAAATAACAAAGGGAAATCTATCGAACACAATTCTCCTTCACCCACCCCACCACAGCAGGAAGTTGAGATCTCTATAAATGATGAAGCTAAAATGTCAAAAACTTCAAACAGTATAACTAGACATGAAAGCAAGTACAGTTGTAGGAGACTTTTTCCTTTTTAGATTCAGATTCAGATTTATTCATCACATCTGCATCACAACATCCGGTGAAATGCGTGACTTGCATTAACATTGTTTAAGCTGGGGGCAGTCCACAAGTGCTGTCACACATTCTGGCACAAACAAAACATACCCAAATATTCCACAGAACAACACGAGTTAGCAACAGTAACAGCAACTACAAAAATGACATGGGACAACAGCAAAACAAGCCCCTTTCCACCTCTATCACTCACCCAGCCAGGTAGGCCTCCAACCCCAGGGCCTCTAGTCCTTGTCCCCAGATTCTCAGTCTCACAAACATCAGGCTTCCAACTTCAGTCTTCACCCCAGGACCTGATTTGACCTGCCTCTTCACTGAGATCATGAAGATGTGGTGCCCTTGGACTCAGGATTAATAGGTAGTGGTTAGAATAATGTATAGCACACCCACCAGCAAACAGTAGTCACTGTATAAAATCAGGAAATAATAGGCAAAAGCTTAAAAAAAAAGGTAATATTTTAATCACGGATGACTTCATTGTCTATGTGGATTAGATTGATCAAATAGGAAATGGTGGACGTGAAAATTAATTCATGGGGTGCATATGAGATAGTTTCCTGGAATAATATAATAAGGAGTCAGACAGGAACAGCCTATTTTAGAGCAGGGAAAGAATCATTTCCGATATATTTGAGTTCCTTAAGGAAGTTTCAACCAGAGTGGAGACAGATGTAATCTACCTGGATTCAACAAAACAAAATTGAACAAGAGCTCCTGGAGTTCATATATTAAGCATGAAGAGGAGATTGGCTAACTAGCTGGAAGTAGAAAGTAAAGAGGATGATTTTCAAGTTTGCAATCTGTACCATCGATGCCAGCGTGCACCGATACAGTAAATGATATATAATGCCGATTTAGGGCAAGGAGAGAAATATAGAGCAGCCATATTAGCTGATGATACACAAGTAGATAGGAAAGCAAACAGAGAGGAAGGTACAAACAGATTCCAGAGAAATACCAACGGGTTAAGTGATTGGAAAAAAAGTTAGTATATGGAGTAAAATATGAACATTTTATTTCAAGAGGTTTAGGTATAACGAAGAAAAGTCTTAATATAACTGTATAAGAAATGAGTGAGGCCACATCTAGAGTACTCTGGAGAGTTTTGGTACCCTTATTTAAGATAAGGTATATTACTAATTAATGCAATTCAGAAAATATTCAATCAAATATTCAGAGTAATAAAGGATTTTTTTTTACATGAGTAAAAGTTGAGCAGTGAGTCTTTATTGATTCAAGTTTAAATGAGCACAATGCAATCCCGGAGAAACATTTAGACAGTTTGAGGACGTTTCCTCTCATGGGAGAGTCTAGGGTTAGAAGGCACAGCTTCAAAATAACGAGGCACACATTTAAGACTGAGATGAGAGAGAATTTTCTCTTTCAACGGATTGAGTCTTTGATTCCCTTGCCTCAGGATGTGGGGTATGCAGGCTGAATCCTTAAATATACCCAAAGCTGAGATAAATACATATTTTAATTCACTGAAGGAATCAATGGTAATGGGAATTGGCAAAAAAGTAGACTTAAAGAAATTTAGATCAGGCAGGATCCTAATGAACAGTGAAACAAACTCAATACACAAAATTACCCACTCCTGCCTGTACTTCTTCTGATCTTTGCACAGCTATCTGGGGTTGCAGATTCCAAAGATTCACAACCATGTCGAAAAGTTCTTTTTTAACTGCCCTGCTGCAAGTCTCAAAATTACCTATTTCCAAACAGCTATTGAGCTGGAACAACTCACTACTTCCAGTGATGCTCATATCTCCCAACCAATATTTTACATCATCACCAAATGCACACAAACTATACAATCCATACCTACAAGTCACAATTCTCCAATTATAATCAAGAACACATTTACTCACAAAAGACTTCATTTGCTTCATTTTTGTGCTTCATTTTTCCTTCTTAACCAGTTCTTTTGGGATTAAAGATGATGATTCTATTCTCATTTTTTTTGGGTTTGGGGGAAACTAATAAATGCAAAATGGGAGCCGCAGATTTCACAGGTGGCACAAAAACAAACTGCTGGAGTAAGTCAGCAACACAGAGAGATGGCCAACATTTTGGGTTGCAACTCTGCTTCAGGCCAGAGAGTGTAGATGAGTGAAGTGGGATGGACCTGAAGGCAATAGGTAGAACCATATAAAGAGAAAGATGATAAGCAGATGAAAGTAGGCAGGGAGCAGAGTGGCGTGGAGATGGGACACAGCAGTTGGTAGGTGTAGATAAAGACAGAACAGGTACGAGAAAAAAGAGACAATAGAGCCAGGTGGGAGGGGGCGGGAAAGTAAAAATAGAATCTTTAAGGGAGACAAGATGCTGCAGGTGTAGGAATCTGATAAGTAAGGAAGGTGCCAAGTGGAACCAGATAAGGGAGGAATGATGGGGACTTGGAACCAGTCGGTGAATGGGATAGGAGATCCAGTAGGTTAAATGTATGGTTGACAGGTAGATGGGATCATGTTAGGGATGGGAATGAAACTGGGTGAACCTAAGTGAGAAAGAAAGCAGAGAGAAAATCTGATGGGCAGGCAGATAAGTAGTTTGTCATGGGTATGCTTCTTCTGCTATTTCCACAGGGCCTAGAAAACCATGTTTCCACATTGAGTAATCAAGGGCCAGAGCTTCACAAGAGTAAGTGGGGATGTTGCACATTTTCAAAGAGGCTTCGAGTACACCCTTGAATCTTTTCTACTTTTTATCCGGTAATTATGTCCCATGACAAAACTTGGAATATACATACTCTAAATTATTTCTGAAGCACTTAGTTAACAAATTAGAAGTTGATTTGTCTCTGAAGATCAGCTTTACTGAAATGCACCAGGGCACATTCTCAGCTGGCATGTACTTTTATTGTAAACGTGATAGATGATTCCCCAAAATTGAAATTCAGAATTAATTAACATTCTACATACTCTGAATTATTTCTGAAGCACTTAGAAACAAATTAGAGCTTGATTTATCTCTGAAGATTGGCTTTACTGAAATATATGATGACAGATTCTCTGCTGGCATGTACTTATATAATAAACCATATATGTTTAAACATCCTTCGACATAAATTAAATTTTTTATCTTATTTTGCAGTCGCCTGATGCAGGATTTACATCTCTGCCCAATCCATTTTCAAATGCACTTTTTGCTGATTAAACAAACAAAATGGAAGAAAATCATCCTCCTCAGAACTTCACAAACTGGTAACAGTCAGATAAATACATCTGCTTTGCATTGAAGAAAAGAACAAGCATCACAGCCCTCAATGAAAATGGTGCCTAGACTGTTCAGCTAAACAGCCTTATTTTTGTAATAAATTTAATACACTTCCACTGTCGTTTCTTTATACATAAGCACCTTGGTATCAAGCAAATAAAGATAACAGAGTAAAACCTCCCAATGCTAGTTAAATCCTTAAAATTGATGGACGTGTTCAACTTCTGACAGCAAATGAACATAACGACACACAAATTCTCCCAGTTGCCACTTTGTGCACTGGCAGTATAATTTAAAGGCAATTCTTTAGATGTACACTTAATTTCTGTGCTCATTATAAGTCTAACTAGACATTTGGCAAGCAAGCTTGAATTAATTTTTCGGTTTTCAGCTGACACTTGACATTATCTCTGTTAGTATTCAAAATTCTGTCCACTCAGTCTCAAAACAACAAACTAACTTTTCTCTGTTTAAGGTCAGGAAAATACATGGCAATATATAACAAAACAGTTAGTTTAGAGTTAACATTACTTTGAAATGTATTGGCACAATCATTGTGACAATAAAATACGTAATTATATGATATGGCATATCATACTGTGCCTTTTGACCCTGTGCTTTTGAAATAAGAACTCCTTGCACAAAAAATGGAAGCAAGCTTTTATCCTGCTGATTTCAGTGGCAAGAATCACATGACATAGTAATATTAGTTACCAAGACTAAATGAACAGATTTATCTTTTGTACAAAGGTTTCCCTACAGAAACACAAAATCTGTGCATTTTAGATATCTTTAATCAAGATGGCCACAGCTGCTTTCAAACCATACAAGTTTCAGTGAGATTCAGATAGTTTCAGGGTGAAGTTAGTACATTTATCACTGTCGGATACTGTTTTGAAATAGGTTCTGTCTTCATCTTGGTGCCAATGAGCAACTGCAGTTGCTTCAGGCCACAAATATTCAGAATAACAGGAAAACTCATTAATGCGCGTTTCCAAGTGTTAGGTTGTTATTTTCTGACTTCCAAAAGAAAATAGCAAATCTTGAGCTGAACAGTAATGTACATGCATGCCGACTTTAATCTCCATAGTTCTAGTAGTATAGGGTAGTGTTGGTTTCTGAAGGTTGTTATAGCCGGAGGGTGGTCGTGGGGATAAGTTCCCAATGGTGTGCGTCTCAAATAGGCTGACGACCATGTTCAGCTCCTGGTTTTCACATGTGGCTTAGCTAATAAGCCCGGCAGAACTGTTCTTACTGACAGGAGAAGGGGTAGGTTATTGGTGCTTTAAAACCAGTCACTTCGAACTGATGGGGCTCGTCAGCCATGGTTGGCAGCTAGTCTAGAAGGAAAAATCTGATCTCACGCCTCCACTGCCTCACGGCTATATCTACTCATGTGGAAGACTTCAGGAGTAAACCCCAAGGAAAAATCCACAGTGAGAGTTCCTAAGGCAATCCTACGTTGAGTTCAAACCTGACCGGCAACTCCTGTGACGCCACTGATGCCAAACTATGTTGGTCTCTGCTATTCCTTTGGATAGATCAACTGCATGGAGAGGGGGAGCCTGCTACATGGGCAACAACTTGCTCTCCATATTGTACTGCTCTGGCTTGCATATCACATTGACAGCTGGGACACATCATCCATGGTCAACCCCGACCAATGGAGGGCCTCAACGACAGTGTTAAATTGAAAATGCAATTTAATAAGAGACATTTCGTTTCACACAGTCCGATGTCCTGAAATAAATTTTACTTTTGCATTTTTCACTGATTCAAAATAAGTACTTAATTATTTTTTTGGTAAATATATACAGAAAATATAACAGGGCAGAAATAATGTCTCAGACTCTGCGTGAGTGCACACATCTCAAAATTTGCTGTAGTTGCAGTCTTGAAGATTCACCCAGAATAACTATATATTAGGTCTCTGTTCAACACTAGCTTTTCCCAGGGACCCAAAAAACACATCAAAGTGGTAATGGTATGCCAAGTAGTTGCAGAATGAACTCAATACATTTGTCATGTTATCCATTGTCATCTATCATTTCACAAATAAATTTAGGCTTTATCTTCACTTGAAACAAACATCAACTGCCACTCAGTCATCAATGTGTAAAGAGTGCACTTCGGCCTGCCTGAAATGTGATGGTCTTCTGGTGCAAAGAACTATCTATGATTGAATAGTACAGGCTGATGTGCTGAAGGGTCAGGACTGCATGGACTATATGTTGCTACAGCCCCCATTGCAAGGGCATAGAGAAAGGATATTCTTTCATGTTTTTTTAAAGACATAAAAATGATCATTTCTGCCCATTGAGTTCATACTGTGTCTTAGAACAATCTCAAAGTTCAAAGTAAATTTTATTATCAAGGTACATACTGTGTATGTCATTACATACAACTCAAGATTTAATTTGCTGTGGCTATTAGAATAGTAACAATGACAGGATCAATGAAAGATCAATTAAAATGCAAAAGACAGCAAACTGTGCAAATACAAATATAAATAAATAGCAATAAATAAAGAGAACATGAAATAACAAGATTAAGAGTCCTTAAAGAGAGATCATTGGTTGTGGGAACACTTCAATGGATGGGCATCCCCTTTTGTTCAAGAGTCTGCTGGTTGTGGGGTAATAACTGTTCTTGAACTTGGTGGTGCACGTCTTGAGGCTCTTGTACCTTGTACCTGAAGGCAGCAGTGAGAAAAGAGCATGGCCTGGGTTATGAGGATCTCTGATGATGGCTGCTGCTTTCTTATGACAGTGTTTCATGTAATTGTGGTCAATGGTTACGAGGGCTTGACCCATGACCCACATAGCCACAGAGAGAAATCAGGAAGTCCACATCAAATTTGGATTCCTGGTGATATGAGACTGCAACATTGAGTCTCTGTGTCATGTGTGTTTAATGTCCTCAGGTCACTACAAAAAAAAAACCCTCAGACTTAGCGCTCATGGAAAAATTGTAAAAGGATAACTGAACTTTGAATTGAGCAAGTTGTTCAAGATATTGCCACCTTCTTGGGATATCCACAGAAGGACAAAATTCAGCCCACTTGGAGGTGCCCACATCACAAGAATCTGGTTTACTTGCCATTATTGGACATATTCCTGCTCCTTGCTACCCGGTATTTTCATTCCCATATCTCCCCGTCTTCCACATGGGAGATTAAACACTTCATTGCTAAGCTAATCAATTACTCCAAATTGCATGCCAAACAACATTTTCTTCTCAATTCCAACAAAAAATTAAAAGGTGCATCAAAAAAGATTTGTTATTAAAAATTATTTCTCTCTCTGGTTCAGATCCAGGAATTAATCTGTAATTCCTTAATACTCCATGGCAATTCTGAATGATAAGCAACCTTACAGATTTTGAATTTTCAAAATGTACTTGAGGATATGTCTTTGCAATATTACAATGAAGATTAGTTATTCTAGATATGGACCAGCTGTGCTGCAGTATGTAGTCAGGGTGAACAATTTGGTGCTTTACTTATGGTTTCAACACCTACAGTGAAATTAAGGAACCGATATAAATATATTGCAACAATAGGCAGGTTTATATTCAGGCTAGACAGTCTGAATGTATCACTATTTATTTTTGAACTAGTCAATACTTGCCTAATGAATCTCAAATCCTATCTAAACTGCTGGTTAATAATAACTTACATGAATCTGACAAATTGACACTAGTTAAGTTCACACTCCATATAAAGAGCAGTTCAGCATCACGATGCAGTAAGACAAAAAGGTGCAAAAGGAAGTTTATGATAAAGAGTGAAATTTGAAAGGTTTACAACAATGTGATAAAACATTTAATTGCCTCTGTGAAACACTTCCAACAGATGTGCAAGCCAGAAGCTCCATTCTCAGATCAGGTTTCTCTGTGCCTATTGACCTTCGGAGGAAAGCTCACGCATAATGTGAAAGCTACAGTTATATACAACCCAAGTTTGATAATTAAGTCGTTTCTCTTTGGTCTGCTTTAGCAGTTTAAAAGAACGATTGAAGGACAAAGGCTTGTGAAAGGTATTGCAAGATAACCTTCCTCAAAAAAGATTGCATGGGTTTTTAGAAGGGCTTATTTTCCTGATAAATTTCTCGAGGTCAGAATGAAACAGATTTTAAGTAAATCTTAATGATTCACAAAATGGGGTTATATGAATGCCTCATGCTTGAGAAAAAGATTGGTCTACTATGGGGTTAAAAGGATAACAGTTGCTAATATTTGCTCCCTCATCCCAATTCATTAGCAGCAAGTCATTGAGGAATGGTTCTCATGTGGATTCAGGGCATAATTGTGCTTTGAGCAGAAATCATAATAATTAAGCAGGGATTCTTTTTGAAATAGTCAAACTATAGCCCTTTCAAATCCAAGAGTACTGTTATACAAAGACCTCTTCAAAGTCCAACCTGGAGCAAAGCAAACATACGACTTGATAAATCAATCTTCTTCATTTTCATCTTGCATTCGCTGGTGTTACATCCCTGTCTTCTGATTACTTTCATTGCTTTTATCAGCAGAGTACCACAGGACAGGTTTTAAAATAAGGATGCTCTTCATTGCACCCTCTCACAGCGACTGAGGTCTTCCAAGTGTAAAAAGCCCTGCAACATCCCATAATTAATGAAGGCATTCAAAATAAGACAATTCAGGAAATTAAAAGGCTTACAGGATTAACTTAATGTCGGGTATTTACAGTGGCTAACCAACCCAGTGGTGAAATAGAATACTTCATTCCACATCAATTCAAATAATTTTGCAGGATCTATTTTGTGCTTGTTCGTTCCCACATTTTTCTTTCATTCTCAAAACAAAACCCTAAGTTAAAATGAGGAGGCAATTTGAAGGTTAACTATCACAATTTGAGTTACTATCCTCCAAGCACTAATATCACAACAATGAGCTGTTATTGTGGGCTTTGAAGTAATGTAATAATAACCAGCATACACAAAGAAAAGCTATAGTAATGATGCATTAAATTAAATAAATGTTGCAGAGCTTTAATAGATACAAGACTATTTCATTACTATTACAGCTGTACACATGCTCTTTTTGCTCCCCAAGGTCTGTTTGGTCACCTGGGCATTAATTTATCAAAGAAGGCTTAAGTTCCAACTTTGCATTGGAGGTCTCAAGATGGATTAGGCGGATCTTAGAACAAGCTTAAAAGTAAGGTGACTCTCATCAACGACTGCCACAACTTTACTCATCAGCCAGTCACCTTAATTATCTTACTAGGCTTCTGTGCAATTATTCAGTCACACAAATGATGGAAGCGTTCATTCATTCATGGATTATTCTAAGTGGGCTCCAAATTAGCAGCATCAAGTTCCCCCGAGAGAAAGCAGCAGCTTTATCTTTAACACAAGTTTTATCACCTAAATCTTGTCTTTCCTCTCATGCAACTTAACAGGACATTTGTTAAGGGTAAATTCAGTCATAACAACCTCAATTGCTTCAAAATTGAAGCAATACAGTATTAGGATTTTCAAAAACAAGTAAACTTAGTGCATTAAAATTTTTCACATCCAACCATTGCCAGCTATACAATGACCACAACATCATTGCAGCCCCTTCAAACTTTTGAACAAAACCCATACGCTTCATGAAATGGACACATAAAAATCAAATAATTATTTGGAGAGGATGATATCAGTGATTGAAATGATGATTGAAAAAAATAGGCTTGGAGATTATTTCTCAAAGAAAAACTGAAATGGAGAGACACTGAGGACGGCAATTTCAGAGAACAAATGAAAAAGCTCTGCATCCAATCGTGGGTGGAGTAAAGAGCCTATATTGCAAAGAAATTGGAGTAAGTAACAGAATGTACAGGGAGATATATAGAGGGTGATTGTAGAGTTAGGAATGGATAAGGCCAGAATGATATTTAAAGGGAAGAACTTATATTTAGCACATTGGAAAGATGAAATGTCAGTATTGATTATTGTAACTTGGGCTGATGTGTGAATTAGAGTAAGCACAAACATGATGATGTAATACAATGGACAAGTTTAGCTTCCTGGAGGAAAATGGCAAATGGTGAAAATACTTGAGAATGCTGGCCCTGGAAAGAAACTAATACAGTCTCTGCATTAAAGGGCAGAGGTGAGATAAAAGAGAAGTGGTGAGGAGGTGTGGGGTGGAAATTCCCACCTCCACTGGCTGATCAATAATGTGGTTGAGCAGGCTACTCATTCAACCAGTGAAAGTGAAAGAGAAAGAGGCTCTCCCTTGTTCAGTTCAATGCATTAAAAATCTGTTCAAGATTGCAGCCTTCAATTATGAAGTTTCCAAAACTTGTCAGTTTGCATATATTCAGTGTCAACGATTGTATTAATCTCAGTGATTATCATCTTGTCTTTCATGCCCAAAGACCTTCCAACTCCAAGTTCCAGGCTCTAACTGTTCTCTTTGGAGTCTACCTGCACACACAGTACACTTCTAACTCTGGACCATGTACTTCTTCAAGAAAGGATACTGCAGTTCAAGGCCACTCAAGAACAGTATCCAAAGGAGGTCTCTTCTGTTTATAAGGCATTATCCAGAGCTACAGCCCGGTCCTCATGGCATGAGGTTGCCAGAGTAGTGTTCCTCAGGGATCTGTACTGGTCCAATGTTGTTTGTCGTACATATTAATGACCTGGATGATGGGGTGGTAAATTGTATTAGTAAGTATGCAGATGATACTAAGATGGGTGGTGTTGGGGATAATGAAGTAGATTTTCAAAGCCTGCAGAGAGATTTAAGCCTGTTAGAAAAGTGGGCTGAAAGATGGCGGATGGAGTTTAATGCTGATAAGTTTGAGGTGCTACATTAAGGTAGGAATAATCCAAATAGGACATACATGGTAAATGGTAGGGCACAGAAGAATGCAGTAGAACAGAGAGATCTAGGAATAATGGTACATAGTTCCCTGAAGGTGGAATCTCATGTGGATAGGGTGGTGAAGAAAGCTTTTGGTATGCTGGCCTTTATAAATCAGAGCATTGAGTATAGGAGTTGGGATGTAATGTTAAAATTGTACAAGGCATTGGTGAGGCCAAATTTGGAGTATCGTGTACAGTTCTGGTCACCGAATTATAGGAAAGATGTCAACTAAATAGAGAGATTACAGAGAAGATTTACTAGAATGTTACCTGAGTTTCAGCGCCTAAGTTACAGAGAAAGGTTGAACAAGTTAGGTCTTTATTCTATGGAGCGTAGAAGGTTGAGGGGGGGACTTGATAGAGGTATTTAAAATTATGAAGGGGATAGATAGAATTGAAATTGATAGGCTTTTTTCCATTGAGAGTAGGGGAGATTCAAACAAGAGGACATGAGTTGAGAGTTAGGGGGCAAAAGTTTAGAGGTAACACGAGGGGAAATTTCTTTATTCAGAGAGTGACAGCTGTGTGGAAAGAGCTTCCAGTAGAAGTGGTAGAGGCAGGTTCGATATTGTCATTTAAAACAAAATTGGATAGGTACATGGACAGGAAAGGAATGGAGTGTTATGGGCTGAGTGCAGGACAGTGGGACGAGGTGAGAGTAAGCATTCAGCACAGACTAGAAGGGCTGAGATGGCCTGTTTCTGTGCTGTAATTATTATATGGTTATATGGTGAGGAGTAATAGTAGATGTGCCAATTATGAATGCCTGCACTTTAAGAAAGACCACAATACCAGTAAATCTGTGTTCTCAACCTGCCTGTTCACATAGGCTCCATTAAAAATAGAGTGTTCTCTCGTATTGATCTTAAATGGCCTCTATTACACATTATGAATTGCAAGCAATGATATATGACATATTGCAGTGACTGTGACCTGAAATGATTCTGTAGCTGGGATGCTTCAAGTGAAAATCATCTTGACTTCAATTGACAAAGCCGTCCAGGAAACTTTGTGAGGTTGTATTTGAGATCTCAGTGAGGACTGCCTGATTAAAGCCTCACATGTATAGACATTGGTCTTTCAAGAGCCCACCAATGAGCACGAGTCCTTGTAAACTGGATCAGTAAGGTCCTCAGTTAACACTTGAATGTAGTCCTCACTACATTTTACTTTTTCTTTCTCCCTTATATATTTAGATTGCACAGTTGAACTGAATTTGCTTCAACAATGAAAAGTCAGCTGTATTTTTCTCCATAGATGCTATCTGCCCTGCTGAGCTCCTCTAGTATTTTGCACATGTGCTTCAAAGATTTAATGTAGTGTAATGTTTACATCCCGGTCACAATTTGAATACAAATATTTTTCCTGATTTCTGCATCAGACACATTTGTTTTTACTGGCTTTTTGCTAACACGTAAACTATTTATGGCACATACAGTAGAGTCAGCCTTCAAAAGGGTAAGCCAGTTACAAGCAACATCCTTGCAGCCACAGGACATGCTGCTTCAAGAATGGATCCTGCAATGATTGGGAAGAAGCAATGATGTTGCCCAGGCAGGAAGTTGTCAATGCATGCAAAAGTAAAGTAATGTTTAAAAATTAAAACTTGTAAATGACTGAATCACAGTGAACTGAAACCTGGGCAATTTGTTGTGAAAGATGATCAAGACAAAATGTAGGCTTTACACAAACAGCATTCCTTGATGACATGCTAGCAAAGTCAAATTTCAAAGTTGACTAAGTGCATCATTATGGGTTGGTGATATGTAATAGTTCAAAGGGTGATGATGAAAGATTTCTATTGCACCAATTGAATAAATAGCTTGAAAGGATTCAAACTAACATGGCTGTGAATAGAGAGCTGAGCCAAGTGACTAATGGTACAAGTATATCAATGAATTGACACAAATGGCTTCCATTTGTCTGGTGCCTTTTTATAACTCTATTTAGTCACTGCTGTAGGAACGATATAATGTGATAACAAATATTAAGTCCATTACTTCTGAAATGTAAAAGTACAGTAATGGGAATTTAAATGTAATACAGCATATAACACACAGTCCTCAGTGATTCAAGCTGGCACCTAACCATAACCTTCTCAAGGACAGTTAGGAATGGGGAATTAATTCTATGCTGGTCAGATGCATACCCCATATGTGTAAACAAATGTGATGCAAGGGGTTTCAATCGACATTCCAGCTCCACACACTGCATCTGCCTCCACAAATGCTGCTTGACCCACTGTCAAGATGGCGCTGGTGATGCCTAGTGACTACTAACGGGCTGCAAAAGAAAACAGCTATAGACTGTACCTCATAAATAATATTTTAATAACGATCAATGCCAATAACACTAAAAATGGAGAGGCGAGCAAAGGGTGATGTGATGCCGGAGTGCAGGTGAGGCTTAGTCGTGGCAAGGGAGTCAGGATCTAAGCAGAGTCATGGCTTCCCCGACAGCAAGGAGAGTCCCAATGTCTAAGTGCCTGGCTGAATTGGAAAGGGTAAGTACAGGCCGAAACATGGTGGTGGGTCCAGGCCCCAGAGCAATCCAACATCAAGGAATGACCTGATGATTGGACGATTTAAGCACCAGGTCAGATTGAAAAGGCCAAGGTGTCGGGACCAGAGCCAAGTTAAGGGCCAGTTCTGCTTGCTTCTCTGCAACACTTATTCTGCTCTATGCTGCCAACTGCAGCAATGCCTGCCCTTACACCTGTTTACTTGCCTTTGGAATGAACTCTGGCTGTTGCCTGTTGCAGCTGTAGTGATGTCTGGCTTCGTCTCTTTCATAAAACTCCAGTTCTAAATGCTGTGTGCTTACTTTTATTGTTCGCACAATTTGTCTTTTTCTCTCACCGTGCAATGGTACTTGTCAGTCCTTTTTAATGGTTTCTTTTGAAGTTTGTTTCGGGGCTGCCTGTAAGGAGACAAATCTCATGGTTGTATAGCATATGCATACTTTGATAATGAATGTACTTTTAAACTTTGAGTCCTTCCAGCTTTCTGTATTTGATTCCATGTTCCAACATCATCAGTCCTTCCATCTTGGTTAAAGATGTTACACCTGAATGCATGGAGAGTTAATAACAAATGGGCAAATAAATGCAACAGACATCGCTGGGTTTTGATCAATTTATAGAAACTTTGTGGCATAGTTAGGAATTAAAATTCCAGGCATGTGCTGTTTAGAAATAACAAACAAAATGATGAAGTAAAGGAGAGGACTAGCCCTAATAATAACACAGGAGTGCTGTGGCGAGGAATGTTCCTGGTTGAGAGAATCCAGTAATAACTACGGGCAAAGTTCCTGAACTAACATGGATCCAAAAAATACTGGCATTAGAGGTACACACACACATAATAGCATGTATGCTGTGGGCTACAAGAAGAGTGGCTCATTATTCCCATTTTAACAGAACAAAGCAGCTGTACTGTACAGTAAGTTTCCAGCCATATTTAACATCCCACCATGCCATGAGAAAAGCAAGAATACAGTAAATTACAAACCATGTTTAGAGACAGAGGGAAAGACATGCAATTGCCAAGCTTACTCATGTCTTTTCTTCTCTGACCCCCATGGATTTTGTCTCCCCATAAAGTCTAGAATATTCATAATACAGTAAAAAATGAACTCCATATGCTGGAATTTCAGTATTCTAAGCCTTTGGAAATGCTAATAGTCAGAGGCTGTTGAGTTTTTTTTAAAACTTTGGAAGAACACCAGCTGTCCAAACAAACAAAGAGGTATTATACTGAAACCCTTCTGTGTGTCTGAAGGATGTTTGTTTACATTTGGCATTTCTTGCAAATATGCAGTTAACTGGTTTCAAAAAAAGAACAAAGGTGGGTGGTATTTTTAAGGCTTGCACTATCCCACTTGAAGTGCAATGCAATTCAATTGAAGCTGCAATACCGCTCAATATCCCATTGTAAATGCAATCCTATTGTTGCTGCTAAAATTGTATGTGACCACTTGGAATGTAATCCATAACTGTGACCTTTGTTACACCCCATAAATACATCAAACAACTGACACAGATACTAGACTGGAGACAAAGGAGAATTCAGAATTAAATCCATTGGGGCTGTGGGAGATGAACAGATAAGAACAGAACTAAATATTAGATAAGGGAGGGAGTTCTACGATTAGCTGTTAATATCTAGCAGATCGTTAACTTACAACTACTGCAGTTTAGCCTTGAGGCACTATAGTCAGAGCAAGGTGACCTGTTTGATGAGCAACAGATGGCAGTGGGTGGACGACTGAGATAGAACCTGTTGTTGGGGAAGGAAGGCCTGGTCAGTCACCAGGAGCCAAGTTTCATCAATCATTGGCGGATCGACCAACAAGACATTCGTGGGCATACAGGTCCAAGCTCGTGGCATGGACAGCTAAAGAGCAAGGAAATGGCTTAATAATGCCAGCAGATATTAAAACTACAGTAATCTTTCAACTACAAGTAAAGACAAACCACCAAATAATCTACAATTCTGGTTTCTGATCATTTATTAAAAGTCCAAGTTGGAATTTTTGTACAACTAGGAATAGTTCAAATGCCAGCCCATTACAAATGGAGAAAACACCAGCCCTATAATACCCTTCCATTGAGAAGATAGCTTGGTGGATGATTTCAGGAAATTCATTCAAGAATCTTTTATAGAATTGTATGTCAATCAGGAAAAGGCTAAGATAGATATTTTCTAGGTATGTCGAGACTACAATAATTAGCAATCTCATAATAAAGGATCCATGTGGAAATTATGATAACAACCTGATAAAATGTTATATTGTGCTTTACAGTGACATTCTTAATCCTAAAATGAGAAACTGAATTTCAATTAAAATATATTTACAGTGACTGAGGTAACCAAGGTAGAGTGGGAAATTTTTAAAAAAGTTTGTCAGTAGATAAACAATGGCAAACAATATTTAGTTACCTTCAAAAATAAGTTCAATTGAGTCTCAGGAAAAATGATCAAAGATTAACCAGAAAGGATAAGGGTAGTATTAGATTAACAGAAATGTACTGGTGAACTTGAAGTTTGGCAGAGTTGTAGAAGCCAGCAAATATATCCAAAATCGTTAGAATAAGACAGAAGTTGAGTTTAAACCAGCTTGAATTATAAAAAAAAGACACAAGATATTCTAAATAAGTATATAAAAAGGAAGAGGGTAGCAAAAATAAATGCAAATCTCAGAGACAGAAGCAAGACAAATCATAAGTGTTATAAGAAAATGGCTGAGGTATCAAGAAACAAATACGTCCATTGAAAGCATAATAAATACAGCAGAAATTGGACAAATCAATGGTCTAACAAGAGTAAGGAATTTAAAGTAACTGATATTAACAAGGTGAAACTGGAGAAATTAATTTATCCAAGAACTTCCCTAGAACTGACTGGTTATATGTAATAGCATTTAAAGACCTGGCTATAAAAATAATGAATGTATTTTTTGGTGATTTTCCAAAATTCACAGGATTCTGTTTATAGTCCCAGCAGGCCAGAAGTCACCAAACATAAAATGTTCTTCAGGCAAGGAGGAAGAGCTGGATTCAAGGAGAAAGAAAAAGAAACCTGCAGCCTGGCAATAGATGCCAAATTCCATCATTAACAACAACAACAATGAAGATTTTATAAAGTAAAAATCACTAACAGGAGTGTTTTGAAGCTAACACAGAGTTAAGTGGAATTAGTAGTATTATTGAATTTGGATTTTTAAAAGACAACAAGGTATTAAGTGAAAAATTGGTCAAGTAAAATGAGGTGTTGAGGGGTTGAGATAATATACAAGTATGGATAGTGAAGGATACAAAACAGACGTAGAGTGAACAGGTCATTTTCAGACTGGCACACAGAAATCAGTATTGTAACACAAGTTATTGACAATAAATAATGATGCTGATGAAAGATCATACTTTAATGTCCCAAATGTATGAGTAATGTAAAAATGATTGAAAAGTGAGCTCTGAGGACAATGCAAAATGCCTGCAGAAAGAAATATGGTCAGGTTTAATGAAGATCAGTAAGGAACCAGACATGCATTGAGCCAGGAAAAGCAAGTTTATTCACTTACATAGAAAGAATACAAAAATGGAAACATTTTTATAATGGACATGGATGAACAAATCATGGTGCACAATAAAACTTGAGCATATTTGCAGATGAAATACAAGAAGTAAAAATGCAGATATTTTAAGTAAATAGGCAATTGACATGCTGTGCGTTATGGCTGGGGGCTGGAGTACAATAATAAGCAAGATTATAACCATTATATGAGTGGGTTGATGAAACACCATATGAACCATGGTTTGAGTTTTAAATTCTGTATGAAACAAGTTCAGTGAAACTATAGAGTAGATTCAACAAGTTAATTCCTCAGAATAGGGAACATAATTGACCTCTACTCTCAGGCATTTGAAAGGACGACAGGTGATTTTAATGAAATGCAATGTACCCTGATGGTTTCACAGGATAATTGTTAAAGGGATAGCTTTAAGGATTCAGACATTTAGGGCAAGATAACGAGTGCATCTCATAAAAGTGTATCTTTGAACTTCCTAGAGATGGACAGCTGCCTAATCATTGAGTATATTCCATGGACATGAATATAACAGACATAAACGTAAGAGACATGGCGGGGTCCGTTCAGGAAGTGAAACCAAGGTCACATTTCAGCCATAATCTTGCTGAACCTTAGACCAGCTTGAGGCGCTGAAGGGTTTCTTCCTGATCTTCTGATACTTCTCAGGTGCTTCAATAAGGATCTATAAGCTATGAGTGTACAAATTATATTGAACAACACATTCAGTAGTTCATGTAAATGTAACACCTTAAAGAATATAAGTATCTCACTGTTCCAATTAAATCAGTATGAAAGCTTTGAGCATTACTCACTAATTCGGCACACAGCTTTTGCACTGACTTTTGTTACAATCTGGTCAGTTTTATTTCTTCCTTTAAGATAGTCATTTCAGATGTTTTCATTATGGATGACAGGTTGAATGATGCAGTCAGTTCAGTGCACACCTGGTACTAATGGCTTGCTACAATTGAGAATGAAAATTATAAGGAATGACGACAGGAATGTTTTATACTTCAAACAATCTATTCAGAATTTGAGCGAAGGCATGCCATATGTTGAATGTGTAGATTTATGAGAGTACATAAAAGAATAGGGAAAGCTTTGGCAGCTGTTAGGAAAATATGTTCAGTTAACACATCAAATTTCAAAAGAAAGGGGCACATTCCAGTTGTTAAAATAATTAAAAAAGGTAAATTTGAACACAAACAAGAGAAAATCTGCAGATGCTGGAAATCCAAGCAACACACATACAAAATGCTGGAGGAACTCAGCAGGCCAGGCAGAATCTATGGAAAAGAGTGCAGTTGACGTTCTGGGGCAAGACCCTTCAGCAAGACTCAGGGGACAAAAGATGAGGAGTCAGAGTTAGCAGGTGGGCGGAGGGGTGGGGGAGTGGAGGAGAGGTAAATTTGAAATTATATCCTGGAACAGAGCATAAAGCAGTAGATTTCAACTGAGGCATTACCAGTTAGGCAGCTCTAGGTTCTGCATAAAAGAGTATCCATTATTTTTGAGGTGAGACAGGCAAAGTAAAACAGCAAATTGGTTTACTATTGTCACATATACCTAGGTACAGTGAAAACCTTGTCTTCAATTCCATTCATACAGATCAATTCAAAAGTGCATTGAGGCAGTACAAGGGAAAACAATATAACAATAAGAGCAGAATGAAGTGTTACAGATACAGAGAAAATGCAGTGCAGGTAGACAATGAGGTGCAAAGTCATAATAAGGTATATTTGAGGTCAACAGTCCATCTTAATGTGCTGGGGAATTATTCAATAGTCTTATAACAAGTGGTTTCAGGCTTTTATAGCTTCTGCCCAATGAGAGAAGGGAGAAGAATTTTTATGGAGTTAGATAAAGAATTAATAAGACTAATGATCAAATTTCTTGAGAAGAAATAGAGTGTCTCAAGAAGCAGTGACAGAGGTAATGAGGCAGAGAATGGAGTGAAGTCAAGAGTTAAGAGATCCAGTGTGAATGTATTGAATTACGCAATGAGACTCTCTTCATATCCAACTAAAACATTTCATCCAACAAGTAACGCAGTAGCTAAGTACGTCTATAAACCAAACTCCAAGTATAGATTACAGATGGAAAACAAATAAAACTTCAATAGTTTATTAATTAAGAAGTAATGTGAAACATGAGCAGAATTGTCAAACACTTTTCCAAAGATTGAAGTCAAGAAAACAATGAAATGCTTTATGTCACTAATGGGAATAAAATAATAACTGACACCCACACTTCTATTATTACAGAAGTTTCTCTTTGTTCAACCAAATAAAATATGCAGGAAATTTAAAGCACTAAAACTGTGTTCAGTGGAATATTACTCATTGAAGGCTTCTCTAAATTTTACAGTTCAAAAACTGTTTTAATGGGAGATCATTAATTATCTTAAAAACAAATAAGGTATTGCTTATCAAATGATCGCATTTAATGTTCTTTAAAAATTGAGAACTTTCAAATCCCCAAGTAAAATAGAAAATATTTACAAGAAACCTGATAATTCTTGCAGGAAAAAAATCACAGGACTAAATATGGTTTTGCCACTTGTAAGAATCTTCCAGCGAGCAAGAAAAAATTGTAGAAACTTTTTTTTTAAAACATTGAGATTTGTCAATTCGTCCTTTTACTCTGAGTAAAAGACTGGGCTTCTTCAGTCTGCAAGACAATAATAGCTAGCAAAAACTGCTGTTACATAAAAGGAATTATAATAACAACAGAAGTGTGATAAATAGTAAGAGCTTGGGAAAGTTGTAGGCTTGTTTCCCACAGTCTATGCCTTCAGGAGTCAATGATCTGTGAACACCAATCAGTCAAACAATGACTTTACTTGTGTTTGAATTTATTTCTCTCATTATTGTGCTAGATTGCCATGGATTTGATTTTGGGGCTTTTTGTAAATTGACTCTGAAGTAACTCCACACACACATACACACGCACAGATATGTTGAATCTGTATTTGATATAAATTAAGATTAATTGAACTATTAAATTAAAGCTGATTGCGAAATGAAAATGGCCAGTAATTAAATAAACAAAAAACGTGCTTTCAGTCTGACTCTTTAGGCCACAGTTGGCAGTCAAACATTCCATCAAATGATATCGAAGCTGAATCAAGTGGATTCCTGAAATGCCATTTGTTTCCTCGATCATTTGAAGTATTATGCCAACATTTTCAAGGCTATGAAGGGTATGCTCAACTAATTAAACTAGAGTCACATTGATGTATTGCTACAGAATTTAACTTCACAAACCAATTTATAAAAACAGACTTTCTGAATTATACAGTAATGCAATCCAAATGCTTTTACTTCATCCTGTGACTTTTTCCCATGCAGCTGCTACATTACGTAGAATGAACCACAGTCTTCAAATAGCTAGGCAGCCCAGCTGTTCCAAATTCATATAAAAAGGAAAAAAGATCAATGAAGTAAAAAAAAACAACCCCATTGTAGCTGCTCTCTTCTGAGCAGAAATCACTACTACTTAACTGCATTTCATAAAGCCTAATGGGCCATGGACAAATATTTAAAGTAGCGTATCTTTGGGACAATTTCAAGCCAAGTAGATCTAGGACAGCAAAGAAAAAGAACAGCAGAAAATCCCCAGACTCCATCACATTTAGCACTAGACTTTGGCCCAAGTCCCAATGCAGTTCCATGGGTATCATTGCAATTTATCTTTATCATCTCCATCCACAGTTGCCAATTCCACATGGATGTATTCCTGAAGTTGTTGCCTCCAACCATTCCGTCCATCACATCCTCACCACAACCACCTCCCTCGTGCACAGCCTACATATCCAGCCACATATACTCCACTTGCCTATGCACAGACTAATAGATATTTTACTTCTGCTTTGAATAAATACTTTCAAATAAATGCATCCATTTTTAAATTAATGATTTGAAAGTGCTCAAAAAGTGAATCATGGTGTTGACAACAGTGCTTGACCTTTTAACTTCTGGTGATTGCAGGACTATCATTGCTCCCCCTTGAGCTGATCCAAGAGTTTGCAGAAACGAACAGCCATTCAACCAGAAGGTCCTACAGGATGCAAGGGTATCCCAGAACATCAACAATACATCAGATCCTCCAAGATGCATTGCACTTCTTTTCCAGGTTTGATTTTTCCAATTTGAAGTTTGCTCTGGTGATACTGTGGAAGCAACATTTCAACATCGAAGACTCACCACTATTAGACATAGGAGTTACCTCCCTCAGAACAGAATATGTAACCTCGCACAACACGCTGGAGGAACTCAGCAGGTTGGGCAGCATCCATGGAGACGAGCAGTCAACGTTTCGGGCCAAGACCCTTCGTCAGGACTGAAGAGGGAAGGGACAGGGGCCCTATAAAGAAGGTGGGGGGAGGGTGGGAAGGAGAAGGCTGGTAGGTGCCAGGTGAAAAGCCAGTAAGGGGAAAGATCAAGGGGTGGGGGATGGGAAGCAGCAAGGGGATAGGCAGGAAAGGTGAAGAAGGAATGTAAGGGGAAAGCACTATGGGTAGTAGAAGGAGGTGGAACCATGAGGGAGGTGATAGGCAGCTGGAGGAGAAGGCAGAGTGAAACTGGGATGGAGAGGGAATTACTGGAAGTTGGAGAATTCAATGTTCATGCGAAAGGGCTGGAGACTACCCAGACGGTAAATGAGGTGTTGCTCCTCCAGCCTGAGTTTGGCCTCATCATAGCAGTAGAGGAGGCCATGTATGGGTATATCTGAATGGGAATGTGAAGCAGAGTTGAGGTGGGTGGCAACCGGGAGATCCTGTCTGTTGTGGTGGACGGAGCAGAGATGCTTGACAAAGCAGTCCCCCAATCTGTATCAGGTCTCGCCGATGTAAAGGAGGCCACACCGGGAGCACTGGATGCAACAGATGACCCCAACAGACTCACAAGTGAAGTGCTGCCTCACCTGGAAGGACTGCTTGGGGCCCTGAATGGTGTTAAGAGAGGAGGTGTAAGGGACAGGTGTAGCACTTGCACTTGCGGGGATAAGGGGCAGGTGGGAGATCTGTGGGGAGGGACGTATGGACCAGGCAGTCGTGGAGGGAACAATCCCTGCGAAAAGCAGAGAGGGGTAGAGAGGGAAAGACGTCCTTAGTGGTGGGGTCGTGTTGAAGGTGGCGGAAGTTGCAGAGGATAATATGCTGGATCCGGAGGCTGGTGGGGTGGTAGGTGAGGACAAGGGGAACTCCGTCCTTGGTGTGGTGATGGGAGGATGGGGTGAGGGCCGAAGTGCAGGAAATGGAGGAGATGAGGGTGAGGGCATCATTGATGATGGCAGAAGGGAAACCACGATCCTTAAAGAAAGAGGACAGTTGAGATATCCTGGAACGGAAAGCCTCATGCTGGGTGCAGATGCAGTGGAGACAGAGGAACTGGGAATAGGGAATGGCATTTTTGCATGGGCAGGGTGGGAAGAGATATAGTCCAGGTAGTTATGAGAGCCAGTGGGTTTATAGAAGATGTCAGTAGACTGCCTGTCTCTAGAGATGGAGACCGAGAGATCTAGAAAGGGGAGAGAAGTATCTGAGATGGACCAAGTGAATTTGAGGGCTGGGTGGAAGTTAGAGGCAACGTCGATGAAATTGATGAGCTCAGCATGGTTGCAGGAAGCAGTGCCAATGCAGTCATCAATGTAGCGAAGGAAAAGTTGGGGAGCAGTACCAGTATAGGTTTAGAGCATAGACTGTTCCACATAACCAATGAAGAGGCAGGCATAGCTGGGACCCATGTGAGTGCCCATAGCTACACCCTTGGTCTGAAGAAAGTGGGAAGAGCCAAAAGAGAAGTTATTAAGTATGGGTACCAGTTCCGCCAACTGGAAGAGTGTGGTGGTCGTGTGGAACTGGTGAGGTTTATTGTCCAGAATGTGTAATCTGACAGGTTTATTTGGGAGAATTAATTGCAAAAATGGAAAGGGGTCAGCATGGCTTTTCAGGTAAGGTATCCATACTTCTTCAGCTGTGGATGAACTTCCTTACTTTTGTGTAACATGCCCATTGTGATTGCAAATCGCACTTGAATCATCTTGATCATTTTGCCAATGATTGTCTTATTCAGTAAATTACTCAAACCAACTATCATGATCTCAGTGAAGAATTCTTCAAGAAACATGTTTAAACTTCCTCTCACAGATTCACTGTTACTGACAGATTCTGAAATAATAACTGAGTTTTATCTGCAATAGTGTTTTTTCTTAATAGCAAAACCAAGCTTGAACTCTTCTCTGCTTGCCAATTACTTTCTGTGTTCATTCTTTTCTTTACCCTCCAAACTTCACTAACAGGTCATCGCTCAGCAGCATAGCATTCATCTCTCCAGGATCACTGTTTGAATTCTGCCCTACACGAGTCATTCTCACAGCAATAAAAGAAATAGAAGGAAGAGAAAACCATTCTGCCCTTTGTTCCTACTGCATCATTCAGTAAGATACAAGTTCATATTTCATCTTAGCACTGCTTTCTTCCACTAACCTCATATCCTTCAAATCCCATAATATCTAAAATTCATTTGGCCTTTGTCATGAATACACTCAGTAACCGAACCTCCCTAGTCCTTCTAGCTAATGAGTTTCAAAGATTGATTTTCCTATGAGTAAAGAAATCTCTCCTCATTTCTATCCTAAATGGTCAATCCCTTATCTTAACTTAGCATGAAAATAGAACTAAATGGAAGATTTCCCTTTCAGCTGCTCCTGTGGTATTTTACCCCTCTACCTCTTTCTGGAGTACCACTCTCCTTTGTTGTTTCTCCTGCAAATTGTAAACTTCGGTGTTCCAATGTCTTCAAATATGGTTAACTCCATGTCCTGCAATAGCTCTCCCATCTTCCCTCTCATAAGACCCTTAGAGTCATCCAAAGATCTGCTTATCCATTTACTGCCATTCCAACAGTGCTTTTCCACACACACAGCATCTCGGGTGGTATCACTTTCAGGTATAAATTCTGCCTTGTGCAAAAATAACAACTTTCTCTACTTTGTCATGTCTTAGAATCATGGAGATACACCATACAGTAATATAGGTCCTTCAGCTCACTGAGCTGTCATGCCATCCGTCTGCTATGTGACTGAGTGGCGACCTATTAGTGGTGTTCGGAGGACAAAGATAGATTGAAGGCAGAAAGTAATTGGCAAGTGGAGAAGACCAAGGACCCAGGACATGCCCTCGTCCCATTGCTACTATCAGGGAGGAGGTGCAGAAGCCTGAAGGAATGCACTCAATGATTCAGAAACAGCATCTTCCCCTCTGCCATCAGATTTCTGAATGGGCATTGAACCCATGAACACCACCTCACTAACACTAGAAAGTCTGCAGATGCTGGAATTTCAAAGCAACACACACAAAATGCTGGAGGAACTCAGTAGGCCAGGCGGCATCAATGGAGAAGAGTAAATAGACTACATTTCAGTCTGAGACCCTTTACCAAGACTGGAAAATAAGGAGGGAAGTCAGAGTAAGAAGGTGGGGGGGAGGGGAGGAAGAAGTACAAGGTGACAGGTGATAGGTGAAACCCGGAGAGCCGAAGGGGGTGAAGTAAAGAGCTGGGAAGTCAGTTGGTGAAAGAGATAAAAGAGCTGGAGAAGGGGGAACCTAATAGGAGACAATAGAAGACCATGGAAGAAAAGGAAGAGGAAGAGCCCCAAATGGAGGTGATGGGTAGGTAAGGAGATAAGGTGAGGGATGGAGAAAGGAATGGGAAAATGTGAAGGAGGGGGCAATCTGCTCTCGGGATGAGGCTTTTCATTCCAGAACAACTGAGATATCCTACCTCTTTCAAAGAAAGGGGCTTCCCTTCCTCCACCATCAACACTGCCATCATCCACATGTCTTCCATTTTGCACACGTCTGTCCTCACCCCATCCTCCCACAACCACACAAGGGTTAGGGTTCCTCTTGTCCTCATCTACCATCCACCAGTTTCCGCATCCATCACTTTATACCCAGTAATTTCTGCCATCTCCAACAGGACTTCGTCAGTCCTGACGAAGGGTCTCGGTCCAAAACGTCGACAGTGCTTCTCTTTATAGATGCTGCCTGGCCTGCTATGTTCCACCAGCATTTTATGTGTGTTGTTTGAATTTCCAGCATCTGCAGATTTCCTCGTGTTTGATCTCCAACAGGATCCCACCACCAAGCACATCTTTCCCTCACCTCCACTTTCTGCTTTCCACAGGGATCGCTCCCTACATGACTCCCTTGACAACACACTGATCTCCCTCCTGGCACCTATCCTTGCAACCTGAACCAGTGCCACACCTCCTCCCTATCATTCATGGCACCAAATAATTGTTTCCGGTGAGGCAACATTTCACCTGTTAGTCTGTTGGGGTTGTCTACTGTATCTGGGGCTCCCGGTGTCATCTTTTGGATGCTGGTGAGACCCCACCTTTGGGAGACCACTTCGTCAAACAGCTTTACTCCATCCACCAAAACAAGCAGGGTCACCCAGTGGCCACCCATTTCAATTCTACTTACCATTCTCATACTAACATCATTAATCATTCACAGTCCAGGCTGGAAAAGTACATGAATCCTTGTCTTTTAGAATTGGTAAAACTTCCTTTAGCAGCAAAAATCTCCACCTAACGTTTCATATAGCTGCCGATCAGACTTGCACAACAGCAAAGAGGAATGTTAGACGATTCTTCCATACAAAACTGCTTCAGCTGGGATACTTTGCATGAATAGTCCTCTTCAGGTTATGCCATAGCATCTAAATTGGGTTAAGGTCAGGACTCTGACTTGGCCATTCCAAAATACAAATTTTCTTCTTTTTGAACCATTCCATTGTTGATTTGCTCTTGTGTTTTGGATCATTGTCTCGTTGCATCATCCAACTTCTATCAAGCTTCTGGTGAGGAACTACCACTCTGACATTCTCCTGTAAAATGTCTTGTTACAATTTTGAATTCATTGTTCCCTGACCAACTACAAGCTGTCCAGGCCCTGAGGCAGCAAAGCAGCCCCAAACCATGATGCTCCTTCCACCATGCTTCACAGTTGGGATGAGGTTTTGGTGTGCTGTGCCCTTTTTCCTCCAAATATAGCAATGTGCATTTCAAAGGTTCAAAGATACATCTAATGTCAGAGAAATGTGTACAATAGACATCCTGAGGTCAGTCGATTAATTGGTCACATGAGTGTGATTGGGCAGCGGGAGGTCATTGTGCTTGAATGATCTGATACTGTGCTATATCTCTGAATAAAAAAAATGTACCCTGTTCTGGGATCAGCTCCACTGTCCATTGTTCATTAATTCCATCCACTGGGCCCTATGTATTAAATTATCTTCAAATGTTTCCCAATGGAAATTGTAAGCAATCTACCATTAACATTATTAATCTGAAACGTCCTTCTCCACAGTTCCAACTTACTTTCACCCCTCCACTAATGGCAAAATGTTCTCAATCTCCTGGATCCTATTTTCCGCCACTTTCATCTTGCCCCACTCTGTTGATTTCCCATCCTTTATAAGGTTCTTCAAAATTCCTGAGACCAATCCTTAATCATCTCTTAATTTGATAACTCAGCATCTCCGGAGGGCTGAAGGATCTGTTTCTGTGCTGTCCCTCTCAAACCCTTTAATGGTCCATTTGAGTAAATGAGGTTGTGAAGATTAAATTTTCTATTCTTTTACTGCAGCTCATCTATTTCAAAATCAGAGTTCAGAGGAGGCAGTAGTGAATGTGGGTGGTGATGGCAATTGCCATATTGTCCACTGCTTTAAAATCTCTGTTCTACAACTTTATTATAAGATTACCTTGCAACACTGCCTGAATGTTAAAATAATATACATTACTCCTGGCTTTCCAACATTGCTTGTGTCAAATCAATTCCATTCATTGTCTGTGAATAATTCATTTGCTTTCACTCAACGTCTCATACCTCATGTTCATTATGATTAAGTTTTATTTGGTAAATGTCTATGTAATTAGATGGCCAATTGTTTCTTAATCTTTCATCTCTTCTGCTCTCCATTTTTGTGCTGTCAGCAGGTTCGTCCATCTACAATTGGTTTCAAGGTCCGGGTTAAAAACTATAAAGATCCAATTACTGACCCTTTTGTAACTGCACCCAACTATTTTTAGTTCCATACCTTTGCTACAAATTCCTTTCATTCCTTCAACATTCAAGGCACTGAGCTCCTATGTGATTCTATAAACATTGATCATTATCTAATATCAAACCCAAGTAATGATTATTCCTGCCCAAGCTTCAATGATAAATATCAAGAAGCTATTCGTCTGCACAGGAAGTCAGAACAAAGCACAATCTTGCCCGCAACAACTATCGACATATGTGCTTTCAACAGGATCACTGATAACAGTTGAAAGCATGCAGTTTGTTCTAGTCTTGCTTCTCTTTCAATTTTAATGGCACTCTGGCTGAAATCAGTACATTCATTCCAGATCAGTGATTGCCCCCAGGCTTTTCCTTATTTGGATAGCTCAACTATTTACTTCAACTTCCGTTTCATTGCTACGTAATAGGAAGCTAACAGCAAGAGGTAGCGATAATTACGAGATATGCCAGTTTAGAAGACTCTCAGGTCTCCAACGTTCACTAGCTTCTCCAATCTCTACCACACAAGTCCTCCCTATTTCTCTCAGAATAGTTGGCTAAGTGTGGTGCACTAAATGGAGATATAAAGTAACCATATCAAAGATTAGTCTTTGTTTCATTGCCTGTATGTAAACTTTATTCGCAATAGAGTTATTATTGGGCGTAATCATGATTGTTCTGATCCTGATTTTTTAATTTCATTGAACAGCCCGATTGAATCTGTTGAATTTGCTCTTTTGCAGCCATAGACATGCAACTATGAGCTTTGCATATTTTCACAAGTACAAATCACAAATGCATAACTTTTTAAAAAATAAAATCTGCAGTATTTAGCAAATCTTACACTTCACTTGCTAATTGCCAGCATGCAGCACAGCATTTATTTACACCACAAGTAATCTGAATTATCCAAGCATAGGCTCATTAGAATTCCCCATAGAAAGTGCACATCTAAGACATTTTTATTATGAATGAAAGCTTCAAATCAAATAATATTTTACTTTTTTGCAAAGTCCCCTGTGACAATTTGTCAGCATGTGCAACATGCTACCTCAAGGATAAATGGAGAGACAAGAAGAGGTCTATGGAAGGAGAAAATAGATTAATGCATCAGTGAAAAAAATAACGTGTCGACAAGGTTAGAATAGGGGGAGACGACTGCATGTATTGCATATGATTCAGTTACAATAAATGATCTGGATTTGCATATCTACGGGCTGAACTTCCAACCACTTGATATAGTAGTGAACATCTTCTAATTGATCTATGGTGATCTTCACACCATCCAGTAATCAGGAAAGGGAGCACTCGATACTGTGTGATTCCACTTGCAATTTCTCAGACAATGAAACTATCCTGCCCTACATGTAGACCCCATTACAAGGCCCAATTCTGGCCTGAGCAATACAGTGATATGAATTTTCAATCTCATCTCTCAGAACAGTTTATGAATTATGCTTGCAGTTAATTATTGTACAACAATAATTCATTGCCCTTCTCAAATAATTTGAAGGGGCAATTCTCTAACATTTTCTCAATTCATTATTCTTAAAATCAATCGTCTACAAATTTTTTCAGCATTTTGCAGTGTTATTTATTGACAATACATTCTCTCTTAAAAGCTTAACAACATTTGTGACTTTAAGCAACTCAACCCTGACATAGGAAAAACTTCCTTCAATTCAAATCCGTTTTATTGAAAGCGGCCGAACAGAGAAGAGAAACTACTCAATCATCTCAGGCAACTGAAGCCAATTAGAAAGAAAACAATTTCTTTTGAATTACAGCTCCCACTAATGCCTTTTATTGAGCCATCTATTAGTAAATAAGAACTCCTCTGAATACTATCACTAAAGATATAAACACACGAAAATGGTGACTGTATTGTTCATATTCATGGAAAGAAAGCCAATTGCCATGTCATGCGTTTCATCCCTTCCCTGTGGTAATGGTGGACCTTTAGCCTTTGAGGCTTTCATGAACAATTGGATTTTCCAAATTGTATTGTATTGCACCAAAGTGACTAATCATTCCCTGGTAATTAGGCTTTTTTTCTGTCTTCCACATTTGAAGCTGGCTCCAAGATCACTGACCTTTGCATGAAGGTGCCTATTTCCACACTAACTTCTACAGATAATTTAAAATTGTTCAGAGTCCTGTCAGACTTAAGCACTTGTGACTTTAATCAGCAAAATTCTCTGAGCTTTCACCTGAATTCTTTGCAGAAAATCCAATGAATGAACAAAGCTGCTTACACATGTCTAAATCATCCCATTCTTTGCAATAGCACCGCACTTAACTGAATCTACTTCCTAAAACTGACATTTCTTCAAAGAGAATAAATTTGAATGATCACTGTTAAATCCGATTCACCGGCAATGTGTGATTAAAGTACTATATGAAAGTACAAATTATATTTCCGTCTTGAACTTGTGCTAATAACTCAGTTCATCCAATATTAGAGAGCACTCTTCGGAAACTGAACTAAAACCACAATCTAACATTCACCATTTTAAAGAAAAGAGAACAGTAACATGAAGAGTAGCTACTAATTAATTCAAAATATTCCGAACAATTTATAGTTTTCTACTGGACAGGAGGCCTTGGCTCACAGTCAATGTAAAATTTTTATCAGTCAGCAGTGTGGATAAGTCAGTGGAAGTTAGTCACGGTTGTTTTGCTTTTGTCTAGATTTCTTTGTCCATCAACATCCATGATTTCATTGTCCATGGTGTAAAATTTGTCACCATTTGGCTAAGAGCCCATTTTGCAATCATTATGCTGCCCAAAATGCCAACGTTTACTAATTATTGTCCCAGCTCAGCAAATTTTTTTAAACTGTGCCTTGAAAGGGAAAGTACATAGTCTGCATACAAAAACTTGGGCTCTTCTCTAACTAGCAGGCGAGCACATCTGAATTTCCAGTCAGGCCACTGGATTCCAAGATCATAACAGGTCTTTAGATCAACATAAATTAGACCTTTCATCAAAACAATGTATTTTTATGGCTCTGTGTTGCCAAGGAAAGTGGAAAATTGGGACCACATTGTCAGCCAAAACATGCATGGCTCCTTTACCCAACAAGTGAAATGAAACACACAGATGAGTTTCATTAGCAATAATGAAATGTCAATTGCAACTGATACCCCCAACAAAGACTAATGAAGGGCCTGCCTTGGCCTGGTATGGATTATGAAGCAAGCTTGACAATTGGAAACTGCCCTACATCAGGGGCAACACAGTGCATCTGCTTAATAAAGTCTTATGTTAATATATCCCAAAATGGAAACTTTACTCTAAAATGAAGGCTGGAACTTTCCTGACATGCTGCCATTTGATTTTTGTGTTTAACAATGGAAAAAGAAACAACTGATCAAGAATTATCAAAGATGGAAGGTAGAGCAATACCAATTGTACTGCTCAAAATAATAAATTTATTTAATCGTTACAGTTCATCAGCACGATGGCTACTGCAAAAGTACAGCAGCTCCAGAACTAAGGGTGTGCAAGGGAAAAAAAATAAAAGATCCTGTTGCTAATTAAGTTATCAAAGACCTCTGATCTTGTTATTACCATGCCAGCAATTCTCATTAAGACAGATAGGCAAGCTGAAGACAGCTTCATCTCTCTTCCTCTATAGATTTCACCCTGAGGTCAGCCTTGCTGTACTTGATAAGTTGTCAGTGCAAGATTCAGTCAGGCTCTCTCTTTCACAGACACAGACACATCACCACCCCTTCATACGTACAAATATTTGGGAGTTTAGCAAAGTGATTGGCTTTTTCATCTCTGCTCGGAACAGAACATGCAGGATTTGAATCAGGGGAAAATGATCTACTCACATGTTGCTTACAGCTGGCAAAGTGAGGAAACATGACCAAAGCCACTCACCACACCCTGCAACCATTGTGAACAAAAAGTTGACCACTCTGATCAACTTGCTTTCTGTGGAAAGCTGTCAACGACCTCTATATTTTACTTTCTTGGCCTTCTGTTATCTGGTATTCTGACAGGTATGGCCAACTCTCCTGCCCCAGTGAAATGTATAAATGATTTCCAAGTTCTTGGCAGCTTGCCTGAAGGCAGCAAATTTTTTTCAGTAATGCATCAGAAAACATGGTTACATTTCATTTTGCGGATGACTTTTCACCAAGGCGCTTTATGGGTATTGTAAATATCAGCTATAAATTGATCCAATAAAAGAAAAAAGACTTTACTGCAGATTTTCAACTACATTTAATTTCATTGGCTCAAAGGCATTATAAAGAAGCAGACAATATTTATAAACTGCTTTCCTTACCTCTGGAGTTCCTAATTACCAGCCAAGGACAAGTTTTAACTGCATTGTAAGGTCAGAAACTTCGCAACCAATCGATGCACAGCAAGCTCTGAAAAGCTGTTGTCCAACAATGGTCAAATAATCTGGTTTCAACATGTTGAGGACTAATTATTTGCTAGGATGCTAAGGCAAACTCCCTCTACCTCCAGTATGTGTGCAATATGCTTCCACAAACAGGTAAATGTGCAACTAATTTCTTCATTTAATTAGCCTGTCAGATAAACACAGGCCAAGATGCAAGGGGGAACTCACCACCTGTTTAAAAGAATGCTATACATGTGAAGGTAGTTCCTATCAAAATGATGTCACCTTCAAAAACACACTGGACTCGAGTGCCAGCCTGGAAATTAAGATGAAATATGCAATTGAAAGTATAACATGATTTGGCTCCTATTGATAGAAAATTAATGGGTCCCTAGTTACAATAATATTGCAAAATAACTTTTAAATTGCTTTTTGTTAGATCTCAGCATGCAAATAGAAATGCACAAGGCTAAAAAGGTAGACTTAGGTGGGAATTTTGAACTTTCATAAATTAGACATAAATATCCTGGTCTGCTCAGCAAAGGCTGGTTCAGCTGAAATTCTGCAAATATTTTCATACTGCAATCAGTTTCATTCATTCATTTTTTCCAAAGATTGCCAACATGTTACTCAGAATTTTGAACAGATAACTTGCAACCACAGCAGAGTGTCCAAGAAAGACAGACAGTCCCAGAGGTTCTTACTGATATGAAGTGTTTGTATTGAAATAATCACTTTGCATGCTCAGAAAACCCAAGGCACGTTGCAAGAGACCCAATAAAATTTTAACAACAAAAGTCAGTCCTACTGATGGAATACAGGCCGATAAGATCCAAATTAAAAAGCAGAACCTCAAAGGTAATAATCTTCAGATTACTCCGAAACCATGAGCCAGTGGGCATTAGAACATATGCGATATTGAATAAGAGGAATTGGCATCTAGCTTTCTGAGCTGGTTTCACCATTTTTCAAGATCATAGTTGATCTTCGATCACAATTCCATTTTTTTTAAAGATTAAACATTATAGATTAGCTTTATTTGTCACATGTACACTGAAATATCAAAACATACAGAGAAGTGTGTTGTTTGCATCAACAATCAACACAGCCCACAATCATCACAAGCAACACCATAAAAGCATGCTCACAACTTACTAACCAATACGCCTTTGGAGTTTGGGAGGAAACTAGAGTACCCAGAGGAATCCCACATGGTCAACATTACAGATCGTGGTGGGAATTGAACCGTGGGCACTGACACTGTAAAGTGCTATTTTAGACCCTACATTACTGGGCCACTCATCCTCATTTCTCTGGATCCTCCTAATATCTGGAAATGCATCATTTCCTGTATTGACAGAAGTCTTCAAAGCTCATCAGGTCAGCTCCTGATGAAGGGTTTCGGCCCGTAACGTCATTATTACCTCCTCCCATAGATGCTGTCTGGCCTGCGGAGTTCTGCCAGAATTTCGTGTTTTTTTTTATTCTCATCAGGTCAAAGATTTCTGAAGATCCACCAGCCCCTATGAGGACGATTCTCCTTATCTCAATCGTGAATATCCATCTTCTTTTACCGTCGCTGTGATTGCTGGTTCTTGACTCCTGACCTCGGGAAATATACTCTCTGTATCCTCTCTGTTGAGTCATGCAAGAATTTTTGTTTGTTATAAAGACTTTTGGTGAAAGAGCTCTCATTCTTTCAAGCATTATTTCTCATACTGAGAACCTGCCAACCCAACAACCAGGCTCTACAAGCACTTCCTCTTATTGCAAGCATATTCTTTTCTGTAAGGAGACCATAATGTTTTACACTTAGCATTCATTAGCATTCCTAGTTACTTGCTGAACCTGCATATTGGCCTTTGGTCACAACCGTTCAAGGATATTGAGGGCCTTTTGAACATCAGTACTTCCCATACTCTTTCCATGTAAAAAAAAATCCACTCTTTTTCTGCAAGATTTTAAACTGATCTGTCTCAGAGATTACAGTGGTTGGCTATGGTAATATAGAAAACTACATGAAGAGATACGACAGTGCACAATGGGTGGCCTTTGAAAACTTAATACATTGTTCACAAGAAGTATTTAAAACTAAGATATGAAAACCCAACAGGAAGTTAATGATGGTATTGATCCAAGGAAAAGGTGCATAATGCAAGGCTTCAGTGATGAGACCGTATTGGGAATTTTGGGTGCAGTTTCAATCTCCTTATCTGAGAGATGATTTTCTTACCATGAAAGGGTGCAACAAAGGCTTACCAGATTAAATCTGTGGGTGCACTGAACACAAAATTCTAACATGTTGTACTTAAGGGTGCACTGCTTGAAATGCGGTCTTCTGAATGATATATTAAGCCAATTCTTTGGAACACAAGGTTGGTTGGATGCTTTTATTCGCCACAGGACCAAAATGTGGTCTCTCATGAAGTAAAAACTAAATGTACAATTAAGATGATAAATGTTATTATAAATTTTACTAAAAAGGAGCACTTTTTTTTGCTTTACAAACTCATCCTCATGATGTAACTTGATACTTACATACCAGTCAGTAAATTCCCAGTTTAGTCTTTGTGTTTAAATGGATTGCTGTATTATATCCTTTAATGGCAAGCCACTTGAGAATTTACATCTTCCAAAATTTAAATTAAGGAAAAAAAACTTCTGCTAAAAAGTTAAGTACGTTTTACTTTTCAAAAAAAAGTACATGTAGTAGATTTCTAATGCCAAGAATTGTCAACATTTGTTTGACCAAACATACACTTCATATTTGCTAATATTCCCACAAATAAATTTCTCACAACAAATTCACTTTGCAATCTTGATGAATATTCCAATTATACATCTGCTGGTACAAATAACAAGATGAGTGCCCTCAATTACAGCAATAATTGGCCTGTAATTTTACCTTCAGCGTTCAATTGTTTTATTCATTTCATTTTAAAGAAATCAATAAAATTTCACCTCTGTCACACTTGATGAATGAAAAACACAAAATTGATATGGTTCAATGAAGACTAAATGGAAATGAAGAAACATTTATGAAAATTATGCAAACAAAATACTGATGAAGTTGGGAAAGCAATTTTAAAAAAAGTTAAAAGTTATGAGAAGTAAAAATCCTTACGATAAATGCCAAGTATTCCATTTTTTGGGTTGCATCTTCCATTTAATTTTGAAATTAAGGTAATTGACTTAAAACAGTATCTATTGCTCTCTCCAGAAATATTGTCTGACCAGTTGATGATATTGTTTTTTCCCTGCCAAAGACCTTTCAACATTTGGTAAAATTAAGACCTTAAAGGTTCCACAGATGGCTCTGTGACTAATTTATTACATTTACTGGATTCAGTACTTCATTATGTGCACAGACAATAATAAAGAGTCAGAGTATAATCCTGTTTTAACTCACAACTGATAGCAAATATTACACCTACCACAGCTTTTTTTTTCAGATGTTGGAGTATCACAGGGATAATTTCCAAACACAATTTTTTACTTTGTATCCAATGTCTGGGAATTGCAAGGAACTTCAGAACATCTAGATCAGGGGTCAGCAACCTTTACCACTGAAAGAGCCACTTGGACCCGTTTCCCACAGAAAAGAAAACACTGGGAGCCGCAAAACCCGTTTGACATTTAAAATGAAATAACACTGCATACAACGTTTTGTTTTGCCTTTATGCTATGTATAAACAAACTATAATGTGTTGCATTTATGAAATTGATGAACTCCTGCAGAGAAAACGAAATTACATTTCTGCATGCAACAAAAACATTTTGAACTCCGAAAAAAAGACGTTGGGTTGAAGGTTACTTTTAAGTAAAATACTCAACGTCTATTTGAGTCCTTCTTGTATTTATGAAAAACGCCAAACTTAAATTTGCCGCCAACAGCAAACCAAAAATAACGTCAGCCAGCTGTCAACCTGAAAAATAATAGGACTATTTCACTGAACAATGAAAACATATGAATATACGTAAAATAATAGGCAATTAAAATATTTATCATACTTGGTCAGGTTGACTCACACCTGACAATGCAGTCGTATTCAGTAGGGATGGATTGATGCTTAGGGGAGTGACCGGGAAGGATAATGTGTTTTTTTCCTCTCTGAACTCACAGAAGCGTTTCCCAAACGATGTTTGCATTGCGATGATTGCAGAACGTAAATACTCCAAATTTATCATGTCATGACCTTGTTTGAACTCTCTCAAATTGGGGAAGTGAGACAATGTGCCTTTCTGTAAATCTCTGGCAAGCACTGTCAACTTGCGCTCGAATGCCAAAACATCCTCCAACATGTGCAGGGCTGTTCGTCCTTACCCCATTGAAGAGCAGTGTTCAGCGTGTTCAGGTGAGCTGTCATGTCTACCATGAAGTGTAGCTTTTCCAGCCACTGGCTGTTCCAGCTCAGGAAAGGTGGGCCCTTTGCTGCCCAGGAAAGTTTTCACTTCTTCCAGACACGCGACAAAGCGTTTCAGCACCTCCCCTCTGGACAGCCAGCGATAAAAACACGTTGTAGCGGTGTGCTACACGCAGTCAGTAAACTGCAGTCAAAGATAGCTTTATTCGAACTAAACAGCCTTGCTTTTAAGCCTCCCTCAACCCGCCCCCCATGGGCGCGGATGCTGCAAAAGACACGTACTCACAAACCCCCGTAGGCTATCTCCCTTAGCCTGAACGCTGGCTAATTGTGAGCCGGTTCGGATGTGTCAGGAAATGGGTCGCCACAACGTCTTAATTAGATTGTACAAGATCACCATAATCTTCAAATTTAGAATTACATTTCAAAAACTAACAAACTAACATAAAATACATTTTAATTAAATACTGACCAATTATTTCCCAAAGCAACAGGGAGCCACAGCACAGACGTAAAAGAGCCACATGTGGCTCCGGAGCCGCGGGTTGCCGACCCCCGATCTAGATCAACACATTAATTTGTTGAGTTGGCAAAATTGCATTCTACAGAATACGACCACTCATATTAGTTGTAATAGAGGATCAAAACAGCATTCATCGTGCACAATGAAGACACAATGCATGATAATCAAAAATAACATAATCTACCATTTGGTATCATATAAGGCACCTCAGTTATCTAATTCGCTCATCAACTGCAGCTGTGTTCCAGTTAACAAGTCCAAATCCTTATCCAAAGAACCTTCAGGGATTTATACATTCAACATTTATAAAGAAAAATTGATTCAGTAACATTATACCTACTACTAACATTCAGTCAGGAGATTTGCTGTAGAGGAGCAATTATACTTGGGGACTCAACCAATTCCTACAGCCAATCTCAGTAAACGACTGTTTGTCAACGCTCCAGCAAAACTAGCAGAGAAGACAGCTATCTGGAAATTACAATTGGATGACTGCAGAACCAACAAACTCATTGGCAGTGAAAAGGATCTATTTCAGGAAGGTGGAAGGAAACTCACCTCTCTACGAATCACACAAGATACTAATCTGACAATGTCCTAACTTTGAAATCATCATCGAGGTTCTTCAATCCTGCTTCCCTTCTCTGAAATCTCTCAGCCTCCAGAGCAGCTGGACAACTCCAGCACTGATCTCTTGCATATCCCCAATTTCATTTGTTCTCCATAGCCCCTGTGTTTGGAGTTCTGGAATATCCCCTCTAAACTTCTCCAACTGGGTATTTCCGTTTCCTGCTTTTGGAGCTTTCTTAAAATTTACCACACAGACAAAGCATTTGGACAATTGCATCATGTGCTTTAAAGGGAAAAGGACTTTTTATTGATAATGCTCCCATGAAAGGTATTTGCAATGTTTTGTGCCTTTAAGAGCAGAAAAAGATGTTTTTCTCTCTGTTGTTGTGGTATGGAAGCCCAAGGTTCCCAGATGTTTAGACATTTAGCTTAAAATGGCATATTGAGCCCCAATTACACATTATTGGAGAGCAAGGTGAATACGCAGAGAGAAGAAACAACTGGCTTCTCAGTAGAGACAACACAATAATTTTCAAACCATTCGGTTTTTAAGTAATTTTCAAAAATAAGTAGTTTGTCAATACTTCTGATGAGTTTGAGGACTTATTAAAAAACAGGTTACAAGCAAGCAACATGTAATATTGACAGGGAGAGATTTCACTGATGGAGGAAGCCAGGGCAATAGCAAAGAGCCCACAGAAGAGGGAAGTTGCTTTTAGGAATTGGCTGCATTCTGAAAAGACAGATTCGCAAAAACACTGGAAAGGAAGTCCATGTCCAGATCAGCATTGATCTTACTGAATGGTGCAGCAGGCTCGATGGCCTACTCATGCTCCTGCTCCTCTTTCTTATTTTCTTATGAAGGTTTGGGAATGTAGCAGCAATTCTTGTGACATGACAACTTTCAGATGGAGACAGCTGAAAGTCAGTGAGCTTAAAGCAGTTTGGCTTTATCACAGCAGTGAAACACTGGAATTTATGGATCTAAGGATTAAATAGCAGTTAGACATCTGGATGCATCCTTCCCACTACATTCCTCCTGTCAACCTTCTGATGAAACATCTGAAACTGCTTTTAAATCTAAGGGCGACATTTCCCTTTTTTAAGAATATGTTCATATTTTTAAATATTCATGAATAACTAAAGACAGTGGAGGGAAAGTCGTGATATGCAAATACATTTTCTAAGGTACGTTTCCATCATCCAGAGGGAGTGAGCAGTAACTTCAGAATAAATTTCCAAGCTTTACTGTACCCACTGTGAATCTTTAAACTGACTGAGTGAGAAAGATTTTTTGAAGAAGTTAATGTCAACAGCAATCAATCCTCAGAAGCCAAAGGTCTCTGTTGAAATCAGAAGAAAAACAATCAAAGATAAACACAAGAGATTCTGCAGATGCTAGAAATCTTGGGGAACACATAGAAATGCTGGAGGAACTACAGTAGTCAGGCAGCATCTATGGAGCAAAATAAACAGATCATATTTTAGGCCAAGACCATTCATAGAGAGAAAAGGAGGGGGGAACAGAAGCCAAACTAAAAAAGTGGGAGGGGAGAATGGAACGCAAGCTGGCAGGTAAAGATGAGACTAGGTAGGGGAAGGTGGACTGATGAAGGAGGAGGAATGAAGTAAAAAGCTGGGAGGCAATAGCTGGAAGAGCTAAATGGCTGAAGAAGATACATCTAACAGGAGAGTACAGTGGACCATGGAAGAAAAGGAAGGAGAGGAACCAGAGGAAGCTGATGGGTAGGTAAGAAGAGAAGGAGTGAGAGGTAACCAGAATGAGAAATAGCAAAAGAGAGCAGGATAGGGAAGGAGAAATGATCAGAAGCTGGAGAAATCGATGGTCATGCCACCAGGCTTCTTGAGGCATGGCTCCTCAAACCTAACCATAGCAGTAGATATGACCATGAACAGGCATGTCAGAATAAAACGAGGATTTGAATTGAAGTGAGCAATAAAATGATTGCCAATACATTGATTTTTCCAACTTCCAGCAATTTCTCCCCCTCCCTCCTTTTCTCTTTCACCATTCGCCATTCTGGTTACATTCTTATCTCTTCTCCTCTTCTCAACTCCCTCCAATTCCATAAGACATTGGAGCAGAATTTAGGCGATTTGGCCCATCAAATCTACACACCATTCAATCACAGCTGATCCTTTTTTACCCTCCTTAGCCCCACTCCCTGGCCTTCTCCCCGTAACCTTCGATGCCTTGTCTGATCAAGAACCTACAATCTCTGCTTTACATACACCCAAAAACCTGAACACTACAGCTGCATGGAGCAACAAATTCCTCAAATGTACCACCCTCTGGCTAAAGAAATTTCTCCAAATCTCTGTTTTAAATGGACACCCCTCTGTCCTGACACTGTGCTCTCTCATCCTAGACTCCCACACCAAGGGAAACATCCTTTCTACATTGACTCTATTGAGGCCTTTCAACATTCAAAAGGTTTCACTGAGATCCCACTTCATCCTTCTAAATTCCAGTGAGTACAGACCTAAAGCCATCAAATGTTCTTCATATGATAACCCTTTCATTCCCAGAATAATCCTTGTGAATCTCCTCTGGACCCTCTACAATGCCAGCAGATCTCTTCCGAGATGAGGAACCCAAACTTTTCACAATACTCAAGGTGAGGCCTCACCAGTGTCTTATAAAGCCTCAGCATCACATCCTGCTCTTGTATTCTAGACCTCTTGAAATGAATGCTAACATTGCATTTGCCTTCTTCACCACGGGCTCAACCTGAAAGTTAACCTTTAGGGTGTTCTGCACAATAACTCTCAAGCTCCCCTCCTCTTTGCCTTTCTTCCATTGTCCTCTCCTATAGATTCCTTATTATTTAGTCATTTGCCTCTTCCACCTATCTCCTCAGAGCCTCTTATTTCATCCCACCTCCTCATGTAACAACCTTCTCCCTCAACTGGTCTTACTGAAAACTTGTGCCAACCAACTTGTAGGAGGTATTCAAGGCCATTTTCAACCTCTCATTGAAAATGAGAGTTTTCCACCTGCTTCCCACCTGCTTCAAAAAGGCAACAATTATACCAGTGCCCAAGAAAAGTAGTGCGAGCTGCCTTAACGACTATCCTCCAGTAGCTCTCAGATCTACAGTGATGAAATGCTTTGAGAGGTTTGTCATGGGTAGAATGAACTCCTACCTCAGCATGGACCTGGACCCACTACAATTTGCCTATTGCCACAATAGTTCTATGGCGATGCAATCTCAATGGCTCTCCAAGCTGCCTTGGATCACCTGGATAATACTAATACCTATGTCAGGATGCTGTGTATTGATTATAGCTCAGCGTTTCATAACATCATTCCTACAGTCCTGATAGAAAAGTTACAGAACCTGGACCTCTGTACCTCCGTCTGCAACTGGATCCTCAACTTCCAAACCAGAAGACCAGGATACGTGCAGATTGGTAATAACATCTCCACCTCGCCGACAATTAACACTGGCACACCTCAGGAGTGTGTGCTTAGCCCACAACTCTACTCTCTCTATACCCATGACTGTGTGGCTAGGAATAACCCAATGCCACCTATAAATTTGCTGATGATACAACCATTGTTGACAGAATCTCAGATGGAGACAAGAGGCGTACAGGAGCGAGATATACCAAATAGTTCAGTGGTGTTGCAGCAACAACCTTGCACTCAACGTCAGTAAGACCAAAGAACTGACTGTGGACTTCAGAGAGGTAGGACGAGGGAACCACAAGCCAATTTTCATAGAGGATCTGAAGTGAAGAGAGAGAGTAATTTCAAGCTCCTGGGTCTCAATATCTCTGAGGATCTAACCTGGTCCTGACATATCAATGCAGCTATGAAGAAATTAAGAAAAGGGTTATATTTCATTAAACGTTTGAGGAGATTTGGTTTGTCACCTTAACAATCTAAAAAATTCTACAGTTGTACCGTGGAGAGTACTCTAACTGGCAACATAGCTATCTAGTATGGGGGGTGGGGGGAGAGGGTCTACTGCACAGGCTTGAAGTAAGCAGCGGAGAGTTGTAAAATTAGTCAGCTCCATCATTGCTACTAGCCTCCGCAGAATCCAAGACATTGTCAAGGAGCGTTGCCTCAGAAAGGCGGATCTATCATTAAGGACCCCCACCACCCAGGACACGCCCGCTTCTCATTGTTACCATCAGGAAGCAGTTGCAGGTGCTTTAAGGTGATTCAGGAACAGCTTCTTCCCCTCTGCCATCCAATTTTTAAATGGACATTAAACCCATGAACACTACCTCACTACTTAAAGTTAACTATTTAATATACATATACTGCATATACTTACTGTAATCCAGTCTTTTTTAATTTATCGCGTATTGTACTGCTGCAGCAAAGTTAACATATTTCATGATGTATGCCAGTGATTAAACCTGATTCTGATCACATGCCAGCTTTTACTCCTTAAACCTCCCTTTCTTATTCTAATTTCTGCCCCCTTCCTTTCCAGTCTTGGTAAAAGGTCTCAGCACAAAGTATTGACTGACTACTCTCCTCCATAGAAGCTGCCTGATGTGCTGAGTGTCTCCAGTATTTTGTGTGTATTAGTCAGTCTTAGTTCGATGACCATTCTGATGAACGGTCGCTGACCTGCAGGACAATTTTTTTTCTCCCTCCAGCTGATAATGCTTGCTTTATTATACGCAGAATTTTTTGCTTTTATATTTTAGATTTGCCATGGCTGCAGTTTTTGATTTATAACCAGAGTTTCTAATATGGTCAAAAACTCTATCAGGTATATGAAAAATTTGCTACGTCAGGCCCAGTAATTTAACCAAGGCTCAAACTAGATGCTTGTGGGATGCTGGTACCAGCAAGATTTTGACCTAGTAGGCTGCAGCAAGCGCAGGTTTGGAAGGTGCTCAGCTGTCACAGTCCACTCTGCAAAAGGCAAATGTTGCAATCACTACGTGCTGGTGGTCAATGGACTGAATATTCAGAGTGCTGTGCCAATCAAATGAACTGATGTCAGCTGGATGGTCTGGAGCCCATAACATGGTTGATTAAAACGACACAGGAAAATTAACTGGCACATTGGGATTTACAGAAACAAATATTGACACAAAAGCTTGATCAGGAAGAATGATGATAGCTGAAGGGTGTGTTTCCTTACCTAAATTAGATATCTAAAGGAACTGCACCCCACATGCTTGCCTCTTGCCTGAAACAACAGATTGTACATTCAAGCTCCGCTCCAGAGATCTGGATGCAAAAATCTACTCTCTGACACTCCAAAGTACTGAGGGATTTCTGTGTCATCAAAAATACTGTCTTCCAGATGAAACATTGGATGAGTACCCGCTTGTTCCATCAGATGGACATAGAATATCCTCTGACACTACTTTGACAAATGTGGTTGTTATCTCCAGTGTCCCGACCAAATCCTCAACCACAGTATTACCCGAGTCATATCACAGCTGTCTCCCACATTTCCAATAGTTTAAGTGAGTACACTTCAGATCTGGCAAAATATATTCTATATAAATGCTAATTCACCTTGCTTTCCACTTTCTCGTATGATGATGCTTCTCCATTATTTGCTTACCTTGAATTCTCAAATTTAATCTTTCACACCACAAATGCACAAGCAGGAACAGGACGTCTATGCATTCTCATTATTTTATTTTACTGGGAACTCCTAAAATGCACTTCTATCCATTTTGTAGATTATTTTATTCTTGATATAGGACTTTCTTAAAGTAAAAGGTTTTAGTTGAAATACATAGATTCAATTGTCAATCTGTTCCAATATTGTTGTATACAAGTTAAATAAAGTAATTCAACAGATCACACCGCAAGTCTAGCCAGAAAGAGACTCCTACTTCTTCAGTAGTATTGACCAATGTTTACTGGTTAAGATGAATTGTCTTGTTGTTTCTGAGGGGTTCTTCTTTTCCCAGAGGGGATTTCGTACAGTACATTGCGGCTGATGTGACATTCAGCGATTGCTTCCAAACACGGCTAGGTAGGTTCTTGACAGGGGCAGACATTTTTTGACATGAGGTCAGTTGTACCCCATGACCTGCTTTGCTGAAATTGTCACAGGAGAAAGAATTTACCATTATACTTTTACTCATATTGCCTCTGGATCTTTTCTCCCCGTTTCTGACATGTTTCAGAAGAATACCTGGCAGTGGCATCAGGAATAAGGGAGAAAATACATTGCATAATATTGCTTTTGATACATAAAGGCATATTTGATGGCTCAGCTGACTTTCTCTTGCCTATCAATTTTGTTTGCTTGTATTCCTTATATTTACTTGTTCCACCCCTCAAAATTCAGTTGTACTGATAAAATGCCCAAAACTTAAAACATACAGATTACAACATTAATTACACCACATTCAACAGCAAAAACAAGACATCAAATTGTATTGAACAGATTCCCTATGCCATATTACAATGTGGTAGGTTACTATTCATAGTTTTAGTACGAACAAGTTAATCCTTTCCAAAGCAAGTATCTATGTGATTAGGTTTACCGCACCTATTTTTAAATGTCAGGTCTTCTCAAATCCCAGAGTCTGGTTCATGCTCATGAGGATTTAGCACTTAGAGCATTAATTGCAATTCTGATCAGTTCAAATGGATATTACACATTGTGTTCTACCATTCCTTTTGCCTTGTTGCTCCAAGGAGATTGGAGCACAAAAGTTGTTACTTCAATGGTTTCACTGATTTTAATCACAGAATAAAAATCAAACAACCATACTAAACCATAAACATCGAGGAACATAATTTAATCCAAATGTTGGTCAATTATACACAACACAGAATCCAATTCAGAAGCATTTGTACATATGGAAATGCTGGACTTTCTTTTCCTCCTTAAGATGGTACTGGTCTTTCAGGATTTCTCATAAATGAAACCTTCCCTCCACCAAACTTTTTATGGTATCTTTTAGACACACATAAATGCAAGTGATCCAATTTCCCCAATTCCCTGAGGTCACATTACAAAACAAACAAGCAAATCAGTGCTCTGGACACATCCCCACTTGTCATATCTGCATCATTGGTTTTGACATGTCATTTCCATATTTTACAATGACAATTCTTCTAGTTTAACAGTATTTCCTTTCAGATCCTTTCTAAAGGCTTAAATTTCATTTGCTGGTAGTATTGATGCAGTTAGCTGAACATGTGCATGCTGACAGAAGTTGGTTAAATTAAAACAGTAGAAAATTTTACAGCTGCAACTGCATACTGCTGCACATTGCCTCAGATATAATGTGATTCTGACATACCTGCCTGTCCAGTGATGACTAATAGCTTCCACCACCCACTTATCTCATCTTCCAGACTGCCTGTGGTTTGCCCTTGACTCACCAAACATCAACATCATAGTGAACACATCTGCAACTTAAATTAACAGTGTCCTTTTGTTATCAAGGGGCAAGATCCAGCTACAGGCAGCATGCAAAGATTTCTTTGGTTTATGTGATGGGTCCAGACACAGTTTGCAAGGCAGGGATACAGGAAATACCTAACTTTATGCACTTCTCCTTTCCCAAAATACAAACTTTGTAGATTGTCACTGTAAATACTAAGAACATATTTATAGAGTCAGAACCAAGATAGAATAGACTACATCTTAAGCTAAAAGAAAAGTTAGAAAGTTTAATAGCCTTGCTAACTAAAGTCAATTGTAATTCTTAGTTTTTTGAGAAGCCTGTGACAATGAATGGGATGGTAGAATATAAATACAGGTAGATTACTCATTTCCAAACATAAACAGTCCATATCCCTATTGTCCACATCTTATCAAATAGAAGTAACAAAGATGCTGATGGAGGAGTTCATGGGTCAGGCAGCTCTGGGCAATAGACACTTAGGGCCAAGGTCATTCATCTGGACTACAGAAGTCCAGTTGAAGGGTCTCAACCTAAAATGACAACTACTTATTTCCCTCCACAGATGTACCTGACAGGTTGTGTTCCTCCAGCAGTTGTTTTTTGGTCCACATTCCAGCATCTGCAATATCTTGTGACTTAATTAGCAAGGGTAACATAGGGTGCTGTTAATTAACGTATGTAACAATCACACAACTCCATCCAAATGGCGCTACACACTATTGTTCTACCTTTTTCCTCAAAGCAGCTTTTCAAAATCATGAAATTGAGCACAATTCTTGAATTATGTATATTAACATGGATCTACTATGCATATTTTGTAATTACTTTTTCTAATTTAAAATTTAATGAATGACATACATAAATTCAGCAAACTGATATCATTTTGAAGATCAATAATGTTAAATGATTGCACTTCATTTAAGGTAATGACTTCATTCACAATTGAGTAATTTGCCAAAATTTTAAAGCTGGCACAATTACAAGTGTGTGAAGCAATGAACTAGTTCCTGCATTAAAGAAACAAAATGAATTTTTGTCAGAATATCTTTTCTTTCTTTATTACTTCCATATCTAACGGACTACTGTAATGACTGCAGTGCAGACAACTAAAATAAATCAATAACCTAGCTATTTATAACAATAATTGAGCCGTAACACTAAAAAGTATACATAATATAAAATATGTGTTTAAAATATTTCTGCTATATTTGGTTGCACATAATAATGGACAATGAAATGGAGCAAACTTTTAAATCAGACTAATGATACATTAAAATGTCTTTATCGCAAATTTGATATGAAGTTCCACCCTCTGCTTTAAAATCAAAAAGTAGACAATAGATGAAACTCAACAATTTATTTCACACAGCTGCAATTTTCTCATATTAAATAAACAATATTTTAATTAAATTCTGCTTAATATTATGGGAAGCCAGAGTCACCTATAAATACAATAGATTTTGTTCTCTAATGTATAGGATCCCATGGTCACATATCTAGTAAAACTGCTGACTCATGGTGCCAGAGACCTGGGTTCAAAGCTAATCTTAAACAGACTTTGTGTTCTCCCTGTGACTCTGGCTGCTACAGGTTCTTCACACATCCCAAAGACAAAGGAGTTGATAGGTAATTTCACCATTGCAAATTGTCCCTTGTACAGGCAAGTGGTATAATCTGTGGGACTTGATGAACATGTAGGGTGAATAAAAAATGCAATTCATATAGAATCAGTATAAATAGGTGATTGATGGCTGACAAAGGATCAGTTTCTATACTTTATGACTCCATGAGAAGAGACCTCTGCAGCTGTTTTTGTTCCTGCAAATATGAATTATCATACCAGACCATGATTCTACCAATCAGGATACTTTCAACAGTACGTCCGTAGAAACTTGTTACTTCTGAGAAAGTAGATATGCTGCCACACCTTGCTCATGATTGCATCCATGTGTTGTTCTTAGGACATGCTCATATCCAAACAAAACTCCACCACTGATCCACCAATGTAGAGCATTGAACATAGAACATAGAAATCTGCAGCACATTACAGGCCCCTTTGGCCCACAATGTTGTGTCAACCATGTAACCTACTCTAGAAACTCCCTAGAATTTCCCTAGTGCATAGCCCTCTATTTTTCTAAGCTCCATGTACCTATCTAAGAGGTTCTTGATATATTCTATTGTATCCGCTTCCACCACCGTCACCGGCAGTACATTCCATGCACCCACCACTCTCTGTGTGAAAAACTTACCCCTGACATCCCTTTGGTACCTATTTCTAAGCACCTTAAAACTATGCCCCCTCGTGTAAGCCATTTCAGTTCTGGGAAAAAAACCTCTGGCTATCCACACAATCAATGCCACTCATCATCTTATACACCTCTATCAGGTCTCCTCTCATCCTCTGTCTCTCCAAGGAAAAAAGGTCGAGTTAACTCAACCTGTTCTCATAAGGTGCACCCTCTAATCCAGGCAAAATGTAGACCAGCGCATGTTCACTCTCCTTCCCTTGTTTGAAACAAACTATCAGTTATTTAGTATTATTGACCCTGAATGAAAGGTTGTTGTTGTGGCACAATGCAACCAAGTGTTAGAATGGAAGTAAGTACATGAATATAGGTTCCATTTCTGGAATTTTTTTTGCATATGGAATTTTGCTTTAATATTTTGAGAATGTGATTTTTTAGAATACATTGGAGATCTGATATGTTTTGAATAATCAGTGCTATTTTGATATATAGAACATGGCACACAGATGGAGTGGCTTCACATTCTGTGATTCATAGAATCCAGTTCTTGTGTACATTGGAAATCTTGTCCTCAAGTTTGTGCTCAATTAAGGCAAAGCCATAAACTTACGCCATTATTAATTACTGAAGTCAACAAAATTGTTGGGCTTTCATTTAGCTGAAATGCTTGAGCCTTCACAGTTGCTGCCTGAACTAATACATAATTTAATACAGAAATTCCAAATTGTTATGAGCATACTGCTTTTGTCAAGGGAAAATAGTGAATTGACAGATATTTCAAGTATTTACAAACCACTCTCATACTCTTTGTTCCATGAGATAAAAATGATTTATCACAGATGTATTAGGCCGTAATTACAGCTTGCTAATAATCAAACCGAAAAGCTATTTTTGTACTATATTTTGTGTTTATATGCTTGGAGGCACAGCAGGAAGGATGAAGGCAGAGTTTAATATCGGGAGACATCATAGTGAGATTCTGTGGCTTCAAACAGGACTCTAGGATTGTGTGCTGCTTCGCACGTCCCAGGAGTGAGGATGTCCTGTAGCTGCTCTAAGATGTTCTTGAGGGGGAAGGTCAAAAGTTCTTGAACACATTGGCACTAAATGACATAGGAAAAAAGTGGATGATGTCCTGCTGACTGAATAAAGGGAGGTATGAAAGTTAAATGAGAAAGTATGAACTTGAAGGAAATAACCTGGGGAATCATTCCAGCGTCACATCCCAGTAAAGATAAGAATAGATTTTGGCAAATGAATGTGTGGCTGAAAAATTCATGCCAACAGTATAAATTCTAATTTTTGGACCTCTTCTAGAGCAGTGTTTCAAAGATTGAAGAAAATTCATTATCAAAGTACATACTGTATATGTCACCTTATGACGTTCATTTTCTTGCAGGCATTCACAGTAAATAAAGAACTACAATAGAATCAATGAAAGACTACATACAAGATGGACAAATGATGAATGTGCAAGACAACAAACAGTGCACACACAAAGAAAAAAAACAAATAATGCTGGTAATAAATAAGCAATAAATATCAAGAGCATGAGATGAATATTCCTTGAAAGTAAGTCCATAGATTGTGGGTACAGTTCAGTGTTAGGGTGAATGAAGTTGAGTGAAGTTATCCCTGATGGTTACTGAACCTGATGGTATGGGACCTGAGACTCAGGACCTCCTTCCTGATGGCAGCGGTCAGAAGAGAGCATGGCCTGGATAATGGGGCTGCTTGGTGATAGATACAGCTTTCCTGCAACAGCGCTCCTTATAGATGTGCTCAATGGTGGGGAGGGCTTTACCCATGATGGACTGGGCTGTTCACACTATTATTTGTTGGCTTTTCTGTTCATGGGCATTAGTGTTTCCATACCAGGCCATGATGCAGCCAGTCAGTATTCTCTCCACCAACATCTATAAAATCCTATCAGAGTTTTAGATGACATGCTGAATCTTTGCAAATTTCAAAGAAAGTAGTGGCATTACCATGCTTTCATTGTAATGGCACTTACTTGCTGGACCCTGGACAGATCTTCAGAAAAGATAATGCCGCGGAAATTAAAGCAGTTGATCCTCCTGCCTCTGAAACCGTACCCCCCCCCCCCCCCAATGAGGACTGGCTCATGGACCTCTGGTTCCCTCCTTGTGAAGTTAATAATCATCTCCTTGGTCTTGCTGAGGTTGTTGTTGTGGCACCACTCAGCCAGATTTTCAATCTCTCTCCTGTTTGCTGATTCATCACCACCTTTGATTTGGTCAACGACAGTGGTGCTGTCAACAAACTTAAATGTGGCATTGGAGCTGTGCTTAGCTTCACAATCATAAGAATAAAGCAGGTAGAGCAGGGTGCTATGCACACAGCCTCATGGTGCACCTGAGCTGATGGTGATTGTGAAGAAGTTATTGCCAATCCAAACTGACAGGGGTCTACAAGTGAGGAAATCGAGGAACAAATTGCACAAGGAGGTAATGAGGCCAGGTCTTGGAGTTTATTGATTAGTTTTGAAGGATGACAGTCAACGAAGAGCATCCTGATGTATGCATCTTCTGTGTCCAGATATATTAGGGTTGATTGAAGAGACTATGAAATGGCATCTGCTGTGGACCTATTGTGATGGTAAGCAAATTGGAATGTATCCAAGTTAGGCAATGGTTGATATGTTTCATAACTAACATCTTAAAGCACTTCATCACACTGGATGATATTTATTGAGGCAGGTTATCATTTTCTTCTCGGGCATCAGTATAATTGAAGCCTGCTTAAAGCAGACTGCCAAAGTGAGAGCTTAGAAAATTCAGTGAACACTCCAGCCGGCTGACCAGCACTGGTCTTTAGTACTCAGGCAGGTTCCCCATCTCAGTCAGATGCTTTTTTTGGGCTCATACTCCTGAAGGATACTCTCACATCGGCTTCAGAGACTGAAATCACAGCGACGTCGGGGGCTGTGGGATTTCATGAAGGTACTCTATGTTTTGTCAGTCAAGGTGAGCATAAAAGGCATTAAGCATATGTTGCTCGATATTCCTAATCATAGTACAGCAGTTGCCGATTGTGCTGGGACACCTGGTGTTGGAGGTGATATGTTGATGAAAATCTGGTACAGATTTCAACCAAGCCTGACTGAAGTCCCCAGCAATCATTTCAAAGGCGTCAGGCTAGGCTGTTTCTTGTTTGCAAATGCAGCATTCATTCCTCAAGTGCTTCCTTAAAATTGGCCTTTGGAGGTATGTAAACTGCAGTAAAGATCATGGAGGACAACTCTCTCAATTAGTCAAATGAATGGCACAATCATTACATGTTCCTGGTCAAGGGAAACAGAATGCGACTAGACCACAATGTCTAAGCACCATGGACAGTTTATCATGAAACACAAACCCCCACCTCTTGCCCTCTTTGAATAAACAGTATGATTGATTCAGTATATTGAGAAGCTCTCAGGTCTGGCCGATGTATCCAGCATATCTGAGGTAAGTCAGGTCTCCGTGAAACAGCGAACACAGCATTTATTCATTCCCTCCAATACAGTAATTTTGCCCTAAGGTCCTCTGTCTTGTTCTCCAGGCTCTACATTTGCCAACTAGACCCTGCAATTTAATTCTGGCTTGGAGTCCTCCCCTCATTCCTCTCTTGCAGCCATGGTGATGTACCTTTGTGCTATACCTGCATTCGTGAGAGTCAAGTTTGCTGAGTACTTCAGGATATCCTAAAATCACTATTTTGTTAAGATGGTTTAAAAGCACCTAACTGAAAGGGAAAACACAGGCTGAAGACTGCACTGATAGTCGTTTAGAAGATAAGTTTTATGAACAGCCCACAAATGACAATGACAGCACGTTGAATAGACAGGACAGATAGGAAAATGGTAGGAAACAAGGAAAACCTATTGGATTAAACTGCATCTATTTCAATGCAACAGGCCATTTGGAAAGGTGGATGAACTGGGCGCTGAATAGGTATGTGAAATTGTGATATCAAAGCCATTACAGAAGCATTATTGAGGACAGGACAGGACTGTTAGCTCATTGTTTCAGGGTACAGGTACTTTAGGTGGGATAGTGTGGAGCGAAAGGACAGGGGGTGAATTTGAACTTTTGATTAAAGCAAATATCACAGCAGTAATCAGAGATGAAATTACTGAAGGATCAGCCAGTATGACTTTATGAATGGAGGAGAGAAAGAAGAAAGGGATGATCCTCTTGGCTGGGTGTACTACAGACATCCAAATAGTCAACAGAAATTAGAGGATCAAATGCACTACCATCAGGTAGGAGGTACAGAAGCCTGAAGGCACACACTCAGCAATTCAGGAACAGCTTCTTTCCCTCTGCCATCCGATTCCTAAATGGGCATTGAATCTTTGGACACCACCTCACTTTATTTTAATATACAGTATTTCTGTTCTTGCACATTTTTTAATCTATTCAATATATGTAATTGATTTACTTGTTTATTTATTATTATTATTATTTTATTTTATTTACATTTTTTCTCTCTGCTATATTATGCATTGTATTGAACTGCAGCTGTTAAGTTAACAAATTACACGTCACATGCCGGTGATAATACACCTGATTCTGATTCTGATATGTCAGGAGATTGTGGAGAATTGAAAGAACAATAGAATCATCATAAATGTTAACTTTCTTAGCCTAGACTAGAAATGCCATGTAAGGACTTAGAAGGAGTGGAAATAAGAAAGGAAAGCTTCCTCACATAATATACAAATGGCCCTATCAGGCAGAAGGCAAAGCTTGACCAACTCTTTGATAATTGGGGAGGGTGAGCAACTGAGGTATCATTTTGGGAGCACTTTGGGACCAATAAGCATAGTTCTATTAGTTTATTTTAAAGTATTGAAATAGACAGAACTGGTCCACAGGTGAACGTTCTAAATGAGATCAAGACATATTTCGGTAGTAATAGAAAGGAACTTGGAAAGGTTGCTTCGAATAAATTGTTTATGGGCAAAAGCTTTTCCTTTCGAGGTTTACTCTTGAACACACAGTAAGTAGATGTTTAGCCATTCTTTGTTGGGTGATATCCAATCAGATGCCTAATGGTAGAAAATAGGAAAACTTGCCTCAGAAAATTTTTTAGACTTTTCATGCATAGGGCTGTAGAGAGAGAGAAGTCTACAATCCGGTCACAATGAACTGAATGAAACAAGTGATCGTGGTGCTGGTGAAGGCAAGTAGAACAGGTGTGTGTGAAAAATGTATAAATTGGAGCAGAATTTACAGCTCCTCCACTCTCTTTTACCTGGTACCACCACCAAAGTTAAGTCAACTCCTCTCAGGTAACCACCCAATCACAAGCCTCGGCTTTGTTTGTCTCCTACACCCACCTTCCCTCATCTTCATCTTCCCAAATCACGTTTCATTTTTAATGTTTCCGTAATCTGATGAAACCTGAATCCTAACCTACTGACTTTATGTCTCAGCGTTAACTTAAATACTAAAGTCCAACAGTTGCCAGCATTTTTGAGTTTAATTCTATTCACAAGTAACTATTCTTGAATAAGGTTTAACAGTTCTATAATGTAATTTTATGACTGCAGTGGTAAAGTCTACTTGATTAATATTCACTGGTATCTGAAGGCAGTGAAATTATGTCATGGTTTATGTCACCAAACCTGTGTTGTGAACTTGACAAACAAATGAAATAAGAAAAAGTAATGTCATATTACTTCCTCACTGTAATACACTGCTTAGCAGTGCAAAAGTCTGGCAAGAGTTATGAAGTGACTTAAAGGAAGAATTTGAGATATCGAAGCAGAGAATTGGGGGTAGAATGCAATCCCCTGACAGATTCCCGGGATTGAAGCGTCTAATAGCAGAGGGCATGCACTGAAGCTGAAAAGTAGTTGGTTGAGGGGTAAGTTTTTTTTACTCAGAGAGTTGTGGGTGCCTGAAATGCACTGCCTGGGGTGGTGGTAGAGGCAAACACATTGGAGGCTTTTAAGACACGTTTAGATAGGCATATGGATGTAAGGAAGATGGAAGAATACGGACATCATGTAGGGAGGAGGGATTAGTGTCTGGGTGTTTTTGATTTGCTTTTTAGCTGGCTCGCCACAACATTGGTGGCCGAATCGCTTTTTCCTGTACTGTTCTATCTTAAAAGCATAGCCTGTCATGATAGAGAATTTATATCAGAGGATGGTTAAGAGACTGAATTGGTAAAGATGAGGATTTTTTGAGCAGAAACAAATGAGTAGGATTGCAAATCAGGCAATATAACAGAAGTGAAAATAGATGGCCTAACTTACATCTTCATCATCTTCAATTGAAAGAAATTTCTGTTCATCCTGTGTTGAATGTCAGAGGGCAATATGGCAATTCAGACACAGAGGAGTGGTGTTGTGATAGGGTTGATTGTTTGTGTGCACTTGGAAACTGACCCTGTGCTTACAGACGATAACTGTCGGGAAACTGAAGGTGGCCATGAGTCGATCCTTGGGAATCAAAGGATAAAATTATTTGGAGCAGAAAAAGACATCATCATAGGTGATTCACAGGCTGCAGCTGAATTGATAAAAAATGGAACCCAGCGACTGTGATCCCATCCATTTAGGCCACAGCAGAAAAACACTGATGATAGATGGTGTTGTCAACCGTGAGAAAAGCTGCAAACAGGGCAAGGAGTTCAAGGGGGATAGATTACCTGGTTCTGTGAAATAGGATGTCCTTTGTGTCTTTAATAAGAGCATTTTGATACCACAGCAAAGGTAGAAGCTCAATTTGATAGATTGGACAAGGAACTCTGAGAAAGATGGGAAGAGATATGGGACACATCTAAGGGCTTTGGAAAGAAACAAAAGGGAGGTTAAAGAGAGAGTTGCATTTTGCATGGCTACAGTAATGTCTCATTGAGGCGTCGGGCAAAGATAAATCTTCTTAAAAACTCTAAACGCATATGAGGAAGGTAAAAATATAAGGTTACACTGATGGAATGAGATGAAAGTTGGAAGATGATTCACAACCTGCTGAATCGAATCATCCATCCCAGTGCTGCTATTCTCCAAAAAAAAGACTATTCTTTGGAGTACACTCTTACATTCAAAATGGTTACAGCTTAGCTTTCAGTTAAACTGCACTCTTATATGTCTTCCAATATTGCTTGATACTTCCAATTTTATCAGTCTCTACTTCGAATAAATTCACCTTCAAAGCATCTGTTTGAATAAAGAAAACCATTTGAGAGAAAGAATTTCTCCACATTTCCCTTTATTCAGAGATTATGGCTCATAATATTTGATTTTCCACAAAAGCAAACAGGCTCACGACATCTACTCTTTCAATCCCTTTACAAAGTGTGTTACTTCTTTACTTGGAATTTTCATTAAACCCTCATTTTCTGCAAAATATGAGTACTGAAATGAAAATCATTCCCATGAAAATTACTTTAAATTAAAATTTCCTGTAGTAACCTACATGTGATATGTGTATACCAGACATGAATACTACAAACTAATTACAGGTTCTATAGTGTATAAATATCATCTCAAATTATTATAGAAAGATAATTAGGCCTTGAAGAAATTCAATACAACAAATGAAATATGAAACATTAAGTATTAATTGTTGCCATCATTAACTGACAAACATGAAATGCTGTAAAACTTCGAGGAACACAAAAGCATCTCAGATCTCACATTATCAGGATTAATGAGTTAGTTGGGTTCAATTTGATAAACCATTTAAAAAGGAAGATAACATTTGAAGATACTGAAAGGGAGAAATGAAACAGTTACATCACTGTACACTATAATAGCTTATGCAGGCGAAGTGGTTGAAAACCAGAAAATTTAGGTCATCACATAATCATAAGTGTTTGCAAAAGATTTATAATACTACACTGAAGGAAGATATGGATAAATGGCATTTAAAGACACTATTGTGAACCAATAAAGCACAGCATAATTTATAATTACTTACCACCGCCTCCTCCAAGCAGACTTTTGTTTGCTGCAAGAAATTAAAAAACAAGTTCATTATCCAAAGTTTTTAAATATTGCTGTCTCTCGAGAAATAAGTAACTAAACATGTTTGCATCTAACAAGATGCCTGGAAGAGTATTCTGTGGGCCTTTGCTTGGGTTGGTAATTGATCCACAATTTTCAAACTTGTTTCATCAATTCAAAATAAATCAGCTTCTGAACTTAATCTACCTATGCTGCTGTGCAAATGAGAAGTGGCAATTGAAGAGTTCACAGTCTGCAGGGAATTATATGTGATGCAAAGCAATTCTCAGTATTGGACATGTAGGTGGAGGGGTAGACTACACAGCCCACAGGGATATTACACCATTCAATGGGATCAAAAGTGATTTAATCCAAACTCCGCTTGCATACTAATGCTCCAAAGCCATTTATAACCATGATGAGCAAAAATCTATTAAGAATGTAACCTAAATGAGTAACTAAGTGATTAATGCCACTTTTTGGTGGCAGGATGAATTGTTACTTTTTAAATGGGGTGGTACTTCCTGACTTCTCTCCTGAATGACCTGTCACCTGGTCTGAAGTACATCCACTGTTGGATGCAATTTCCGTACTATCTTAAGCTCTTTCTTGGTTCTAACAGCCTTTTATGTGATGACGTTTTCAAAATAGACAGAGCAAGTGGCCAACAAGAGAAAATGGAATGCTGAGAGATCTGCTGAATATCTGTAGCACTTTTGATTTTCAGATTTCCACCATCCACAGTATTTGCTTTTGTGTTACTTCTTTTTAATTCAGGTTCACAGCATCTGCTGCTTTGGATTAGGCCATTTCTTGATGCATTTGCAGTTAGTTATCTTTGCCCTGCCGATGCAGTCTTTCATTGATTCTAATATGGTTATTTGATTTATTGAGTATCCCCGTAAGAAAATGAATCTCAGGGTTGTATATGGTGACATATATGAGCTTTGATAATAAATGTACTTTGAATTTGTTGTATATAGACAGACACTTCATTGATCCCAAAGGAAATTATAGTGTCACAGTAACATTACAACTGCACAGATATACAAATATTAGAAGAGAAGTAAGAAAGAATAAAAAAATAAGTTACCTCAATCAGTCTTACCAGAGGGGGTTCATCACTTCCCCAGCTATAGGTTGACTCATAATAGAGCTTAATGACCAAGGGTAAGAATAACCTCATATAGTGCTCTTTGGAGCAGCGCAGTTGTCTTAGTCTTTTCTTAAAAGTACTAAAGGTAGCATGCAGAGGGTGACAAACATTGTCCAGAATTGCCAGGATTTTCAGTAGGGTCCTTTGTTCTACTTGAGCCCCCAGAATGCCCAGTTTGATTTCCATAACAGAGCCAGACTTTCTAATCAGTTTATTGAGCCTGTTGCATCACCCACATTGATGCCATTGTCCCAGCGCACCACCACATGAAGATTGTACAGGCAACAACAGACTGGTAGGAGATGTAAAAGAGAGGCCTGCATACGGCAAAGGACCTCAGTCTCCTCAGGAAGGAAAGGCGACTCTGGTCCTTCTTGTACACAGCCTCTGTGTCCGTGTTCCACTCAAGTCTGTCATCCAGCAGGAGCAGCCCCAGGAACTTGTATAATCATAAACACATATAAATATAAACATCTACTGAAACTTACAAGATTCTTAGCCATTTGAAAAGGGTGAAGATTGTTTTCTCTATCCAGGGAACACTCTCAAAATGGGGTCGATCATTTATGACTGAAATAAGGAGGATGTTTTTTATTTAAAGTGAGGCGACTTGTTTCAATTATCTGACACTCAGGACTGCAGAGGATTGAGGCAATAATTTTGTTCAGATCTGAAAACTTTGGAAATGCAGCAGGACAGGTCAATGTTATTGAAGCCAGAGATCAGCCACAACCTCGTTAAATGGCCAAGTAAGCTGAACAGCCTACTCCAGTCATTTCTGTGGTTCTCAACCAATTTGTGTCCAGTCTTTCAGCATATGATGGAAATCCTAAGGTAGTTAAATCATCATAGCTCGTCACACCAGACAGTCAGTCATTCTTGTGTGGCGCACGGTCTCAGAATTGGTCTCCTTTCGGATGAACCAGGTCACGGTATGAACGTTCCTGACCCAATCCTTGTTTTTAACAAGGCCAAGTGGCTAGCTCGGCGCTCAACCTGGCACAGATGGAAAGTATGCCCGGGGAGGGCCGACTGGGTTCGCACTTGGGAGCCTTCGCTTCCTAAGTCCGGTGATTATGCCACTGCACCTCCAGCCGGCTCAGCAGTTAAATAAAACAACTGGAAAATAACACAGCAGAAGGCTGCAAAAAGAAATCAAATCTGAAACTGTTGCCCAGGTCAGAAAATCAAAAGCTACGGGTCTTGGTCTTGGGGAGAAAAGGTCTGTTACTTATGGTGAAGATTAGAATATTTCTTCAGGGATGCAAATCTCTAGAATAACGATATTATTATATGCAGTGCCATGATCAATTGTTTTTTAAAAAAAGAATATCAATAGGTACAGGGATAAGAAGTGAAAGTAGAACACAGAGAGTTGCTGAGTTATGATCTTACTAAATCCCACTCATTTGAAGTTTGGGGCATTTTGATCAAGAAGTCATATTCAGGGAAGATTACATTATTAAATTACATGACAAGTAGTTAATGTGACAACGTCATGAGGTCAGAAAAAGTTACCACCAAGATATTGGTAGACAGATGAAACCTCAAGTGTTGTCAAAGAATTAGAGTAAACAACTGAAAACAGCTGCAAAGGCAGGACAACATCTGGCCAACCTCCATAAGAGATCTTTGATTCTAATAGGTCATACTGAAAAGCATAAGAAACTGAGTAACAGAGTGAAATTTGTAGAGAAAATTAAAGTGTTTTAAATCCTGCAGGAGCTATGGCAGCTGTAGCTGTTACAGCTCCAGTCCATTTTGTGTCAAGAAGCTGATGGGTTCTTTATTGATTAAATGATCTTACTACTTAGACAATTGATCAGTGTTGACAATGAAGTGTTTCCACAACAAGGTTCTGACCAGCCTGATTTTATGGGGCTGGAAACAGAAGCCGGGAAGATAAAACTGGCAGCAGTCATCTTGGCAAATATGATTTCGGACAACAAGAGAGAACATTTGAAACCATCATCAATATAATGCAAGAAAAGCTAATCTGCTTTAAAGGATGGTCATGGCATTCCGTAGATGAATAAAGACATAAGGGAGCAATTGAAGGAAAGGAAAGAGGAATACATTGCATCAGTGTAGTGGTTAGGTTATTGGGAGTTAGATATCGTGATCCGAGGATATGTTGGAATCCTGCCATGGCAAGTAGGGAATTTCAGTTCAGGTAATTGAATTCACCTGGATATCTAAAAACCCATTCATCATATCGGTGACTATGAAACCACCTGATTGTAGAAAATCCCATCCGTTTCCTTCATATCCTTCTGGAAATCTGCCATTCTTTTTGGTCTAACTTATATTTGATCCGAGACCCACAAAAGCTGTTTAAAGAGTTATACAAATGCAGGAACTCTGAAAGAAAACAAAACTTTCTGCTGGATCAGGCAATATCTTTAGAATTTAAAATACAGTTCGCGTTTCAGGCCAATGACCTTAATAAAAAAAAGAGAAAAGCTAGGCAGTCAGTGCAGTTGATTCTTATTTGCCTCCTCAGCGAAAGAAAAAATTAGGGATGAACAATAAATAATGTCACTGACAGTGATATCCAAGCGTTGTAAACAAATAAATACAAAAAAGGTTATTTGGACAATGAAGGAGACATGATGAGTAGTTAAGTAAAAAAAATACAGAACCCAGGAACTATTAAATTAAATTATCAAGGAACAAGACTCTTACAATAACTTAACTGCAGGACAATGGTCAGAAGTAAGCAAAGTCCATTGGAATAAATTACTTTTATTTCAATGCAAGAGATCTAACAGGTTAGGCAGATGATCTTAGACCAAAAGACCATAAGATATAGGAGCGGAAGTAGGCTATTTGGACCATCAAGTCTGCTCCGCCATTTCATTGTAGCTGATCCAATTTTCCTCTCAGCCCCAATGTCCTGCCTTCTCCCTGTATCCATTTATATCCTGACCAATCAAGAATCTATCAACCTCTGCCTTAAACATACATAAAGACTTGGCCTCCGCAGCTGCCTGTGGCAAAGAACTCCAGAGATTCACAACCCTCTCCCTATTCGGGCTTGAATAGCTATGTGGAATTGGTATATTATAAACAATGCGGAAACATGGCTGAAGGAGGCACAGGACTAACAGCTTAATGTTCCAGAGTACAGGTGTTTAGGTTGGATAGAAGAGGAGAAAAGGGAGGAGGGCAGCTACGTTTGATTAAGGGGAACCTCACAGCTATAACCAGAGATAAAATTGCTGAGCAATCATCCAGTGAGGTTTTAGGGATGAAAGTGAGAAACAAGAAAGATATGATCACCTTGTTGGGATTGTACGATGTGCTCCCAAATAGTCAACAGGTATTAGAAAAACAAATATACAGGGAGATTGTACAGGGTTGTAACAATAATGGAGATACATCATATGAAATTTTTAACTTTCCAAACACAGACTGTACAACTATAAGGGTTTAGATGGGGTGGAATTTGCTTGCTGTGTTCAGGATCGTTTCCTTGGGCAATATAAAGAGGGCAATACTTGGGCAAGAGGGTTGCTCAATATTGGGTAATGGTGCAGGACAAGTGACAGAGAAAGGAACCAAAGGCAACTGGGAGGATTTTAAAGGTGAGATAGTGAGAGCTTAAGGTCTGCATGTTTCTGCTAGAGAGAAGGGCAAGAATGGTGGTAGTAAGGAACCCTAGATGATGAGGGATATTGAGGACCCGGCCAGTAAAAAGAAGAATGCATAGGTCATTTACAGGCAGTTGGGATCAAATAAATTAATGGAGGAGTGTAAGGAATGCAGAAGCATACTCAACAAGGAAAACTGGAGGGCTACGAGAAGGCAGGAGATAACTTGGGCAAAGAAGATTAAGGGGAATCCAAAGAATTATAAATATATTAAGGGAAAAAGAGTAACTACAGAGTAACTAATGCCCCTCAAAGACCAAAGTGAATACCTTTGTGTGGAGCCACAAGAGAAGGGCAAAGTCTTATATGAATATTTCTCCTCTGGTTTTACTGTGGAAAAAGACGAAGATTTTTGAACAAAGAAATTCAAATGGGGAGGTCTTGCGAACAGTCTTCATTATAATAGAGGAGATGCTGAATGTTTCAAAAGTAAGAAAGCAGACAAATTTCCAGGCCCTGACCAGGTTTAGACAAGAACTTTGTGGGAGGTTGAAGAAGAAATTACAGGAGCTCTGGCTGAGGTATTTGCATCATTGCTAGCCATGAAGTGCTGACAGAGGGGAGGGCAGTGAATTTAAGAAAGGCAGCAAAGAACAACCTCAGAATGTTAGGCCAGTAAGTTTAATATCTGCCATAGGTAGGGTACTAGAGAAAATTCTGAGACTAAGATATGTATACATCTGAAAAGCCAAGGATAAATTAGGGTGGTCGGCATGACTTTTTGCATGGAATATCACGTCTTAAGAAATTTATTCAGTTTTTTTATTGAGGTGACCAAGATAGTTGACAAGGTCAGGGTGCATGATGTGGTTTATATGTAATTCAGTAAGGCTTTCGATAAAACTCCTCAGAGGGGGTACTCTGGAAGGTTAGATTACAGGGAGAGCTGGTTAATTGGTCTGATGGTAGAAATCAGAGGGTGAAGATAGAAGGTTGTTTCTTGCATTGGAAACCCATGATTAGTGGTGTACCAAAGGGGAAACTGGTGCTGGGCTCGTTGTTGTTTAACATCTATATTAACAATTTAGATAAGAATGTACAAGACATGATTAGCAATTTATAGATTATATCAAAACAGGCAGTATAGGACAAAGAAAATTAATAAAAATTATAGGAGGATCTTGGTCAGTGGTTCAAGGAATGGAAAATGGAGCTTAATTTGGGTAAGTGCAAGATGTTGCATTTTGGAAAATCAAATCCATATTGGACTTCCACAGTGAATGGGAGGGTCATGTGGCCTGTTGTTGAACAGAGGTACCTTGGAGTATAAGCACGTGGTTCACTCAAAGTGGAGTCATTGGTAAACAAGGTGATGTAGAAGTCTTATATTCAATAAGCATTGAATATAAAATTTTAGAGGCCATGGTGTGGATATAGAACACTGCTGAAGCCACACTTGGACTATTGTGTTTACTTCTGGTCTGCCTATCATAGAAAAGATTTTATTAAACTGAAAAGAGTGAAAACAACACTTATAAGTGTTACAAAGAATGAACAACTCTGATGGGCAGAAGGGTACAGAGTTGCCCATGTTCCCCCCGGGAGAAACACAAACTGTTACTGTTACCACACTGCTAATGAGAGAAAAAGAGAGACAAAGAGAAAACATACTGGGACTGGAACATCTGCTTCAGATAAGGGAGAGAGAACACTAGGGGAGAGAGACTTGTTGACCCACCATATTATGACTCCTGAAAGACCTATGGCACCGGAGAGGGCTGTTTACTTGGTACCATTCTGTTCATTAAAATTCCTCGGTGGACAGTCAGAGCGGGTTGGTTTGATGGACTAAGCCATTCAAAACTGATTGACACCTGAGACCCCATGAGTGGGGATAAAAGTGAGGTCTGGGGAGACACCCCTCAGACACACCAGGAGACACACTAGTGAGCACCGCTTGAGTGTTGGAACCCACGTGAAGGTGTGGGGCATCGGAGACCGAACGAAGGATCGGTCAATTTAACTCACAGTGTTATAGCAGGGCCGGTGGGGGCTTGTGTGTGTGTCCGCCCTTGCCTAGGTGACGAGTCCACCACAGGAGAACGGTCTAGCTGAAGGGTAGAGGGATCACACCTGAATGGCCACAACAACACATCGACGGATCAAGAACGTAAAGGAAGGTTTGCCTGGCTGTAGCTGATACTGTTTGCACGCTCTCTCTCTCTCTCTCTCCAACAATTACAACAAAACCACCAACAACTACCTCAGCCCGTATGAACTGAACTGAACTTTATATTCACATATGACAATTCATTATCCACTAGACATCGATAGAGCTTGTTTATTATTGTTTATTATTATACCCACACTTTTAGATTTAGTATTGCTATTGTGTATTATCTATATATTTGCGTTGTTGATATTGATTAGTATATTTTACTAATAAACATTGTTTGAAAATAGTACCACCAGACTCCAATGGATTCTTCTATCTTTGCTGGTTAGACACCCAGTTACGGGGTACGGAACAGAAGGATCTGCAAATGCTTGAGGGATTGAGTTATAGGAGAGGTTGGACAGACCAGGACTTTATTCCTTGGAGTGGGGAGACTGAAAGGTGATTTTATAGAGGTTAATAAATTTATGAGGGGCATAGATAGTCTGATTAAACTCACTCTTTTCCCCCACACTTGGGGTATCGGGGCAAAGGTTTAAGGTGGCAGGGGAAAAAATTTGAAGACCTTGAGTAGCAACAGAGAGGCCAGAAAGGCTGTACAATAGGCAGTCAAAACTAAGCTAAATTATGTATTTGTATTTATGTGTTTTACTTATTGTGTTATTTTTCTTATTGTGTTTTTCTGGGGCTGCATCTGATCCAGACTAACAGTTATTTCATTCTTCTTTATGCTTGTTTACTGCAAATGACATTAAAACAAATCTTGAATCTCGGATCCTGAAACTTTTTTTTGACACAAAAGAGTTGTATCTATGTGGAACAAGCTGCCAGAGGAAGTGGTTGATGCAGGTACAAAGCCAGTTGGACAGGTACATGGATTGAGAATGTTTAGCCAAATGCTGGCAAATAGGACATCTTGGTCAGCATGGGCCAGTTGGGCTGAAAGGCCTGCTTCCATCCAGTGTGACTCTAACTAAGACCATTGTAAGAAGGTTAGGAAAATACCACATGAGACCACAGGGACATTGTAGAAAAATTAAACTAATCTGAAATTCTGATATTAACCCCTGTAATACAGGTGAACATGTCACCAGAAGAGGAGATGAGCAAAATGAGAGGCATTTAAAATAGAAAATGTATATATATTAAATAAAATAAGATAATCAAAACCCAGAAAGTTAAACTCCCCTGTTTCAAGGACATTGCATCCATACATTTTAAAACAATCCATGGAAGAGATAGCAGAGGCAATGTTTTATATACAGTACATTAAATAACCTATGCAGTAGTGCTGTAAGTATATTGCTCAATCTTTATGAAATCTCAGTTAAATCACACGTGGAATACTAGAGTGTTAGAGTCATTGAATACTACAGCACAGAAACAGACCTTTTCGTCCATCTAGTCTGTGCCAAACTACTATTCTGCCTAGTCCCGCTGACCTCCATCCAGACCGTAGCCTTCCATACCTCTCCTATCCATGTACTTATCCAAATTTATATCAAATGTTGAAGTCAAACTTGCATCCACCACTTCCTCTGGCAGCTTATTCCATTCAACTCTCATTCAAATCTAATGAGTAAAGACATCCTTTTAGTCACCATATTTCAAAAAAGATAATGATGCAGAGAAGGACAGACAAGTTTGATGACAGAAAGGTGAGAGAAAGCAATTGAGAAAAGAATGAATGGACTTT